>NC_080564.1:29418560-29732560 GCF_030253575.1 Rhododendron vialii | reverse complement strand
ACAAAATCTACCCTTATTCGGCTTGCAAGAGTGCTGAATAGTAATAGTACCGACTAATTAGAGGTCAACAGACTTATAGCTAAATGACACTAACTCGTCAGGACCGGCTTTGGGGTGAGCTCAACAAGCCCCCGGACTTGGATAACCCTCCACCACGGGGCAACCAAAGAAAAAAAAAAACATGAAGTAAGGCATTACAATACCTCATATAGACATTAAAATGTCTATATTGATTAATCTTACTCATTTAATTTTAACATTAGAAGGATTTTTTGCTATTTTTTTTTACTTTAATTTTTCAAGAGTAAGTGTAATTAAGTTGTTCAAATTTCGTTCAGATGTGTTTTTCAATTGTGTGATTATAAGATTTTATTGGGAAGATAATAGTTTCCAAATGGTATGTGGTTGTTTATCAATATATTTGAATATTCCTATTATAGTTGCTTCAACGGAGACTGGAGAGCAATTTTTCTTAGTTGAAGTAGATAGAAAATTACATTCGAACATCCATGTTACACGAGAGATTAAGTAGATTCGCTATGATCTCAATTAAAAATGAATACATGAATAAGCTAAAGTATGATGACTTAATCAAAGAAGTTGCTTCAAGAAATGCATGAAAAAATTGTTTACTTTGAATTAAATCGTGGTAATCATAAAACAATATAACCGGGGTTATATTTTGATTTTGATTTTTTGATGTAATTCATGCTAGTTAAAAGCAAAATGTAACATTGAATAGTTTTTTTTTTTTTTTAATGTCTCTATTTTTTGTAACTTAATATTAAGTGGGCAACCAAGCATGAGGTCGGGCTTGGGTAACTTAAATGTTGGGGCCAGCACTGTACCTCGCCTCTTCTACATGGAAATTGAGGGTTCAATTCTCGCTAGGAGCGCAAGTATTTAGTGTGGTGGTTGATATCCTTTAGGCTAAAGAATAATACTACTAATTAGAAGATCTCCCGTCTTACCTTTTTTTGCACTCAAACCCAAAATTTTTGAGTCATTTTTTTAATTTTTTTTTAAATATCACTTGACTCCTTTGATTCAAACTCAAATTTTAAGTCCAATGAAGGAAAATTTAATTTTGTTGGGTAAATAAGGAAAATTTTATTTCTTACTAAAATTTGGTGAGACGATTTTCTTTCTCCCAAATTTACAATCATGGTAGTGGAGCTTTTCTTCAAAAAAAAATTTGGTGGAAAGCAAGAATGAGAGAAAAAAAAAGACAAGAATGTCTTACAAAGTGGTAGAAAACAATTTTCTCATACAACTAACTAAAGCTAGAGAGCTTGTTTTATTTTTTCTGAAAAAATGTGCTGAAAAATTTATTTTCTGGCGATAATAAAAAACAATTACTCTGAATTTTTTATTTTCTTACAAAACTTTCGTCCAAATCAAATAGATGCAGTACGAAACTAGTAGTAAATTTCTTTTTACTTTCTTTTATTTCACTCTCTCTCATTTTCACTTTTTCCTATACTCCTAGTATTGTTCTTGCTAATTAAATCGAGTATTCATTCCCGAGTGAGAATATTTTACTCGAACGAAGCTTTTCAGTAAAATCTCCAAGCTCTGGGCTTCAATGGCGTCGTCTATGGCGCGGATCTTCTCCCTCCCTCGCTCTACCACCACCACCACTCCCATATCCCACCTCACTCTCTCTAAAACCCGCCCCTTCTCCACCACCGCCACCACCACCCACCACCAACTCAACCTCCCATCCTTCCACCCCTCCCCGGACGCCGACCAAATATCCCAACTCCTCCTCCACCACCACAACCCTT
Organism: Rhododendron vialii; assembly: GCF_030253575.1. NCBI lineage: Eukaryota > Viridiplantae > Streptophyta > Magnoliopsida > Ericales > Ericaceae > Rhododendron > Rhododendron vialii. Next base: position 29,730,773 of record NC_080564.1, on the reverse strand, counting down.
ACCACCCCACCGAATCCCCCCTCCAACTCACCGGCATCCTCCTCTCCCCGAACGTCGTACACCAAACGCTAATCCGCCTCCGAAACGTCTCCAAAATCGCCCTCTCCTTCTTCCACTGGGCCAAGTCCCAGCCCAACTACCGCCACGACCCCGCCGCCTACCACCTCATGATCGACGCCCTCGGCAAGGTCCGCCAGTTCGACGTCGCCTGGCAACTAGTTATCGAGATGGATAATTTGAAACTAAAACCTAGTTTCGCAACGTTCGGGATCTTGACCCGCAGGTTGATCTCCGCCGGGCTAACTCGCCAGGCGATCCGCGCGTTCGACGACATGGAGAGTTTCGTCGAGAAGGAAACGAGTCGCGACGAGTTCCGTTTCCTTCTCGATACGCTGTGCAAGTACGGGTACGTGAAGGTGGCGACGGAGGTGTTCAATGAGAGGAAGTCTAGGTTTGGAGTTGATGTGAAAATGTATACGGTTTTGGTGTACGGGTGGTGCAAGATAAATCGGCCGAAAATGGGGGAGAAGTTTTTTAGAGAGATGGTGGATAGGGGGATTGAGCCCAATGTCGTTACTTACAACGTGCTGTTGGATGGGATTTGCAGGAAGTCGAGCTTGCATCCGGAGGAGAGGTTCGAGAGGACTATAAGGGACGCGGAGAAGGTGTTTGATGAAATGCGCGAGAGAGGGATAGAGCCTGATGTCACGAGCTACTCGATCGTGCTTCATGTTTACAGCCGGGCACATAAGCCCGAGTTGTGCCTTGATAAGTTGAAGATGATGAAGAGTAGAGGGATATGCCCGACGGTGGTGAGTTACACGTCGGTTGTCAAGTGCCTTTGTTCATGTGGGAGAATTGAAGATGCTGAGGAGTTGGTTAATGAGATGGTGGGTAACGGTGTTAGTCCTACAGCTGCGACTTACAACTGTTTCTTTAAGGAGTACAGGGGAAGGAAGGATGCGGACAGGGCTTTGAATTTGTATCGGAAGATGAGACAAGAATTGCAACAGTTGCCCAGTGCGCATACGTACAATATTTTGGTGGGGATGTTTGTGAAGTTGGATCGAATGGAGATTGTGAGGGAGATTTGGGACGATATGAAGGCTAGTGGGGGTGGACCAGATTTGGATTCGTACACGTTGTTGATCCACTCGTTATGTGAGAAAAAGAAGTGGAAAGAAGCTTGCCAGTTTTTCGTAGAGATGATAGAGAGGGGGTTGCTTCCGCAAAAAGTCACTTTTGAGACTCTGTACCGCGGGTTAATACAGTCGGATATGTTGAGAACTTGGAGAAGATTGAAGAAGAAGCTTGAGGAAGAGTCCATAACATTTGGTTCAGAATTCCAAAATTATCACTTCAAGCCATATAGGAGGTGATTTACCACCATGGATGTCGCAGTGTCCAACTCAAAATCAATTGAACAAGAGCGAAGTGGCCCACATAGCTCGTATTATAACTTGGGAGGTGCTATACAAGAGGGCAGGGAAGTGAACCGGTCCGTGAACAACTTGAGAAACCATTAGCGTTTGTAACTGCAATAAGTAAGTGTATGTTGATACTTTTTAGATATATGAATGTTCTTTATTGTAACTCCTTAAAAATATTCTCATATTTTATTACTTGCGTGCTTACAGTTGATGAAGCAAGTGTTGCCGAACAACTATGTTAGTAGAAATGTGAAGGGTTGGTAGAGGTAAAGGTAATTCATTGTTTTTTGAACAAATTGATCAGTAGCATGTTTATCAGTTAAGAAATCAAGTAGTTCTGTCCGTTATCTGTATGCACCTGGGATATTTGGTATTAATATGATTGTGGAGTTTGCGTTTTAGTGTATACTGTGCTATTGATAGCCATCACTGCAGTTTTCAGTTCTGGTTTTTGTGGCTTTGGTATGTCATTTGGAAGTCTGAAGTACCCAAAGACTAGCATGAATACTCCCTAAAGTAGTCCATGCATTTTTCGAGTCTTATAGTCAGTATGTTGTTTTTTTTTTTTTTTCATCTTGTGTCTGTGTTTGAGCGCACCAGTGTCGCATCTTTGGAGTTATTTCTTCCTTATTTCATTTTATGTATTGTCCATTCTAGTATTTAATCATGTTTTTTCTCTGGTTAGTCCGAAATTATTCAGCATTTTGTGATGTTCTCTTACGTTAATCATCCTGTCATACCATCTGTGCTTGATGTCATACGGGAAAAGATTAACTTGCCATGGCAGTGGCAGTTTCTTTGTGTCTCAACTAAAATAACTCTCCTAGTTTTTAATCATCATGTTTCATTTGAAGTTTAGGTAACCATCGTCTACTGCATAACCAACTGAACTGGGTCATGGAAGGAGGCCTTTTTTTGTCATCTGGGTTTTCTCCATTGACGTTCAGCAATTTTGCGGAATCACAAGCTGATTGTTTGCTCCAGAGGACTCCAGTGAGGATTTCATGTTGAGAACCAGATGTTTTATTAACTGGATGGTCTAGTAGTGTAATTCTCTTTCTTCCATCTGTTTTATTAACTGGATGGTCTATCGGTGTTTTCGTGCTGTTGTGGCAACGAACGGCGGTTATTTCTAATTATGTTGGGGGTTAATAGTATTCGACTACAGTCTTTGAGAGGCATCTTTTCATCCTGAATTATTTTACCATATCTAGCTTGCCTCATCATATCAACTATCTTGAGGCCTTGTAAATAAATGTGCTCATATGGGACACAAAGCCTTGTACATTTCATGGCCTCAGGACAAAAATCGACGAGAAGAGGAGAGAGAATGGATGGGGAACAAGTATCTGCTCCATTTCCTTGATTATGATGAAGCTGAGAATAGGAAATATGTCATACGGGCTTGATTTTAATTGCACCAGCATCACTTTTTTTGAAGAAAAAAAATTTGTATCTTTCCTCTTTATTTTCTAAAATTCTGGAAGTACACGAACACACACAAAAAACGGATCGGATTTATGAAGTTCGGATCATATTCGAGCATTATCAGATTCGGATTTATCGGATTCGGATTCGATCTGGTCCATTGACAGGCCTAATTGAAATGTAACCACTATTGGTTGAATGGAGAGAGAGCTTGAAAACAAGGGGGGTTCGACTAGTTTCATGGAGACATCGGAGGGCTCGGTTGAGAGGAGTGTTGCAAGATTGAGCGAACGTGCTCGGTTGAAGCCGGTCGAGAGGAGTGTTGCAAGATTGAACGAACGTGCTCGGTTGAAGCCGAGTACAGTGCGCTTGCATTACCAACCAGAATGGTGTAGTCCTGCTCCTGCAAAAGAATTTGGTGGAATGGATGGGATTGTTGTGTTAAAGATTGTGTATGATCAAAGAGAACAGGAGTTAAAAAGGTTGGGTTGGTAGTAGTACAAGTAGGCACCAGTTATGGCTAGTTTATCTATGATTCCCTATGTATGGTCTCGGACGGGGAGGGTAGATGCTGTCAACTAGTGCGCAATGCGCCTATTATAAGGCTTATTTTGAGTCAGGCTATTTTATTGAAACCGTTCATTTTCTTCGGCTGTTAGCTGTCAATAGCGATGTGAACAAAGTATATTGGTCAAAATTTCTAAAAGTGATTTTGATAATCAGAAATGTTACACACACAGCAAAAGTGCACAGATTTTATGTACAGATTTTTTGTGGGGTCCACTACGGGTCCCACACAAATAATCTAAGCCGTTCATTAAATGTAAAACATTTTTTCAAGGGCCTCCGCAAAAAATCACCTTAATCCAACATCTATAAGTGCTCGATTCAATCATCTAACTTTTCATTATCTTGAAATTCGAATGAAAAGTTAAATGATTGTATCGAGCACCTATGAGTATTGGATTGAGCTGATTTTTCGCGGAGGCTTTTGAAAAAATGTTTTACATTTAATGAACGGCTCGAATTATTTGTGTGGGACCCGTAGTGGGCCCCACAAAAAATCTGTGCACTTTTGCTGTGTGTGTAGCATTGTTGTTTGATAATAGACTACGTAATTTTTGGTGCATCAAACAGTATCCGATCTACATGATTTTTGATACGATTGAAGCTCTCGACGAGATCTACAACATGACTCTCTCTCTCTCTCTGGATTATAGTTGTGAACCCAGGATGGGCCCACAAAATACAAACCAGACACTTGCTGGAGTGAGGAAAACATGGGAGGAGCCGGTCCAGGAGAGGAGCCGGTTCAAATATTAAAACAGTTCAAATTTAATTTAAATTTTCTGATGCTTCAAGGTTAGAGTGAGGAGGTTGAAGATGAGATTATTAGGGATGCACTGAGATAGAAAGTAAGATTATATGTCTCACAATAAAGTCTACGAACACATCTATAAAACACAACTCCGGACATAAAATAACTAACTAACATCATTCAGTCGAAGAAGAGGACTCACTACATTCAAGATAGGACTGCGAGACTAGTCGTATCCAAATTGTAGCATTGCTACCATACTTTTGAAGCACTAAATTGAGGCTTTGTTTGAAACTTGGAGATGGAAAGAGAAAGGAAGAAAATTTTAAAAATTCTCTCCCCCTTCATTTGGTTCTTAAGGAAAGAGAGGAGAAAATTCTACAGGCAAACTCTATAATATTTCCTCTAATTTCTCTTAAACCTTCTCACTCATTTTCTTCTTAATTATACTATTTTCTTTCATTTTCCCCTTCCACCCCAAGTTCCAAACAGAGCCTATGGTTTTGGACTGAGAAAAAATAGGAGTGTATTTAGAAGCTCCCGCCGCTTGAGCTTCAAGCGTTGGGATGTCCGAGAAGAAGTAAAGAACCAAATTCCAACCTACCAAATTTGAACCAACCCAACTCTCTCTCTCTCTCTTTCTCTCTGAAACTACACTCTTCAGATCGGAAACTTAGACAGAGAAAACCCTCGGAGAGGCCAACAATGGCGAGCCCTTCGTCCCCGAATTTGGAAGACATTCCTTCAACGGATCTCATGACCGAACTACTGCGTCGAATGAAATGTTCCACCAAACCTGACAAACGCCTCATTCTCATCGGTATTATGCCCTTCTTTCCCCCCCTTTTTACAGCAGCGGTACATGATTTTACCCATGTCTTGTATATCGACTTGGGTTTGCGCATACCCCGTCTCTCATGTTCGGTTAGTGGAATTCCGTTAACTACGTTTAGATCCGAGGTTTTACCGTTTCACTAGTATTATTTGGTTGGAGAATTTGCAGAAATTTTGTGACAGTTATTCTTGTTGTTTGAGTTTTAGGATAGCTGTTATAATTGTTGTATGGGTTTTAGGGGTTGGGGTTATAAATTATGATGTTTTGGATGGGCTCGTTTGTTTGCGTGGTGTTAAAAAGACGGGATAGAGAACACCCAGGATATGGGTGGGATATAAGTTCCTCTAGGTTAGAGAAATGGTGGGGGAAAAGAAGTGAGGTGTTTGTTTTGGTTGGGATTGTGACATTCATTTCCTATTTTATGCTCGTGCAAACCACATGGGGAAAAACAGGAAGGGCACAAGTGCACAACAGTCGCATCTATTAGCTCTTGATGGAGATGATATGGAATCCCACCTCCCTTATGGGATTTCATATCCTGGGATATAGGCTGTATCAGGATATGTAATCCTGTCCATATTACAGTAGCAAACACTGGACTTTTGGACCATGGCATTACATATCCAGTACCACCCTCAAATCCCCCCAAACAAACAAGCCAGTTATAATTGGACGAGTCTAGTGGCGTTAAGATGCCAGTTACAAGCGGTTGACAACATTGGTTTGCCACTTGTTTTCATTACTCCTAAGTTTCGTTTGTTAACTTTGTTTATTGCAAGTTGTAAAAGTTCGCCTAGCCAATAAGTACTTGAACTTGTTTTTGTCCCGTAGCCAGGGACAAGGTCAGTGCTGTATTTTCCCAGCTTCACTGTTAAACCTTCAATGATTTAATGTAATCACTTCGCAATAAGTAATAGGAGAGAGAGTTCAAAATTAGTACATGTATCCCCAGTTCACAATCTTAAACATGAATGCCGTGCTGCTGACCGCACTCTAAAACTTAACCCAGTTTGCAATCTGAGACATAAATTCCCTGCCTGTTGAACAACACAACACAACACTTCTCTCTCTCTCTCTCTCTCTCTCTCTCATCAAACAAATGTAATTCTATAATTTTATTTCACTTTATGAGTGGTTGGTGGTTGGTTTCAGATTATTTTTGGTAGGAATTATAGTACACTTGATAGGTAAACTAATTGGTTGATATATTAGTCTGCCTACTTTGCTGCTTCCAATTCACTACCAGAGCTATTAACTAATGAGATATTACGGAAAAACCATTATTCTTTCTATATGGGGATTGTTTCAATATTTTTACTAGAAGGAAAGAGAATTCTCAGCTTTAATACTTTCATTTGTTCTCCTCTCTCTTTTGGGTGGGGTTATGGGTTTAATTGGTTGGAATCTTTCAATGTTATTTAAAGGAAGAAAGAAATCTGACCTGGGAGAGTCATTTATTTCAAATTTTCTGGAAGTCAGAGGAGCTTTATTTTATTTTGAAGAATTTTTTAGATTGAAAGTGTTTGCTTAGTGTCAGGTTTGAACTTCTCATAAACAAACTTAATTCAATTATGGAGGGAGATTTATGTTAGAGAGGCTTGTACTCTACTAACATGAGAAACTTTACCTGAACTTGTTTGCTTCAAGTTGAAAGAAGCTTAAATTTATAGGAAATGTTGAGTTCTTCAGTTTTGATTTATTCAGATATGGATGCTTTTGATTTTGATGAAACCAAACTGCCCATTAAACAAGTGTACAGATCTGAAGAACTGTTTTTGTGATTGTATCCCATTTCAAAGAGCTACCTGGAATCCCTCTATGTTAAAATTTTTGTTGTTTTGTCTCGTCAAAACTAGTTCAGTGTTCATTTTCATAAGAAATTAAAGTTTGACAGGCCCACCTGGATCTGGAAAAGGCACGCAATCACCAATTATTAAGGATGAGTACTGCTTGTGTCACTTGGCTACTGGTGATATGCTTAGGGCTGCTGTTGGTGCTAAAACCGCTCTTGGGATTAAGGCCAAAGAAGCGATGGAAAAGGTGGGTTTCTGTTAAGGTGGTCTCATAAAATTTGATTGACGGCTACATTGGGTGGCTTTCCCTTAAAGCCTTCTTATTAATATATTTATTTACTTATCAAAAATTTTTTTTTGATTGACGGCTACCTTGTTTTTCTTTTAGTCTATCGGCTGTAACTGTGTTTCTTTTATTTAATCAGGGAGAACTTGTTTCTGATGACTTGGTTGTTGGAATAATTGATGAAGCTCTGAAGAAGCCTTCATGTCAAAAAGGTTTCATCCTTGATGGATTTCCAAGGACTGTTGTCCAAGCACAAAAGGTCTTGCCTTAGTTTGAGATATGGACATTGGATTAACTCTTGAAATGCATTATATCATATTTATGTTTCCAAAGGATGTCTTACTTTTTTCTTTTCTATGTAGCTTGATGAGATGCTTGAGAAGCGTGGTGCCAAAGTTGATAAGGTTCTCAACTTTGCAATTGATGATGCTGTCTTGGAGGAGAGGATTACCGGTCGCTGGATCCACCCTACTAGTGGTCGGACCTACCACACCAAATTTGCACCTCCTAAAGTACCTGGTGTGGATGATGTACGGAATGTTAATGTTTACCTTTCTTTCTTTGTTCATATTACTGTGAAGGTGCCTGGAATTATTATTGCAAGCATTCATAAGCTTTGTACCATATAAGGTAAAAGCATACAGCCTACTCTTGAGCCTTTTCTGTTGCAAGTACATCTGGGGAGATAGTTTTTTTGTTACTCGTACTGGGATAGCATTCTTGCAACACAAGTATATTTGTTTTACTTTTTTCTGTATTGTTGTTGGCTCTTTTTGGCTGTTCTGCACCTTTGTTTGATTTTCTATCATACTGGTAACTGGTTGATGATTACAGTTTAGAATGAACTTGCATTTTTTCTGACTTTAAAGTATTTTTAAAGGTCACTGGAGAACCTCTGATTCAACGTAAAGATGATACTGCAGCTGTTCTCAAGTCAAGGCTAGAGGCATTTCATAAGCAAACTGAACCTGTATGGTTTTCTTCTTCTTTTCATTTGATGTGATCTCATAATATTCTGGAAAATTGCGTAGTCTAGAACTTTGATGATGTTGAATATTCTCGAATAAGATAGCATTAGCTCCTTCAGATAAGGATACTGAACCAAGAGTGTTAGATATTGGAATTGTAGCATTGGTAAGTAAAAAATTAGTGTGTTGGAACTGAGCCTAGCATGATGGAAAGGACGAGGGACATCCGGTAAGACACGCTTCAAAGTTCATGGTCTGCGCAGTGTAAAGAAAATGGAAACATAGAAGAATGCGGGTTTGGCTGCAAGAGAAAGAATATCTCATGTTTCAGTATGTTTTACGGGAACACATTTCCTCATAGTGTGTTAGGCAACTTAGGATAGAAGAGGAAAGAATAATTGTTTATCCTCTTTTTGTTTGATGAGCTGAAGTGGACACTTGAAAAGCGGGATTTTGAGGGAAAGTGGAGTCCTTCCATTTCTTTTTGGTTCTTTCCTGACTCCTCCTTAACTAAACAAGTGATAAGAGCAGAGAGAATTTTTGAACAAGTATCCAGTTGTCTCGATCCAAACTGTCCGTTGCAGATGGAATGATAGGAAGTGGTTGAGAAGTAGAAGTTACCTATGTCACATGGACCCTTCTAAATGTGCAAAGTACGTGTGTCAGACAGTTGAAAACTCAGTAAGGTCCATGTCTGACATGTTTAGTTGAAACCATTCACCTAGCAAGCATATCTTGTGATTCATATTTTTTCATGAACTGTACATGGACTCCTAAATTGTTCTTACATGAAGATGAATAGTTTGGCGCAGCGCATCCTCATATCCTTGACTCCTGGGATGAAATGCACCAAACTACAGCTATATGATTATCATTATCCTACTCTTGACTAGCCTATCATTAAGTAATTGTTTCTGGGTCGAATAAACTTGGAAATATGGTATAACTAAACAATTGAAGACATCTGAAAATTGTTAGGCATTCGGGATCTCAATGATTCGATGAGGACATATTTTATCATGTAAATATCTTACTAGTAGATTAGTTACATGTCTGTATCTGTCAATGGAAAGAGAAATCCTGAAAGTTAAGTCAAATGTTACCAAGGCCAATGGATCACACCAAACAATGCCATATGAATATCCCACTATCGACTACACTCTTCCCACTGAATGTTTGTAAACCTGTTTCAGGATGCCAACCTCCCTGCTCTTACTCTGATCTTGGATGCGTATTAAGGGTCTTCTGTTTATTTTAAGCTATATTCTGCTGTTCCAGACTATATTTATGCCTTGGGTCGAAAGTTACCAAGCATCCTGATGGTGTCCTTAATTTGAAATGCAGGTAATCGACTACTATGCCAAGAAGAGTATTGTTGCTAACCTTCCTGCAGAGAAACCGCCGAAGGAGGTAACTATCGAGGTTCAGAAAGTGCTCTCATCATGAAGACAAACCAATCTTACTTTAACTTGGAATTGGGTTAAACATTTCATACTGCAAGATTTTGCTCAGATGTGTATCCTCACATATTCCTATATCACTAACCCAGCGGCCATTCATTTTGTGTTGCTTTACTTTATACACTGGTTTTATGAGCTCTCGGGATGGGATGAATCTCCAAAATAAACAATTAGTACTAGAACTTATCAGTCTAGTTTGAGAATGCTGCTTTTGTTTTTTTGTGTGGTGACTGCATATCAGAAGTTAACTAGTATTGGAAAATGGATTCAGTGCAGATTTTGGGAGGAGTTTCCATATATGGACATGCTTGAAATGTCGTAATAGTCCCTTCTCACAAGATGCAAAATTGTTCAAGCCTACAATGAAATTGAGATATGTTTTTTGACAGTTCCTATTCTCTCTGTCCCCTTTCGTCTCAGTGAAAAATGGTGAGATCGTGAGATTGTTATGTTAAAATAGATACTAAGTTTCTAGAGTGGAATCCATTTGTTTTTTTTCGATGCCAACCTCGCGGTTTCTCTCTGTATTTTGTCTACGAAATTTGTGTGACTGAGCTTACATATCCGTCTGGGACCAGTGAGCTGTACAAGTTGGGCTCGTTTAATAGAAATTGGGGAAAATGACGGCCCATGACGTGTTTTGATAATTAATACCCGCTAAGGACATGCTGAGAACATTTGAGAACATTTGTTAATGCTGAAAATATCCTTGGAAGGTATTAATTATCAAACACGTCCTTGGCGGTCATTTTCCCTAGAAATTGCATGAAAGGGAAATACAGATTATTGAAGGTTTTTTTTTTTTGGGTGGTCAAGAAAGTCTTGGAAATTGCAAAAAAAGTATTCTCTGTCCTAAATTGGATGACAATTTTTCATATTCGTGTTAATTTCAATTCATTTAATTTTTCTATATGAACCTCAAAAAATATGGATTGTGGATCTTGTTTGAAAGTTTTCGATTAATTTTATTATACAAAACTTTCAAACTCATGAAAAACATTATAGATTAAAAAATATAAACAAATAAAAAATTGCACAAATTTAAAAAATTATCATCATTTTTTAGACGGAGGGAGTATATTTTCTGGACAACCCTCTTAAGCTTTATAAACTAGCTTTTGTTTCCGACAAATTGCACAAGTAATCTGTTAAAACAAAAATCAGAGTAATTCCTTCAAAACAAGAAGAACAAAAACGAAAAGGAAAGGCCACTCAGCTCTGATGTTGGATCTAACACTCCGCTTGTGGAGGTGGGTGGAGAATCGCCACTGGATTTGGTCCCGGTCCCGATCCCGCCACTAGATCTAAGTGCTTCATAATTGAGTACAGTTTAATCCGTATTGGGGCGATTGTTTCACAATACAAACAAATTGTAAGGAACTAGCATTTGATGCACGGGTACACAAAAGAAGTTGGTGAGAACTTTTTTTTTCCTATTGTCTCATACATCAAACGTACACACCACTAATAATAAAGTACTCCATTTAAAAAAAAAACTGAGAATCTACGGGAAGAACTAGGATAGGCAAGCTTTCCTTGCTCAAATAGGGCTTCCGGCCAAGCTTACTCATCACGGGGGGGTGTTTCGTGCTAAGATACTGCTCATGAGCATAATGGGATAAGTCTATGGATCCGAATCCTAAACTCGCTATGGGAGGATTGGCACTTCAATTAATGAATCAAATTGTGGTCGGAAAGGTTAGAGTAGCCAACGCCTTTGAAAATACTAATAAGATAGAGTGAAAAAGGTCCATCCCAAAACCAAGGGGTACTAAACTAACAACTGAGTCCTCTCCTAACCGCAGATCCAAACACAACCTAAGGTTCCGTTTAGGTGACAATGCATTTCAAATGAAGGGATTTGATGATCCATAGCTATCCAATCATAATCTTTTAAAAAATTTGCACCAAGTTTTCCTTTAATTATTTTCTCTCTATGTCAAACTAGAAGCGTGTCCGAGTTTAGTACAAGAACACCACGATAAACTAGCTTTCAAAGGGCCAAAGTAACCCAACAAGTCATCAGTCATCACCATATCTTTCATGAGGTCGGAGCGGATGCAAGGATCTCCAACTGTTAGACAACACAATTTCGAAGGGAATGAGACACAGAATCCTAAATGTCCACTACAATTTTGGAATCCAGATGAGAGAACTCCTGGAAGAAAGCCTTGAAATGCTCGTACGAATGTTTTACGTCATCAACGGCACACATTTCTCTTATGCTGTGCATCGATAGTTGCGGGGCCCCAACATCAACCGTTCGAATCCCCGTGCCACTTGCCAGGATGGGACCAATGGTTGAACCACAGGGCATGTCATTGCGAACCACAAAATCCTGCCATAAAGAGACTTAACATTATATATTTATTGCAAATTTAGAAAGAGTCCGCATTTTTTTTTTCTTTATTACTTTGATCACATCAATTACGTTAAGAAAATAGTGCTAGCTGCCTTCTTTGTTTCCCACCTTACTTAGTTTTGTGCCTTTGCATTGTTCCCTCAGTGCCCATTTTGATGGTGAGAATGGTGAGAAAACAACAAAAAGGAGAATCCTTTCCCTTGTCTGAACGGATCAAAGAGGGGAGAAATGGTGAATATTTATTAGTTGACTTGATTCAAAGTTTCGAACCAAATCTCACCAAAATAGTGAGAAATTAAGAGAGATGCTGGATTTTTAGGGTCCATTTTTTTGGGAATTTGGTGAGAATATTAATCCTTACTTTTCTCGCCATTCTAAGTTTCTAACCATCCAAAGGGGCTCTCACTATGATATCAAAGACACTGATAAGTAATTGAAACTGTCAGATCCTCAAAAATATGTATTGGGACTTCGGAGATCACAATGCAGTATAGGGATGTGGTCCAACATAGCACTAAAAGCAAGATAATCTTGATCCTATTGAAACCTTCCAACCATAAACCAACGAAACACACATAAAACCTTTTCCCTATCAAATATGCACTGAAGAATTAGTTGCAATCGTAGTAAGTGAGAAGAAAACGAACCTGGACAGGAAGGTTATGCTTGATAGCTATCTCCCTAAATATGAAGGAGGTGATCGAATTGGTTGCATAGCGTTGATTTGCGTTATGCTTAATAACAAGCCCACCATGCAACTTAGGCTGATGATTGTCTTCATGTTTATCCTGGGAAAAAGCAACAGATCAAATGCATTATAGTGTATGAAAACTTTCCATTTCATTCAAAAAGTCCGAACGCATGACCAACATACCATGTAATTGGGATGCAAGGCATGTGCCATGTCAGCAGATATGAGGAAACTCTTTTGGATTGCCTTCTCCAGAACCTGAATGGAAAGAAACAGTTGAGGTACACAATGAAGAGGAAGCACAAAAAGGAGTTTACGGGGAAAAAAAATGGTGCTGTCAACCTAAGGAGTGAGTACTAGACCAGCCAATTTTCCCATGCCAAACACAATTACAAAGGGCAGAAATTCACATAAGAGAAAAAAGAGAGAATCCAGAAATATTCAGACCTTAACCTAACATGAATTTATAACATCAAGCCAAGATTGGACAATATCAGTGACTCTGGAGCTAAATAATACAAGGTTTATCATCAGGAAGTTAAAAATACATTCTGCCCAACTAGTGCACTGATAGTTTACACAAAATTGTGACAACAGAGATGCATTTGAAACATGAAATTACAGCTGATTCCATAAAGAATTTATGGATCCCATTTACAAACAAAAGCACATAACAAGACAGTAGCATGTGTTTGCTTCACCACAAGATCTAGTGAAATCCAAATTGCATGACACATAATGAAAGATCCCTTTAACTACTAGTTGCTGAAGATCATGTATCCTTTTAAGTGGAAAAGAGTTCAACCTACATAGAGAACTTCCAGTAATTCTTAACAACATGGAAATTTCACGTCATATGTCCTGTTTTGTTATTCTGAAATGGAATGTTGTAACCTTAGTTGCGGGATCCTTCTAAAATGGGTGCGCTCCCCAGACGGGAGCTCGAATCGGCGCTCCCAAGATGGGAGCTCGCTCCTAACTAAGATGGGAGCTTATCGGGCTGTTAAGGCAGTTATTCTCTTACTTTTAAGAGCATTATGCCATTGCAGAAATAAGAATATGAGAATCATATTAGTCAAGAAGTTTTGCAAATTGAGAATATTATATATAACTTCCAATAATTACACTTTAAGATCGGAAAAACTTCCAATAAGTATCACTTTTCGTTTAATGGTCGAGTATTTAAGGATATTTTATATACATATTTTTATATTATCTATATATGCTCCTTAGGCGCTCCCAACCTTAGGAGCTTCTAGGTGCCTCCACTCCCCCACCCCCGCCCCCGCTTCGTGCTACTAAGGTTGTAACATTATATTGTATTGCTATTTTCATACAAATATGGTCCGGAAATCTCAGCCAGTCTGGATATGAATTTCAAAAAGGAAATAGTACTACCTTAACATCAGAGCAGAAGAAACTCGTAATTCGTGATAGAGCATCCAACATGGCGGGAGATCCAGCTCCCTGTGCTGAGTTAGATCCGACCTCCTCATGATCAAATAAGGCAACCATCCTTACACCGGTCTCATCTTCAAGACTACTCTCAGAAGACGTAGCGTCTATCAATGCCTGAAATTGAATCCATAACACAATCAAGTGCTGCCAGAAGGAATGATAATACAGCTAAAGAGACCATATCATCATAACTTGCGCTTCTAAGTGCCAAAAAATGCAGCAGCTGCCAAGATAAATGAACTTTAAGACACCAAATCTAAGTCTAGATTTAGGTCTAGTACTTGAAATGCAACAATATTTCCACGATGCACTTCATTCACTAGTATAGTAGTTTCACTTTATGGGATAATATCACCGGCTTTAGGCAAGTTGAACCAAAGACTCAAAAGTCAGAACCCTCTGGTAAGTCGGAATAGTGAACATGTATCCAAAATTGAATACTGTGTAGAATGACAAAGCAATAAATTTAAAATAACACTTAGACCAGATACAGAATCACAGAAAGCAACAGATTTTGCAAAATAGGTAAAGAGGCCATTGTCATGAGAATGGTCCAGATAACAATTCTAAGGACAAACAGGAAAAACACATAGGAGTGACGACAGCTCAAGTACCAAAGCCAGCATTATGACAACAGTCCTGATATCAAAATTTTCAACACTAGAACAGTTTCCAAATAAAATCCTTTGTATGCCATTAATTCTAACTAGCGTTCTGTGCACATGTAATGCTTGTGGAATCTTCAGAAATGAATTTCCTCAAACTTAAAACGAAACCAACAGAAGAAAAAGAAAAACGAACAAAACAATTGAAAACTATAAATGAATACAAATTACCCAAAACCCAATTGTAAGTGTGTATATCTATTTGCAAGACAGGGGACGAAATCATTATGCGGAGAGGGAGGAACTGCCCTGTAACTGCTCCTGAACGTGGGGTGGTTTGAAGACAAATGCATAGCGAAATTTATGAATATATCCTAAACAACTCTATCAATTTACAGAAACCGCGACATGTGAGCAATTATATTTTATCGGTACTTTTTAGAATCTAAAATGTGAGCCAACTTCAAAGGAGAGTCCACACCAATTGGTGCTCTCCCTTAATAAATAGAGTAGATGTCAATGTCTAGGAGTCAAATAGTCATATAGCTGGAAATTAATTTGCATATTTGTTAACTTGAAGAGCTCTATAAACCACCTTCGTTTGAGCGAGAAATTGCACGACTTCGAAGGTTCACGAGTAGTTAAACAACCCTCATCCAACCAAATAAAAAAACATGTAAAGAGCGACATCCCAAAGTAACATATTATCCAAACTGTTAGGAACAGAAACAAAAGTAAATAATAAACATAAATCGAACTCCAGCATGCACCTCCTAACATGCACCTCAAGGGAAAAAGTCAATATGACGACTCACTTGTAAAGAGCAAAACGACATGCATAGGTTATCAAGTCTTCCAGAGAATATGAACTCCTTTGCCGCACCAGCTATTACACTTGGTTGTGTATCACATGCTTGCAACTCAAAATCACATATGTCATCCGGTTTACAGCCAACTTCAGCAGCAAGAAGCTGGAAGAGAGCAAAATAAAAATAAGAGGAACAAAAGAATCATAACTAGAGGATACCCAAGGAATAAATTTCACTTACAGAAACACAATCGCCAAGGAATAAATTTCAGCACAACTTTAAGATAGTTAAAAATAACTAAAACCACGAGGAAACAGCCAAAATAAAAATAAAAACCCCTTGTGCTGCAAAATTTACCTGCAAAAGAAGTGAATGATGCTTTTGGTTGTCAGCTGTTGATATCTCATTAGCATTCTTTCCATCAACTGAACTTCCACTTTCAACTGGACCATTCTCCGACACCACTTTATTAAGCTCTGCCTGTCCAAAGTACATCAGGTTCGGTTGAATTAGATCACAAAGTGTACCAAAGAAAAACTATTTACCCTCAAAGCAAGCCCCCTGGAGACCAAAAGACAAGTACACAGATACCACGGGGAAGCCATCATATGTTCCGTGCGGATATTTTCTGCCAACATGAAGCGTCTTACAATAGTGTGGAACTTCTTTTGTACTGAATTAAGCACTTTGCTCTAATGATATCTCCATAAATTGGTGTTGCCCAAAAGATAATTGTAAGGTGTGAATTGGAGTGCCATATTAGGTGGTCAGTTTATCAAGGGAACTTCAGTAGATTACCCCAAAGTCAATTATGTCCTGTTACACATTACCATTCAACATTAAAAACACATTTTCCAAACTTTAGTTGGGTGAGATTCAAGCTCGACGTAGGGAGAAAGTAGCCATGTTGAGCAACTCTATAAAGCTAAGGGAAGTTCATCGTGAACCAGGTCAACACTGAACAACAAAGCTTGCCAAAAATTCCTGGTAGATCATGCTAAGCGTTTGTCAAAAGCAGCTAAAAGTGGCTCCTGTTGACTTTAAAGATGCTTATGCCAAAACCTATCAACTTGTAAAACTAGCAACTAATGAAACTCCAGTCTTGCTGTGAACAACACCAAAAAAGGATAAAGCAATGTTCAGATGCAGTTCCACCATCTAAAAGATTGACCGCTTCAAAATTCTGACTGATTGCACATAGTTTGTCATGTGATCCAATGTCTTTACCAGGCCCACTGCCCTTAGATTGACTGAGAGGACAAGTTAGTTCAAAAAAAGCACTAAATTCATTCCTCAATCTCATAAACATGCAGAGACTAGATAGAAATTTATGTCTTAATATGGACAACGGTTCCATTATTTCCTGAACATAAACTCTTGGGATAAACCTTGGATGAAGCAATTTACAAGTCTATATGACGAAATAACGATGGTGAGTACAAAATTAACTTGACAAACTCTAATCCTGCTACTTTGGATCAGGTATATGTACAATGTCTCGTTTGAGCTTAATTTAGGGTCACCTTCATTTAACCAGCGCGTTATCATGTCCTTTCTCCCCCAAACAGTGGCGTTGCCCTGTTGCCAAACTGCAACGTAAACTGCCAGCAACTCAAACTACCAGCATCAACTTCGAAAATGCAGAACATCAACCCACTAAGAGTGCAGGTTAGTTCATCCTGCTCTTCCAATTTAAGTCTACAACATATGTGCCATATTGATTGATGAAGAGTGTGAGAGACTCGAGGAAAACTGGAAAAGAAGATTTAAGGAAGCGGCAACACATGGAAATTCGCATAATCGGAAGATGGGACCCAAAGAAAGCATGGATGGGCAACAAATAGTCGTAATACGGTCTTATCTAAGGTAGGACTGAAAAAGAATGTCGCTGGACAATTTTCCAGATAGGGATATTTTGGTAATTTTAGTTTTATGTACATCAGCTCAGGGGTCGCCCATGGGTTATTTTTTGGGTCAAGTTATTTATTTGAACAGAGTTTTCGCGAATTTGGTTCTTATTAACAAAAGCTTTTCAGTTTTTAGGTTTTTTGTGCTTCCCAAACCACCTGTGGTATGAAGGCTTGGAGCACTCAGAAGCAACTTAAAGTTGATCACTGGAAATATATAAACTTTTCAAGAATGCATTAGACAAGTTTAAACCCATATTTTCACTTCCCTATCCTTTTAATGAGCTATAACAAGGATATGACTAGCTTAAACTATTATTTACTACATTTAGATGAACAGAGTATTTGTCACCAGGATATAACTTTGGCTTTACCTTAACTGATGTTGCCAAAACTGGAAGAAGATGACTCTGCGTATTCACCTTAAATCCATCAGCATCCCTATCCAACAGAATGTCAGAATGTAAACAATCATTCTAGAATTTGAATACCCAAAACATACAACAACATGACAACCAGCAAACAAAGAGCGGACCTGTCTGACAAATGAATTGCCAAAGTTGGGACACGCATTATGGGCTCCCCAATCCTAACCAGCCGATGTGAATATGAAACACCACTATCTTTCCCTTCTCTTATTATCATCCTTCCAGCAATAGTTAAGTCACGATCAAACCATGTGTGCCATAAACCACCTCCATAAGTTTGCACGCCAACTTCTAAATACCCACCTTTCGATACCTGAACGACCCATAAAGATCAAATGCCTGAATTTTACCCAATCTTTTGCAGTTCACAGCTAAACAACCATACTCAATATACAAGCTTAAACTATAATCACACAAATTCAATTTTACCTTTGAAACAGGCTTCAGTTTTAAACAAGGACTGTCAGTGTGAGCACCAATTATGTGGAATCCATTTCCAGCAACATATCTGTGTAGAAATTCAACAATCGCAACCAATTAAGGGACCATGTAGAGTCTCCTACATTCATGGGCGGAGGGAAGAAGGAGCAAGTGTGGTCACTTGACCCCACTAAAGTTTTTAAAATCTCTACGAAGCTACCGTATTTGATGCTTATTTTACAATTTGCCCCATGAAAATTGTCATATTGCCCCAAGCTACTTACGAATCTCATAAAATTGCCTCTGCTACCGTCCGAGTTAAAAAGAAAAAAGAAAAGAAAAGAAAGGAAAACTTATCCTGGCAATGGAAGTTACGTAGAATCAGCATGTAATCGAACAAGAAATCGACGGATGAATGACAGATTATACGTGCATAATGGAAAAGATATGTTTAGGACTAATCCCAATAAGGCTACTTTGCATCACTTTCCACTATAAAAATCTTCTGTGTCTTTTTATAACAAATTCATACATTATCAATGAACACTTGAAATAATAAATTTATTGAAAAAACTATTTTCACAAGAATCACAACTATTATACAATCAAATCCCCTGCCTACACTATAATATAGTTGTTTGGTAACGTTGCTTTTCTGTTCCTAAGAAAGACTGCAGGCCAGCGAATTCATCACAGATCATTATCTGGACACCTGGAAAAACTGAATTACACTCAGCTAAGCCTAATGAATGAAACCTAAAATTTCAATCTCTCTCTATTTTGTTCAACTTTTTCACACCAAGAAGGAGGTTAGTGTTGGCGCACATACTTTTTACCGATTGCGAAAGCGACAATCGTAGAGTGGTTCCTTGTGAAGAAGTACTTCTTTCCGACTTCCAAACTCCAATCTTCTCTCTCCGAAACTTGCTCGTATCCAGCACTTCTCAGCCTCTCCTTCGCTTCGTCTGAAAGAATATTTAAAACAGACCAAAAAAAAAAGTACAAATTAATGTTCCGACCAATAGGAAAGCATTAGAGTCGGTTCAGCGGATCCAAACAAACATACCGACGGCGTGGAAGGCGGTGGGAGAAGCGTTGAGGAATTCGACTAGATCCGCCGCAACGGAGCTCCCTTTCGCCATCGTAGGTGTGGCTGTAGTGGTTCAGTTTTGGTTGTATGCGTGTATAATACAACCGGATATATATATATATATATATAGAGAGAGAGAGAGAGAGAGAGAGAGAGAGAGAGAGAATAGTTCTATATTCAATAAGAATTGGAGCTGTTTCTCTCTTGTGTAACTTTCTATTGTTGAGTCGCGCGTAGCTTGAGATTTACGGGGGTGAGAAAATTGTGCTTGGTGGTAGGCCCACCGGATAAATGCCGTCCGTAGCTTGAGATTTACGGGAAAATTGTGCTTGGTGGTAGGCCCACCGGATAAATGCCGTCCGTAGCTTAAGATTTACGGGGGGGTGGGGGTAAGAAAATTGTGCTTGGTGGTAGGCCCACCGGATAAATGCTAGCGTATCAGGATTAGGATATGACTGTAAATGAATCGAGCAGCTCGACTCGTTAATGCTCAGCATTTGACAAAACTCGGTTCATTGAGAGAGGCTCGGCTCGATTATAGATACTCGTTTAGTAAATGATCAGTAAGCTCAGCTCAAGTTCATTAAAGCTCGAGCTCAAATTTTTGACTTATTTTTAAGTTCGACAAAATTAGGCTCGTTTGCAGCTCTAAATTCAAAATATATGACAACTATTTTTGAAAAACAAATCAACGGTCCAAATTCACAATCTATCAGGATACATGACAATCATGTCAAAAAAAAAGAAAGATACATGACAATCAATCAAGCAAAATGTTCAGAAAAGCAAATTAACGGTCCAGATTCAAGGTGTAATATTTTCCTGTACTGCTCTACTCATGTATCAGAAATTCAGAATCTTCCACTAATTCAAGCCGGATTATGGGAGTAATTAATTAGAGGTCAACGAGACGCCACCTAATATTTTTTTCCCGTTATGGCCTGTTTGGGGTTTAGGTTAGCGCACACCAGATGGAGATTGACCCTTATTGCTGCAGATGTATCGAGCTGTTCGCAAATAGTTGATAACTCGATTTTGTGGAATCCCGTTTGAGTTTAATTCGTTGAATGAATAAATCGAACTTGAACCTCAATTGTTGGCTCGTTCAAAAATAAAGAGACGAACCAGAGCATGAGTCTAACAGGGTTTGGCTTGATTCCGCTTGTTTGAATATTTATAGATAAATCTTTTCTTAGGCTAAAGCACAATTCTTCGGAAGACTTCTTCACTTTTGTTCTTACTTTTAATTATCACACTCATTCTATGCTCGGTTGCATACCTATAAATAACTATTAAATACTCATTTTATACTCTTTTACTTTCAATTCTTGCACTCATAAATTTCACGCACTGTCATTTTTGCTCATGAAAGCGCATTATGTGATTTTGTTCTTGGGCTCGTATGGTTATTCCCCTTCATTTTATTGATCTATTTATCTGTATGTAAATAAGCAAATAAGATAATTTGAAGATGAGCAAATAAGTTATCAGCATCTACAATACTAAACAAAGTTAACTGTACCTAAGTACTCTATCTATTTTATATTTTCTACTAAGAATATGGGTTAAATTAAATCTAGAGTCTTTTACATGTCTTTTAAAATTTTGTTCAGTTTGTATCAATTTTTTTTTGGATTATTCATCCCTCGTGACGAGGGAAATCTCCAAAGTAAATTTTTTTTATTTGAGCAAAAGTAAAGAAATAAATCACTAAAGACAAAAACAAAAAAAACAATTTACCATATTTTATTTGACCTTTCTAAGTCATGCTTCCGTAACACAATTTCAATGATACATGTAATGTTAAAGACATGTGTCATGTAGTAACACACTTCAACGACACACGACTTCAATGACATGCATAAATTGTTAAAGCCGTAGTTTCATAACATGACTTCAATGAGACGTGTAACGTTAAAGGCGCGCTTCTATCACGACTTCAACAACACACAATGTCTACAAGACATATTCTGTTAATTGTTAATGGCGTGTTTTCATAACACTATTTCAAATGATAGCGGTAACATGATTCCAACCACGCGCATTGATGTTAAAGGCGCGTTGCCAAAACACCACCTCAACGACACTAATTAAAGTCGTATTTTGTGACGTGACTTCAACGGCACCAATAATGTTCAAGGCATATTTTCTTTACACGACTTCAACACTACATGTAATGTTACGAGACACGCCTTTAACATTACATGTGTTGTTGAAGGCGTGTTTCGTGATAGAACTCTAACAATGCATGTAGCATTAAAAGGTATGTTTTCGACTTCAACGATACATCCAGTAACACGACTCCAATGACACACGACTTCAACAAACGCACGCCTTTAACTCAAATTCATTCCATTTCAACCTCCTCAATCTTACAAGTTGTAATGTTTTTTGATAACATTCTTTGCCATCAGTTGCTCTCCTAAAGAGGAGAAATTTTTGGGTGCCGAGCGGATACCACGTGGCAGTATCCGTCGGCGATTCCAGCAGTCCAAACGTGTTTTGAATTGGCCAGATTTATTCCCTCTCTCCTCTCACCTGATCACTATCTCTCATCTTTTTCTCTCTCTAAAATCCGGACCGTCCAAATTGAGGCAGACCCACCTTGGGGCATGTGGGGTCACATGCCCCCACGCCCTTTTAATTTTTTTTTCTTCCCAATTTTGTATATATATTATCTATGTCGAATATATGCAAGAAAGTAATGTTTGGTGCAATGGTAAAGTGCTGACTTTGTGAACAAGAGTGTGTGCCTTTGAGCCTCCCTCACTCCCCTCCCCTAAGTTATTTTATTTTATTTTTCAAAATCCTGGCACTAGAAAAGTGCCCGCCTTGGAATTTGATATAGTGGGGTATCAATTTTCTTTGTAACCGTAATATATGAGTTACAGTTAAGTACATTCACACCAAAATAATTTTAGCATTCATGATAAAGTAACAATTTTGAAGTATGTGTTAAAACAAAATTATCACATGTTTATCATCTAGTATTTTCCTATTGTTAACTCTATGAGTATGAGTTTCGGGGACCAAAAGTGTACAAACGCAATGTGCGCAAGTTTGCCCAAAACACGTTCGGACGGCTAAGATCACCGACGGGTACAAAGAGAGAATCTTCTGCTCACTTCTGATTTTCCCTCCAAAATCTACTGAACCTTCAACTCAAAAAGCAACCGTTTTGGTTTACCAACTTTACGAGACCAAAAACCCCTTCCCCTCGTTCGCTTATTCTCTCCCCATTTCGCTCGATTCCACCATACTAGTGCACGAGACGAAGGGCACCATAGACTTTTCATCTCAAAACTGATCCAACTGATTCTGTTATTCCGGACACGCCCTGTTGCTCTGTTCTGTTCTGGTGATTACTTCCCAATCAAGAATCGCTTTGAAGCTCGTAGAAATCAGCTCTAATGGCGAGATTCAGAAACATCAAGAACTCACCCATGGCACTGAACCCATCGTCTCTCTTGTTTCCGCTCTCTCCATTCAGTTCCCTCCTTTTCTCACCCAAGAACAGCCGAAGCCCAAGAACCCCGCGTCTCTGCTCACCGCCAAACTTCTCTCTCCTCTTTCTCTCTCTCCTCACCTTCTTCACTCTCCTGGGATTCCTGACCCTCTTTTTCATACCCATTTCTCAGAACTCCGTTTCCTGCTCTGTTTCCTCTGTAATTTCAGAAACCACTGATGACGATGGTGATTCGAGGCTGTTGAAGATTGCGATGGTGCCATTACCAGCACATTGGGTTGTGGGTAATTTGACGGAGGAGGAGAGGGAGTTCTGGCTGCAGCCGTCTGGTGAGAATTACAGGCCGTGTTTGGATTTTGCGATTGCTTATCGAAGGGAGTCGGCGAGGGTTACGAAGGAGAAGAGGAGGTTTCTTGTGGTGGTCGTTTCGGGGGGATTGAACCGGGTGAGGAATCAGATTGTCGATGCGGTTGTGATTGCGAGGATTCTTGAGGCGGCGTTGGTTGTGCCGGTTTTGCAGGTTGATCACGTTTGGGGAGATGAAAGGTATCAATTCAGATCGATTAATTGAATTTCTGCTTTTGGGCTATTGGATGGAATTTCAATTTAGTTCCTGTGCGATTTATTGATAAATTGCAAGTAAATTTTTTTTTTTCAATCATTTCGGTCCAAAAATGGTCGGTACACATAGGATTTTCGATAATTGGTTGATTAAGATTTGATCAGTTCTTTATCCAGTTACTAACAATTTTCTATGTCGGTTCTTGAATTTTAACCCTATGGAAGATTTTTCTTGGGCTGTGTTTGGATCATAGATGTGTGGTAGGATTTGGGAAATGAAAATCAAGGGAAGGAGAAAGATGGGAAAAGGACATTGAAGTAGATGCTAAATTTTAAAAATTTTGGTTGGAAATCAGAAGAAAATGGACAACTATTTGCTGAAAAAAGTCCATTTTTTGTTTAGTCGTGCATAAAATGGTAAATTCTCGAGTTATTCCAATTCTTCGACATTTTCCTAAGTTAATTTGGACTGATCAACAAATTCCATGTATTCGGTCTATTACATCCAATTTCAAAGGAATCCCACCATTCCAAAACACATTTTATCGAAAGACTTCGAAGAATTCGATAACATTTGGTTGTGTTTGTGTCATGGATTTTTAGAGGGACTTATCATGGTTTGAGTGACGAACCTCAAGTAATTATTACAGTATGTTCTTATTTCCTTCACATTTCCTTTCCATTTACATACCCTTCAACAGTCCACATCCAAACAAGTCCTATATGACATGGGTTGACATCTTTGTTGACCTGTGTCCTTGCCTTTACTGTGACTACATTGGGACTGTGGGGAGAAGAAGACTTTAGGACAAGAACTTTCGTTGACTTGAGTTGATGATTTGATCACCCTAACTTATGAACTGATTTACGCAGCGGATTTTCAGACATATTTGATGTTGAACACTTCATAAGGACTCTACAAGCTGATGTTCGAGTTATATCATCTCTTCCTTCCACTCATTTGGTTTCAAGGCAAACTGTTGCAACTCAACTTCCACACCATGTTCATCCACTTTGGATTCGCGCCCGATTCCTCAAACAAGTAAGAAACTAGACACGGCCCTTTTCAGCTTTTTAATATTTCAGTTTCAGCATAGGTGTGTATTTATACAGGCAGCAGATTTAGAATCCCTTGCCGCTTCACTTCCTTTTAGTGCAATTCCCGTTTCTTAATTCCCCTTCCTTTATTTAAGCCAAATAGCCTTTCCGTTCCGTCCTACGGGAAGTATTCATCCAATATCCTTTCCTTCCAGTCAAGTTACGCCTAAAATTTGTTGCATTTGGTTTTTGAAGCTTAAACAAGAAGGTCTTCTTGTACTAAAAGTGTTAGATTCCAAGCTCTCGAAAAGTCTGCCACCTGATCTTCAAAAGCTTCGATGCAAGGTAAAAGCGAAAAAAAATTGTCCTTGCTTTAGTGATTCAAAATTCAGGAATTCATTTCATTTCATTTCCTCGCATTTTCAGGCTGCCTTCCATGCCTTAAGATTTGCAGCTCCAATTTGGGAGCTTGGAAATAGGCTGGCTAGGAGGATGTGGATTGAAGGTCCATACGTTGCCCTGCATATGAGGCTAGAGAAGGATGTGTGGATCAGAACCGGATGTCTCACAGGTTTAGGTTCACAATACGATGCCATTATACGAAGGGATAGGGATTTGCAGAGTAAATTCCTCACTAGGAGTTTCAACATGAGCCACATTCAGAGGAGGCTAGCCGGACTTTGTCCTCTAAATGCCTTGGAGATGGCAAGGTATACCAAAAGGCTCTCCTTCCAATTTATGAGAATTCGATAACTATGACACTATCGAAGTTGTTAGCCCTCTGCATGCATTTTGCTTCAAAGTGATAAAATGAAGACTTGCTAAGTCATTCTGTCTTGATTTTCTGCACAATTTTTCTGTTTACTGAGGGCATTATCCTCATGATAATGTTTTTGTTCGTATGTTTTACTTTTCAACTCTTTGCAGACTCCTCAAGGCCCTAGGAGCACCGAAGGCAGCCCGGATTTACATTGCAGGAGGAGAGCCGTTTGGGGGCGCCTTGGCTCTGAAGCCGCTTGTGGAAGAATTCCCAAATGCGGCAACAAAGGAGACGCTGGCACGAGAAGGCGAGCTTGTGCCGTATGTGAACAGATCATCAGTTTTAGCAGCCATTGACTACATTGTTTCGCTGAGCAGTGATGTGTTTGTACCTTCTTATGGCGGTAACATGGCTCGAGTGATGCAGGTATTAGGCCTTTATCTGTGCTAGTGAGTTCTGTCGAGTCATATTGATTGAAGTTCTAACTCGGGCTTTCCCAGAACC
Source organism: Rhododendron vialii (assembly GCF_030253575.1). NCBI lineage: Eukaryota > Viridiplantae > Streptophyta > Magnoliopsida > Ericales > Ericaceae > Rhododendron > Rhododendron vialii. Next base: position 29,705,156 of record NC_080564.1, on the reverse strand, counting down.
TGTTGTTCTTACAATATTTGCATATGTTGTGTGATTTCGTAGGGGCACCGTGCGTATGTGGGACATGGGAAATTCATAAAGCCTAACAAACGGTTGATGCTTCCATTTTTCGAAGAAGCTGCAGTTTCTGATGCAGAGTTCAGCAGCATGATGAAGAAGCTGCACCTGAATTTGCACGGACAGCCTGAATTGAGGACTAACGATAGAGCACGGGATGTGGTTGCGTACCCAGTACCCGAGTGCATGTGTAAGCACTGAAGCAGATCCCATACAATGTTGTTGTCCACAATCATCTCAATCTGTTCACTAGGAAATCTGTAACCCTTTTTTCTTTTTTACTTTCTTCTCTTTTTGTTGTTCCCAAACTTTAAGCATTTAGAGCATTGTTCAGATTGCGTATCTGATTTTGTGGATGCTCGCTAGGGCTGATAAATGAAACAAGTTACTCGAGTTCAAGCTTGTATTACTCGTTAAACCTCGTTCAAGATTGGTGTTTTACATATGTTGTGCCGTAAAAGGATCAAAACCAAACACACACAGACACAGAGTTTATGTGGTTCCCCAAGAATGGGTACTACACCCACAGAAGAATCGGAACAACCTAACTATAAATAAAACAAAGCTTTACAAGTCCCAAAGCCAAAGCACACAATGTATAGCCAAAATTGCTGAGAGAATATTGTGGTAGATGGCTGAGAAGACCAAAAGTGCTGTAGATGGTGCCACAAACCCATTCACCAGTCAACGACATAAACAAACCAAACGTGAACGTTTTTTTGAGCTCGCTAAACTTTCAAATCGAGCCTGAAATTAATAACAGCTCGTTCAACTTATAATGCATAAAAAAATTCAAGCTATTCAAGCTCGGCTCAATTGTAGCTCCGGTAAACAAGCCAAGCTCGCATCTGTACCCCTAATGCTGAGGTGCAAAGGCTGCAGGGAAGATACTTATGTTAGAATTAGAAACTTGACTGGACATATATGGGATTCGGGCTATTCTGAGTCTTGTGTGTATATTTCCATTTGCCCCTTTTTTTTAATCATCCTTGCAAACAATTATTCAATGCCCTTGTGGCACCGCCACGTGGTGCCCCAGGTTCCTTCTCCACCACACATTGTGGTAGGACCTAAGGCAAAGTGTATGGAACCCACGATTCCCACCGCAATATGTGGCAGAGAAGGGGCCTGGACACCACGTGGCGGTGGCCGGGGCACTTGCCATTTGCATTTCAATAACATGTGAAAGTCAGAATCACACAGCTCAGAGGCATAATAGAATAGCCAGATAGCTTTATTCCTTCCTTCCCACCTGACTTGGAATGCTGTAATAACTATGACTAGTGCCTTTTGGTCTTTGCAGGAAACGAATCCAGAGTAAACAATCCTTGAACACTTACCCTTTTTGGTCACATTCACCCTTTTTCTTTTTATATAAAATTTCAAAAAAAAACAAGATGCTAAAGTAATTGGTCATTCCAAGAAAAGATTATGCCTGTGTGCTAGCTACAATTATATATAAGTTGGGTTGGAATGGAGTGGATTGTTTGGTAGCTAGTTTAAGGAGAAATGGCAGAAAATGATGAACACTGGGTGATAAAAGTAGAGGATGAATTGGAGCAAATGGCATCATCGGACACCATCCAAACAGCGGAAACGCAGCACTGGGAGAAGCGATCCATATACAGAGTCCCGGCATGCGTCACGGACCTAAACAAGAAAGCCTACAGGCCTCAGGCCGTCTCCTTCGGGCCTTACCATCACGGCGAGGACAACTTGGTGCCGATGGAGGAGCACAAGCACCGCGCCCTCCTCCATTTTCTCAAGAGGTCCGGCAAGCCCCTCAAGTCCTACGTCGACTCTCTGGCGGGAGTCGCCCAGAGTCTGAAGGACTCGTACGAGTCGCTGGATCCTGCTTGGGGGAGAGACACCTGGCGGTTCCTGCAGTTGATGATTCTCGACGGCTGTTTTATGCTGGAAGTGCTGCGCACCGCGACGCAGACAACAGATGATTATGCTCACAACGATCCGATTTTCAGCAATCACGGGAAGTTCCACATTGTGCCGTACATCCAACGCGATATGCTCATGCTCGAAAATCAACTCCCCATGCTTCTTCTCACCACACTTCTCGCTGTCGAAAACGAGAAAACTAAGGTCATCTAATATCCAATTCTCTTCATTTTGATAGCTATAGATCGATGGATCTCCTTCTAAATTTTCAGATTGTACGATCAACTACTCTCTCCATTTCAAAATTTTAAAGGTTGAAGTATACGAGGGCTCCTAACTTTTAAAACCATCCATACAGACCCCATCAATTATATAAAATGAAAATTGACTAACTCTGTTAACGGAATGAGGAGAAATAATAATTTCACTCCTAAAAAATCACCCCATCATCCATAAAAATTGTCTATGCTGACCCTTCATCTTAATGGTCTTTCTGATAGACGGAGATCTGTATGGGCGACTTTAAATGTTAATAGATTTCTGTGAAAAAAATGATAGTTGAGGGAGTCTCCACGTATTTTCACTAATTTTAAAAGCTTTAAACAAATTCACAAAGAACAAAAATAACCCACTCTACAAAAGGAAAGAGAAAAAACTTTATTATGACTGTTTTCGTGAATAGTTGTGTACGGAGGTGAATTGCGCAAGTCCGTTTCAGCTTTGGACGGTTCGGATGTAAATGAATTATTCTCCGAAAAAGTTTCATTTAAATCTGGACCGTCCAAAGCCGAAACGAACGGCCGAGATCGTGCGGCTCCGTGAATAAGGGAATCTCGGAGCCTCCGTGAATGAGTCAATCTCAAGAAAAAAAACTATAGGGTCAAGATGTGTACTTAGTTGTTTTTAACTACAAGTGTGCATGCAGGAAGACGATGAGTTTGTGAACAAGCTCATTCTCAGGTTCTGCCGCCCAAACACCCGGTTCCCGCTCGACTCCGGCATGGGCAAATGCTTGCACGTACTCGACGTGTACAGAAAGAGCCTCCTTTGGAAAGACACCAGCAAGGAAAAAAGCCGCCACCGCCGGATACCGCACATCAGCACGGGCCGCGAGGGAGGCGACGAGATAATCCCGTGCGCGATGGAGCTAGACGAGGCGGGAATCCGGTTCAAGAGAAACAAGAGCGGCAGCCTGAAGGACATCTCCTTCAAAGGCGGGGTGCTGAGGCTCCCGCTCATCATGGTGGACGACTCCACCGAGTCTATGTTTCTGAACCTCATCGCGTTCGAGCGGTTCCATGTCGGGGCAGGGAACGCGGTGACTTCCTACATCTTCTTCATGGACAACATCATCGACAGCGCCAAGGACGTTAGCCTCCTGCACGCCCGGGGCATCATCCAGAACGCCATCGGGAGCGACAAGGCTGTCGCCAAGCTCTTCAACTCCCTCTCCAAGGACGTGACGCTCGACCCGGACAGCAACCTGGACGTGGTGCACAAGAGGGTCAACAAGTACTGCAAGAAGAGGTGGAACGTGTGGCGTGCGAATCTCATTCACACATATTTTAGGAACCCTTGGGCCATCCTCTCTGTCATAGCTGCCGTGTTCCTTTTCGCCCTCACGATCGCGCAAACGATATACACCATTTACCCGTATTACCATTCCAACGATTCTCCAATTCCGTCTCCTCCTCCTCCACCTTCCCACTGACTGAGCGAGCGAATTCGCATTTGATTGAGTGCTTGCAGAATAAGGCTTTGCCAAATTTTCGAATCCGTTTACCGGAAGGAACTGCTTGCGTTCGGCCTTTCGATACCGTATGCATTTTGAGTTGGTCTCAGGAACAGTTTTCGGGCAACCAGTGAACAATAAAAGAGGCAAAATAGAAAGGAGTCATCAGTGTGTGGTATATATGTTTGTGTGGTATGTTAGTCGTTTCTGCTTTCCTGTTTCAACACATTTCCCCGGTCGAGTGTTGTATTTTTTGACAATTCCAAAAAGATAATACTATGACATATAGGTTTCAAATTTTTAGGGAGGAAAAGTCTCGTTCCTATCTTGTGTTCTTTCACTAGGGTACGTATGGTTCAATGGAATAGAATTGACAATGGAAAGGAATTAAGGTTTGAATGAAATTGGATGAAATGAGGTTGAAATATTCATTCTCATTCCCAAATTTAGTTGTGCTTAAGAATAATCGTTTTCATCCACAATAGAATAGTGTGTCAATAGTAATTATGGAGTGGTAGTAGTAAATTTTGGTGTGGCAATAATAATTTTGGTGTGACATTAGTAAATTTTGGAGTGGCAATAGAAAATTTTGGTGTCGCAATAGTGAATATTGGTGGCAATAATAATTTTTGTGTGGCACTAGTAATTTTGGTGTGACAAAAAAAATGGAATAACAATTCCTTTATTTATTTTTTAATGGAATGACAATTCTTTTAATAGGGTGAATAGTGATTCTATTTAGAATAATCATTCCATCGATCATTTGATGGTGAACAAAATATAAGAATAAGTATGTCATTGGAATGACCATTCTATTCCAATATTGATTTTGTCGAACCAAACATAACCTAAGTTCATGGCCGCCCGCAGATCTATAGCTATATTCCTCTCCTGTGTCTCGAAGTTGTATAATCATGCTTGTCCCTCACTCGTTCAGAAAAATGCTGGAGTATGTGACAAATACATGAAATTAATCTCAAGGGGTTGGCATGGTGCATGTAGGTCCAGGACTTACGAGTCTCCTAGATGCTATTGCCTCTTTTGGGCCCACGAAAAATTTGCCCGATTGTTAATTTCAGGGCTCGAGATTAGTTGAGATGCGCGAAAACTTATCCAGACATCTATCTAGTTATAGAAAAATAATAATAACAAAGATAAATGCATGAAATTGAAGCTATTGAAAGTTGAAACCCAAATCCAAATAAAGTAAAATCCTAACCAAGTACTATACTGACATAGGTTGCTCGAACCCTTCGCTTGGAAAAAGTCCCGCCACGAAAAGAAGGCAATCAGGATTCAGGAGTCCAGGAATGGCAACGGGGCGGGGCGAGGGGAGTTTTTGCATATCCTGACCCCAACCCAAAAATCATTACCTGGCCCCACCCCAATCGGGTTTTTTTTTGGTACCCCCGTTCCCGCCCCGATCGGGGAACGGGTTTACTTGCCCCGCCTCATAAAAATTTAAAAAAATTAAAGTACAAGTAAAAAGGTAAAAAAAAATGCTGAATAAGAATAAAAATTATCTAGAAAATAAAACTTTTGAAATTATTTTTGTGTCTTTTGGTGTTTTATCTAAACTTTTAATTGCAATCAATATTTTAGATACTTCATTCCATTTCTTTATGTGTAGAATTTATTATAAATATTTGAAGAAAACCTTTTAAAAAATCTACTAAACACCAATAAATATCAATTTTTATTTATTTTTTAAATTTAATTAGGCTACTTTGCAGTAAAGAGACATTATTTTTTGGATTAATGCTAAAAAAATAAAAGGACATGTATATAAGTATATATACATATATAAATAAATAAATAAATAAATAAATAAATAAATAAATATATATATATATATATATAAATACGCGGGGGCGGGGGGCGGGTATTTCGGGACGGGTTTAGGGGCGGAGTACTTTCTCCCTGAACCCGGGCTGGTTTGGGAATTTTTACCCCAGCCCCGACCTGATACCCGAGAATGGGGTGGAAAACCCGCCCCGTTCGGAGCGGGGCGGGTACGATTGCCATCCCAGGTTCATTTATATCAAAATCATAGTAATACAAAAAGTAATGTATTTTATTTTTGGATAACTCAAGCATCCGGGCCTAATCCTACCGCCACGTACGAGAAGCCAAATTAAAACCGAAACACAAAAGAATCGTTTAGTCGTCCTGAGATGATGTTGTGGGGGAGGGCAAGCTGGGAAAAGACCGATAGTGTATAAGAAGTCACGGGGAATAGTATATGGTGGTTGATTTGAGATTTTCTGTTGAATGACCTAATCAATTGCCGGAAAATAAAAGACCTAATCAATTCTACCATTCATAAGTTTTGAGACACACACACAAACTCTATATGTTATTATGGAACCATATCACACTAAGCTAGTCAATCTTCCCTTTTGCATCTGATTCAACAATGTTGAATGAGATACTTGATAGGATCTTTTTAACATATATTTAAAGTTGAAACAACATTGGCGTCACACATGACTCGCAAAATTCTTCTCATAAAAAGTCATTTCGCATTACAACATAGTAGAGATTATTAGATTCAAAATCGAGATCCTAATATGACAGAATCATATCATAATAAGTTGGGAGACTTAAAAATTCGTCTTTATTGCACTCTTCACATATGAATTCATCCTATCCTTTTCAGCAACTTATGATTTCGTCCTTCTCATACTTTTAATACCGATATTGTCTTTTGAGTGTTGTTAATTGTATATATGTATATATTTTAAACCATATATATAGGCCTGATTTTAAACCATATATGTAATACAAGCTTTTCGATTTCATGGTAAATTATTTGTAGCATTTACCATGAAATATGTCTGTATGTTTCTATCATTTCATGGTTAATTATTTGGACCATCTACCATGAAACTATTTCATGGTTAATTATTTGGACCATTTATCATGAAACTAGTTCGGCGAAATCTGTTAGGCCACGGCGCGGACCAATTCATATGAGGATAGTTTGGGATGTACAAATACTTATGTTTACATTCCAAAATTCTTGTCTATATAGGCCAAGAATTTTAGGATGAAATCATAAGTAATTTACATCTTAAAATTCTTGTCTGTATAGGCCAAGAATTTTATGATGAAATCATAAGTAATTTACATCCCAAAATTCTTGTCTATATAGGCCGAGAATTTTAGGATGTAATCATAAGTAATTTACAAAAAATTCTTGTCTATATAGGCCGAGAATTTTAGGATGAAATCATAAGTAATTTACATTCCAAAATTCTTGTCTATAAGTAATTTAGGATGAAATCATAAGTAATTTTCATCCGAGAATTTTAGGATGAAATCATAAGTAATTTACATCCCAAAATTCTTGTCTATACAGGCCGAGAATTTTAGGATGTAATCATAAGTAATTTACATTCCAAAATTCTTGTCTATATTGGCCGAGAATTTTAGGATGAAATCATAAGTAATTTACATCCCAAAATTCTTGTCTATAGTGGCTGGGAATTTTAGGATGTATAATCATAAGTAATTTACATCCCAAAATTCTTGTCTATATAGGCCGAGAATTTTAGGATGTAATCATAAGTAATTTACATCCCAAAATTCTTGTCTATATTGGCCGATAATTTTAGTAGGAAATCTTACATCTCAAGGTTATTGTCTATATAGGCCGAGAATTTTAGGATGAAATCATAAGTAATTTACATTCCAAAGTTCTTGTCTATATAGGCCGAGAATTTTAGAATGTAATCATGTCGTGTCATGGTAATTTAACCATATAACGGTTTGAGTATGCCATGTTATATTTTTTTATGGTAATTTAGCTATGTTCCGTTAGCCAACTCGAAGAATGAAGAAAAAATGCAAAGATATGGTCAACTTATCATGTTATATTCCTAAAAATATAGATTCCTCAAATACATTCCGTGATAAATAAATAAAAAGTAATCAATCATATTGGAATTTACCAAATCTCATTAAATTAGGAAAATAATCCAATCCAATCCCACTAAATTTGGAAAACAATCCAATCCAATCTCACTAAATTAGGAAAACAATATAACATAATATATGTATATCATAGTGAAGAGAGTAAGAAAGGTAATTTACACACTAAAATGATGAAAACATAAGTATAAAAAAAAAGACGGGATGAATTCTTACATGTCATGGATAAAGAGGATGAATATTTAAATATTCCAAATAAGTTAGACAATCTTTCCTTTCGGATTAGCAAATTCAATTTTTCAAGGTTGAATGTGGTGCCTCTAGTAGAATCTCTTTATAATTTTTTTTAATTTGAAACAACATTTCTATTGCTGCCATGTGTTGCTCGCAAAATTCTTCTCACGAAGACTCCGCTTGTTTGGGCCTAAAATATTTTGCGGTAAAATATTTCATCTATTTTTCGGTGTTTGGTTGTGTAAAAAATTAGAAAAATCAATTAGATGAAAATGACTTACCCTTAAATCTTCCGTAAGTTATTTTCCGAAATGAACCCGCTACCTTCTACTGCAATTCTCACTGCTCAGCTACCTCGATCGTCAGTCCTGACCCACGTTGAATTCAAATATTTTTTAGATTTCTCCACCGTTTAAGCCCCTCCTCTCTCCCTCTACACTATTTTATTGATTTCTGAAAATATTTTCAAATGTAAACTAAACACCAAAAAATAAAAATTTAAAGTTTATTTTAAAAAAAAATATTTAACATGAAAAATATTTTATATCAAAACAAACGGAGCCGAAAAGTCACTTTGCGGCACTATATAGTGTAAATATTTCTTGTTGCATCCGTTGGTTCAACTTTTAATGTTGAATGAGGTAGTGGGATCTTTTCATAATTTTTCTGGATTTAAAAATAAGTATTACCACCACGTGTCGGTCGTGGATTTTTTCACACTTTGTAATACTATACAGTAAGAAGTCTAGGAACACAATTCCGAACACAACTTTATTTGGAGCGATTCAATATATGTGGGCTCATATTAATTGAATGGCGCTGAATGCGATGGTGTCTGGAGTTGTGTTTTTAGTATTCCTCGCAAACCAGTGTGTTCATTTTGTGCATTATCTATCCTATTGAGATTAAATTCCTTCACGCTAGCGGCAGAAATTATGAATTTTTCACCACCATTATTTTGGGTCCCACGTTGCGTTAATTGTCAATTTGAACCGTTCATCTTGTATTGCCCGTAGAGTAATATTATTATTTAAAAAATTACCTTCATCGGACATCAATAGATTTATCAAAATATAAATAAATTTTGGTTTATAAAACGGATGGTCATAGACAGTTTAACTTGACAGGATCAGACCGCCCATTTTATAAACTAAAATTCAAGTTTTGATTAATATATTGATATCTAATCAAGTTGATCTTTTGCATGATTACATTACACTATGAGCCCTACAAAATGAACGATTTGAATTATACAATAAATGCATGGTGAGGTCTACAATGAGTAGGGGTGAAAAACCCACTGTTTTCACCGCTGTCAAATTTAATCTCTTATTCTATACCTCAGCCAAAGGCCCAATTCCCAAAAGGCCGAAAGGACTGATTTCCAGGGGTCTCAGGTACAGCGAATCACCGCTCCCGACCCAAAGAACTCGCTTTTATAACTCGCGTTCGGCTGCCACCAACCACGACTTTCATCCCCTCTTCTCCGGCGGCAATCCACCTCCGACAACTGTAAGAATTCCAATAAACCACTATCTACGTTTATAGCCATTTGTGTACACATGTTTATACATACTCTGAAACGGATCTAATGTTCATTAGTTGTTGTTTCTACTCGTTTTCTATCGATACTGTTGACTTGAAATACGTTCGTTGAGATTGGGATTGGGATTAGGTCAAACGATTGAGATTTGGTCAAAAGAGAAATTGTTTCCTTTACATGAGCCATAAATTGATATGGGTATGTATTGAAAGATGGAGGAGGAATTTCCCATGATTTTGTTCAACTTTTGAGTGATCTATGAAGCACAGATACTCCGAAACTAGTCGTGTGTGGATACGGGTTATACGCACCCGATACGCCCCGATACGTGTGTACGGAAAATCAGTATCCTCTATTTAAATTAAATGATTTTACTTTCGGATACGTTTCGAATACGGCGGCGGTTAAAATGTTCTGCTTTTTGCTACTGCCTACCGGAGGTTCTTTACATGTAGGATGGTCTATGGTCCCAATGCCTACCATTCTTTACTGGTTTAGTCTTAAGTGTTTTGTTGCATCTTTGTGGAGTGCAAACTGAAATTGTTCATCTCAAATGTTTCTCGACGTCATTCTTATCTGATATGGAAGATGATCTAATTTGGAGAAAGTAGTGGTGCAATCAATTGAACTTAATTGTTGGATTGAGTTGCAAATCCATCTGGCTACCTATTCCTTTTTGTAAGATACTTAAAGACTGATGGTGCCCGACTTCTCTACTTTCATCTTAGATACTGTGCATTTTACCAAATTACTAGTATTTGTCTAAAGTGTCAAACTTCATCGTAATATTGCTTCACTTTCTTTTTTTTTACATTTGCCGTCGTTGTTGCTTGTTTGCTGTAGTATCTGACTATTTGATTACATTCATTGCAGAGATATTTTTAAATAGCAGTTCTCCATGGCTTCCTTCCGAGCATTCTTGAACAGTCCAGTTGGGCCTAAAACAACTCATTTTTGGGGTCCCGTAGCTAACTGGGGATTCGTGATTGCTGTATGCGCACTTTTCCATGACCATTCTTTAGCCTCATATGCAAAATTGTGATTGTGCAGCTTAATGGCTCATATTGTGTTAAGAATCTATCTTTAAATTTTGCAGGGGCTGGTGGACATGAAGAAACCCCCTGAATTGATATCTGGCAACATGACTGGAGGTGAAATAATTCTGAGTTGAAAAGCATGTAGAGATAATATAAGAAATCAAATAGTTGAAATTCTAAATATACTTGGTGGTGCTGCAGCTATGTGTATATATTCGGCATTATTCATGAGGTTTGCATGGATGGTACAGCCTCGGAACTATCTGCTTCTAGCTTGTCATGTCTCAAATGAAACTGTGCAGCTCTATCAACTTTCTCGTTGGGCAAAGGGAAACGGGTGAGTAATTCATCTTTGCCTCTGTTTGCTTGCTAGCGTAATAATATGGATAAGAAGTGAAGGGCCAAGGCCTATATGGGTGTTGTGGTGATGGTGCAGTACGGCAAAATGATATACATAAAATGTTACTTACATGCTATTTATAACTGTGTTCGTTGATAGGTTAGTTGGTAACTGATGTGGAAGCACGAAAACTGTGCAAGACTTCCAATCCAACTTGTTTTTCTCAAAACCTAGATTATCATAAGTGATTGCATTCAGGAAATGACTGTCAGTTTTAGATTTTGACTTTGCTATACTTTTGTTAGGAAATTGATAATATGGTAGGCCTAACCACAACATGGTCACGACTCACGAGTCATGACTCATAATGGGTTTCCACTTACCGAACGAATTTCAAGTGATTTTCCCTTTCGATTTTCTTAATCTGTTCTAAACTTCTAGCAACAAGTTGCCCCTTTGGTATGAATATTGTGCCTAACAAGAATTTTTGTTTGCCTCGCCATGTAATGACAGGTACTTGGGGGCCAAGAAGGAAGTAGCTGCATCTGAGTAATAGGTGCTGATTTTCATTGTTTGGCTTGGTGATTTTATGGTGGTTCCTGCAGAAACAACCCATCGGTTGGAATTTATTATTGGATTAGGGTGTACTAGCAGAACTACACAAATCACTTTGAGCCAGCCTTTGTTTTGTTGTTGTGGTGTTTCTATTTCGCTAGTTTTTCACTTCGAATATTGCCTAATAAACCATTGTAAGAAACTCAAGCTTTGAGGTCAGAAAATATATGCTTTGTGGTTTGTGAAGCTTCTCTTGCTACATATGGCGTCTAAGCAATATTTGGTTGACTGACAGTTTCTGCTTCATTCAAAGAATCAATTTAGCCCGAAGCATTTGAAACTAACTTTTTTCCCTTTCTCATCCCCTTTTAACTTTGGAAGATCAGAGTTGGCTTGCAGATGAGAATCCATTAGAACCTTTTCCTTAGGGTTATAATTCACTCAAGGATCCATGAAGGGAAGTTTCTATTGCCTTTTGGATCAACAATCTTCTATTGTGTTTGGATCCTGGATTTGTTAGACTTTTGCTCCATGAATCAAGGCATATTTCCCTCACTTTTCTCTTCCCCTAACTTATCCCTTAACAAAATGCTACGTTTGGAGCTCCCATCTTCATTGAAGATCCCATTTGACAAATTTTAGGCGAAAGACAGGACCCTGTGTATTGCTGCATACCTTGTGGGAGGAAATTACAGTGTAAAATATTGTTACGGAGCCAAAGGGCTACCAAAATATGGCCACCTTCTGGCTCAACAACCCTTTTAACGTATAGAAGGATCTTTTCACTTCGGGAACAATAAAAGATAGTATGTCTTACAGCAATGCACAAATGCCAGAGCTTTGAGACCACAAATTATTACAAACTAAAAAATAAAAGAAGGCCACAGTTGAACAATCAAATTCATAAGAGCCTTGCCAGCCAACCCCCCATTTGCAAGGCCATCTTAACGACTCTAACCTAGCCGATACAATAAAATACAAAGTTCAAATCCTCTGGTAGTATCCAAGTGATTAATATGTATACATGAAACTTCTCCAAAATTGTGGGCAGCATAGCAGCTGCCATATGCTGAAATCATCTAGCTTTCTGAGCTTGTCTGCATCTCAAGGTTAATTTATCCAGACTTGTGGATTTCACCAAAAGACAAGACCCGTGCATTTCATGACGCGTCAAAATCCTTGCCTTCTAGTTTCTTGCTCCTTTTCTTGGGTTTTAGCTTCTTGCTTGGGTTGCGCTCTTGAGATGCTTTCTTTCGTTTCACAGGTAGTGATTCTTCCATGTCTTCGTCTAGTGTATCATCTTCATCTTGCGCCTTATTCGAAGGCAGGTCTTCTGCGGTGCTAGCTAATTCTGTTCGAACATTTCCATGTGACAACGTTTGATAATCTGAACAAGCACCTATTAAAAAGTAGAGTACAAGTTTACAATACTAAAGAAGGTCTTTAAGAAACAATAAAGGAAAATAAGCGAAAAAGAAAAAGATTGGGGTTCAACATCGGGGCAGAAGAATGGACTCGAAAGTGCCTGTGAAGAACTGTATAAAAATAGAGGTATCAATAAAGGAAAATAAGCAAAAAAGAAAAAGATTGGGGTTCAACATTGGGGCAGAAGAATGGACTCGAAAGTGCCTGTGAAGAACTGTATAAAAATAAAGGTAGATGGAGCCAAAAGAACATGTAAAGGAAAGCAGGATTTTATTGGGTCGCCCAGCCCAAATCTTGAAAGTTGCAAAAAGACATGTAGCTAAAACAATTCAAAATTAATCCATTTACGGAATCAACAAGTCATTGCAGTGAAACTGACCACATAAGTCTCAGGGCATCGTATTGGACATTCACTCTCCTTTCGAGACCAACAACCTGTATTTTCCATACCAGAGGCAGGGATCCAAGCTCATAAACAAAGCTATGAGCTAGACAACCCACGTAAAGGAAATGATTTCATCATGTTTGACATAGCAACGAGCCTGTTCCAAGTTAACACAAACAGTAGCACCCTACTGTTCTGGTATTAACTTCACGAGGAGAAAATGCCCAGCATCTTTATTTCAGGCTACTTCAATTACAATTTCAGGAAAGGAAAAAAAAAACTATTCTTCTCCCCAAGCTCACATAATCATTCAGTAGGATCCTTCATTCCCGCTCCCAATTCTCGCTCTGTGCTACGCTCTAAATCTTTTGCTATCGCGAATTTAAGTACTTGAGGATAGTTTTCGAAAAATCTTTCACACTGGCAATCACGGATTATGTGACTTAGGTTGCAAGGCTACTTAGGCAATAGAGAAGATAATGCATTACAATCACACAAAAAAAGGATGTTATTTTGATGAAAAGAAAGTTAGCTGATTGAGACAAATCATCCACATGCATGACCATAGCTCCCCCCTCTAGTGACCAGTTTAATGATAAAAAACAAACAGTAAATAAAGAAACGAGAAGAAACACAAACCTTCGTCATTAAAATTAGAGTCAAAAACAACATTTGAAAGATGCTGCTTCAAGAAAACCTGCAATAGCATTCGGTTCATGGAGACATTGGAACACAGGAGAACAAAGCAACTTTGAAAAAATGTTTCAAAAAAAAAAAAAGTGAAATACAACTCATAATGATTAGAAGTATAAAAAAATTAAAAAAAATAGGAGTCTTAAATAATTCGGCAACACAATGCTGATAACATACTGCAGAGAGTAGCTGCCGTGACGTAACATCCCAAAAGCGCAAATATCTATCCAGCCCTACAGAAAAAAGAAAGAAAGTGGAGTTATTCATTTAGTTGCAGGAGACAATTAGCATCTTAAAATGCAGACGCAGACAAGCACCAGCATACATAGAGATACATATGCACCAATCTACGAGAGGGGTATACAGATTTCCAACCGTTGAACCCATACACATCTGTGTTATAGAAGTAAACTAAGCTACACACAATGTTTTTTACTGAACACACACACACACAGTGATAAACATAAATATTTGTAGGTTACATATGAAGGAATAATGGTCACAGACTCACAATTGAAGGAAAAAAAGTTTGTAAGTATTGCTTCTTTCTTGCTGATTACTTGCCATTCAGCCAAGAAAGAGAGCCATTTCAGTACTCAAAAGTCAAGAGACGAGCCACCCAAACAAGAACAAGACATGAGACCTAACACTCACCACATGAAGCTAGCACTGGGAACTCGGGGTGCCTGGCTATTGACCTTATACTTCCAGAACATTTACCCACAAAGCACCCTAGCAGTTTCCCTACAAACCCAGAAAAAGAGTTGCTTAGTTGTCAATTCCGCTACTTTGTCATATATCTGTTCATGGCGTCTCAACCAATAAATTAAACTGCGACATAGAATTTTAAACCAGCACAGTATATCCAAAATGACATCATCAATTTTGAGAGGCATATCTTCGAAAATTAAAATGCAAAGCAAAAAATGGAGATCAATCACAAATGTGAAGCAAAAAATTCAAAATGATATAAAATTTGTATATCCACGTACGCATCATAAAGACAGTACTCAAACACATCAAGCTGCATTCTTAACAGAAAAAACAAAAAGAGTTGAAGAAGAAAAGAAAAGAACATCGAGCTGATGCACCAAGAAAAAATCTACCATGCAGATGCATTGTCTTAATCTGGACAAAAAAGAACTCTTTCCCCTAAATAGGACCGTAGACACTGTTGAAAATTAAAATTCCAGATCACAAGATTAAATAACATCACCTTATGTACGAAGCACCCTACAGCATAGTTGCTCAAGGACAAAAATTATACACACCCAACAGCAGCATCAACTCTTAGATTTCAAGTCGTTATCAATTGCCATCACCTATTAACCAGCTCCATGTCGTCTCCTAGTAATCACTTGGAGTAACTGCAAATCTGCCGCGTCCCAAAATCAGGCCACTAAGCTATCTCTTTATCACTCTCCCACTCCTACCTCCCTCCCTCTTTCTCTCTTTATGTATCTATCTTCTATTTAGTGGTCTCATAGAGAAAATCTTCAAACAGTTAGCTTGAAATAGTCAAAAGCATACATAGGAAAACTTTGCCTTGAAGAATCAACCATTGAGAGGAAGCAACCAATATCCTACTCTGACCGTTCGCATTTTATTCCACTTTTAATATAAGAAAGGAGGGTGAAATATTCGAATGAAATCCAGGAGTAATAAACTACTTGACATTGATAGATACACATTGACAAATGACTCCCAGAAAAGCAATGGTGGGATCAAAGATAGAGCTAGAAGTAAAATTCGAGCAAATTTCGCACCAAAGTACAAAGACTGCTCAATCTCAGCAATACGATCTGAAACTCTCAGGCTTACAGCGAGCCCACATAGATTCAAATGCTGCTGAAAAAGTCTCACTATGTACATCTTGCACAAGAAAAAAGAAAAAGAAGGGGAAAAAATGGGAACATAGAGAGAAATGCAGGACACAAGGTTTGCACTGAAGAAATTCCACTTGGATATAGTTGAAATGGCAACCTTGTAAAGGCACAGGTAAGAAGTGGGGAGTAATTATATATACATGCCAAATTATAAATGAGAAAGTTCCTAAAAAGTTTGACAGATAGTCAGTTATTTTAGCTACTCATAACTACTCTAAAGATGGCACAAAAGATCAATAGACTTTAATTCAACAAATGAATTGTTATCTTCGTCTTTAGGCCTTTGTTGCCTTCCATCAAAAGCGCAGGGTAACTAATTTAGGATTAGTGCAAATTAGCATTGTGGTCGTGATGAAGTCCCTTTTGTCTGAGCTTCTAACTACCAATTCGACCCCATTTGAAGGCCAAGTGGTTCAAAATGGAGGTGACTCATGAAAAACATGTTAAAGAGGTAAACAACAAACAACCCTGCATATCCTCTCTAGATTAGACCCACAATAGCAGTAGGGACCAAGCTTTCATTCTGGTTGATAGTCTGACTGACCCCCACCAAAGGGCTCAATCTCAACATTTTCTTCACCCACTCTTTTGTGCTGATAATGTAATACCCCAGATTTGCAGGAAGTGAGTACTTAATCCCACATTGGTTGGGAGCTAGAGTTTCACTTGGTATATTTAACACCCACCTAGGGCTACATCACCTTCTTAGGCATACCTTTTAAGGCCAAGTGTTCACGCCGAAAGGGGGTCCATGGTCAGCCGGGTCAGATCTTTACAGATAACGCACATACCTAAATGTCAACTAGAATTTGAAGCCTGCCCCTCCTCAGTAGCAGGAGATACACTCAAGCGCAATGGCTGGTTGTAAATAGTATTTCGAACACTAGTCAGGATACTTAAAGATTTCTAGATAATAATGATGAACTAAAACTCAAAACGCCAATATAAAGCATTTTAGACTCTAAAAAGAACATTTTATGATATGTAAATCATACTTGCAGCAGTCAAAATATATGGAAATCAAATTATACAGACTAAATGTTCAAACCTGTGCGCATGTCAAAAGCAGCAAGATCACCAGACCCAGTCCCTATGTATATGGTATTACCATCTAGATCTTCAGTAACTGCTTTAATTGGGGACTCCCTAAAATCCATTGACATAACTGGTCTTCTCTGAGAAGAAATATCATAGAGGCGCACCTATCGAAGACATTCAAGAGAAAAAGTTACCAAGTCAACAATAAAATATTAACAAACTATGAGGAGCACTAACAATATAACAACAATTTTCTCTGTCCCGCTGTATACACATAGCTATACTTGTCTCTCCACAAGTATGGCTATATTAAGTATACCTGAGACCTGAAATTCTTTTCATTCTGACTGAGGTCAAACTCGTTAGAAATCCAGGTAGAGTGTCACTGGCTAAAAAGAAGTTAAGAAAGTGTAATGGCATTATTTCCTACGAGCCGATACAATCCTCTCCAGGAAGGTGGGTTGATCCTACAAAAGTGTGTGCCACTTTGTATCCTATTAACTTCAATCCGACACAGGACATTACCTTTCTGCCTTTTCACGGCCTTTAATATCACATATTTTAGCTACGCAAAGAGTGCTAATTGTAGCCCCTTTGACAGTTTCACAGAATCACAGTTTGAAATTCATTTGTCACCCATGAGAAATAAAAATTTTGCACTTCATAGTACATCTATTCATACAAGCATAATACACTCTCCCACGAGGCATGATGGCCAACTGGCTGCTTTAGATCAGCCATAAACCAATAATTTTATATGTGGATAGCTACTTTATTGCTTTCCACTCTGTCAGCGCAAATTAACTGCTCAAGACACGATTGGAATTTCGAACACATATATACAAATACTACGAATTAGCGATAATGTTACCTGATGGTTATTGGTCCCAGCCACAACTTTGCGATGATCATCGTTGCTTAAGAATGTTGCAGATGTAAACCACGTTGGAGTGAATATACCAAGACTGTTTTTTGCAGGCTGCACAAAATTACATGCAAAATCCAATCCTTGGCCAATTATTTGAAGAACCTAATATTTGCTCCTAATGTTCAGATAACTTGAGAGGACAGTGCAAAGAGCTCACAGATTTCGCATTCCAAATTTTAGCGCATGCGTCAAGATCCCACACATTAAGTTCAACTCCCTTCCTGAGTTACAAAACAAGAGAATTATCATCGGTCATGCCACTTATTAAAACCACGTCAGGCTTGGGTTAGCACCTAAATACATGGACACTCACCCTCCAAATATAGCATAGTTTTCATTTCCATCCACCTTTGAACACAAGATATTTCCAGCAGCACATACATTCCACGTCGTCGGAGAGTCACTGGAGATAGAATCATGTGGTGATTTGAGAACTTCAACAGACCTCATGCTTGCATGTCCTTTTGTTGTGCATGTTAGTAAGGTGCATGACCTGATAGAAATGACAGAGGATGTCTAGTAATAAATCAACGACAGAATAAATGAAACGTCAGCATAACGGATGAAGATGTATTGTGCAGACCGCAATAAGTTGAGTGATTTGTTGAGTATGATTGCAACCATCAGTATGAGCTCAATTGGGTACAATTATCGTGCCGTGTTGGAATGTTATTGCATTTTCATACAGAAGAGAGCAGAGGCATAGTGACATAGTCTAAGGACAGGAGAGAGAGAGAGAGAGAGAGAGAGAGAGAGAGAGAGAGAGAGAGAGAGAGAGAGAGAGACTCGTATAGCATCAACAGACACGCTTTTTAGAATTGGGAATATTTTGTCTCAGTTCCATGATTTACAAGCCAAAAAAAAGAAAGAAAAGAAGATCATCACCTGTATGATGATTCCAGAATCTGTTTTTTGAATATATGCAATCCAACGATGGTATCATCTTCAGGTTGTAAATCAGGATGGCAAGAGTTGGTAATGGAAACTCGAAGATCCCCATTGAGAGGACTAAGAACCTCAACCTGGCCACAGAATCGGGCAAATGAAGTTTAAAAGAGGTATGGCTAAAAGTAAATATCAAGCAAGATGCATTCTAGAGTTATATCAAAATCCTGAGGAAGTACTCACCACACCACTTTTCCTTGCAACAGCCAACAACTGCAAGAAACAAAACATGTTTAAATTTGCATATAACCAAGTTACCAAGCAATATTTTACCAACAAAATACGTGTGGTAAGTATGTATAAGCCTTCAACAGTTATTTGGAACGTAAGTACGTCAAGAGGATCAATCATCCAAGAAAATTGCTCTGAAATGATATTTTTTAAGGCACAATTATCTCTCTTTTTTTAAGGCACAATTATCTCTTGTAGGCAGGAAAGTGAACTTATAAGACCTTTTTTTCTTTCATAAATGGAAGTTCAACGGCATGACAGGTTTAACACAATTTTATGAGAAAAGTCGACAGATAACAAGCGAACAGGTGAATGGCTGTTCCCTCAAGCAAATTGTTTGAGAGAACTTAGAAGTAAGGTTAGTGGGGAAATTAACATCTATAACATTTGTGCCCAAGCCCCAAGA
This sequence comes from Rhododendron vialii, assembly GCF_030253575.1. Classification (NCBI taxonomy): domain Eukaryota; kingdom Viridiplantae; phylum Streptophyta; class Magnoliopsida; order Ericales; family Ericaceae; genus Rhododendron; species Rhododendron vialii. The sequence continues at coordinate 29,685,895 of NC_080564.1, read as the reverse complement.
TGCAATGTCTTGCTTCTCTTGCAATGCTCGTTTAACTATGTAGCTCAAATCCTTGCTGATAGAAAAAAATCACCCTCAAAGGACTCATTAGCCCAGTTCAGATTATCATTCCAATTAAACCAAGTACTAGTACGAAATTATCACTAGAGGCAATAGTCTGTGAAGATGTGCGATAGAAGTGGACTGATGAGAACATATAATGCAATATACTGGAATGTCTTGCCAAGAAACCCCACAAAAGTAGCAATTCAATTCAACTGAAGCAATTTCCTACAGAAGTGTTGTCGACACGTGATATAGCTATGCATAGGGAATTAGGGATACTCTACCATGCTCACCTCATTTTATCTCATGGAACACAGGTCACTACACATCCAAACTACATCGATTCCAAGAGAAATCTCACCTCAAATCCTATTTAGTGGAAACTAAAAGAACACAGATAACCATTCCAGCAAAAAGGAGGGATTTTTCAAATTACATCAATGGAAAACAACTAATGTGCAACAGCAAAACCACATATTTCACCAAAAAGAAAATCTCGAGGAGCCTGTAACAAACTACGGTCATTATTTATTCTCCAAGACAAACATGGTTTAAATTGATTTTCTCAAGAATCACGAAGTTGCAACATACAGGGTCAGATTTACGGTCATTTATCGAGGCAGCGAGCACGCATCTCGACGAGTCCGGGTCGCCCCATCTCTCGACCACCTTCGGTACTCCACCTTGCTTACTACGAGCTTCAACAACTGCACATTCAACCATTATACACACGAAATTCAAAGAAAACAACCTTAGTAGTATAATTGAAAAGGTAAATCCGAATTTTTACGGTACAAAGGGGACTGTATCTATCTCACCTTTAACGAGACCAAGCACGTCGAACGTTAGGGCGCGAATTGGAGGGCAACCAGGGCACTCCACTTTTGTTGTGCGTGGCATCTCGCTTGTCTACTCACCGCCCCCGTACAAATGTGTGTGTGTGTGTGTGTGAGAGAGAGAGAGAGAGAGAGAGAGAGAGAGAGAGAGAGAGAGAGCGAGCGAGCGAGCGAGCGGCGGCGGCAACTGGTTAGAAACGAACCTCGTAGGGAAGACATTGAGGCGGCAATTGGAGTGTTATTTTTCTTTTGGATTAATTAGGAGTTTTCCCCATGAAGTTTCCAATGTTTCAATTTGGTCCTAAACGATATTCCTTTCGTTAACCATTGGATTGGACTACACTGAAGAAAAACCCTTGGACTATCAAATTGTTGTTATTTTCAGCTGATAATGATTTTGACACTCTAATTTTTTATGATGACATTTTAAAATATGTTTTTCAATTTAAAAATTATAATAGCGATGACAAATTTTGAAGTGTCAGCATTAAAAATTGGAGTGCCAAAATTATTTTTCAAAAAATTACTAGTTTTCAATATAAGCCAAAGACTAGTTCCTAGTAATAATTAACCGACGAGAGTTGTGGTTTTCATTTTTGCTGATTTCATTAATTCTCGTTTTATCCTAATATTGCGTAACCGATAACTCTGCTCTCTTAAAGTTGTTTTGGAACTGCACAATTCACTTTTACCAATTCACACTACGAATGTTTATTGTAGATATTGAATCCAGTATTTGTAGTATGTTTTTTTTTTTAAAGAGTATCTATAGTATGTTGATCTTTAAAGTCTACTTAATTAGACTCGCAATTCACAAGTTATTGTCCAATCTCACTTGGATATGTGGTTGGCATTTTTTCTCTTTTCAGATTCAGAGAATTCTCACAAATTTATTCACGTTTGGTCCAAAATATATCGTATGGTGTGGTTTGAAAATAAAATCACACAAATTTATGATGCTTTTGCTATCAAAAGTAGTGGATCATAACATAAGATACCTATTTTGTTTTTCGCATTTGGAATTTTGTGGGGAATGAACCCACCCAGAAAAAAAGGGGGAAATGACGGCCTATGATGTATTTTGATAATTAATACCCGCCAATGACATGTTGAGAATATTTGTTAATGCTGAAAATGTCATTGACGGATATTAATTATCAAAATACGTCATTGACATTTTCCCAGAAAAAAATAGTAATAAAGATAACATTCAAACTCAGGCAAGGCCGGCTCATGGGGTAAGCCGGGGAAGCAACCGCTTCCGGCCCCCCGAATTTTGGTCTAAAATTGAGACCCTATTGTAATGTAATTTACATATTAATATTAAAATATTTCTAAATAAAAACACAATTGTATCTTCTTCTTTTTCAAAAACTCTTACGATAATATTTTTTTACATTTATATTGTCATAATTATACTTTCAATTTGATTTTTTTTGTTATTTTTGTACTTTTATCCTTTTAAAAAAAATTCATGAATATATAAGGAGACTCAATGCAGGGAATATGTTTCAAGCCTTCCAAATATATGGACCGGCCTTGAACTCAGGCACAACACATGGCCTGAAACTAATCACCACTAAACCAAGCCCAAAACTTTGAAACCATAGGTCCATGTCTCTGAAGTTTTGCCCTTGGACTGGGCCTATTTAGATGCACGATCTATCTTTACCTGCCTAGTGTAGTACTATATTAATGGTAATCCTATGACACATAAAAAGTATATATCTTCTTGCTATGCACGTCCGTCATTAATTCCATGCACATCCCTTAGTTAAACCTAAGATACGTCTAGTATATTTGCATTCCCTTAATTCATCCTAAGATATTTGAATTCCCTTAATTAGTCTTATGCACGTAGCCACGTACCGTATATAAATTCTAAGATACGTGAGCCATGCCATTTACTCTGTCTCTCTCTCTCTCTCTCCGACAACCATTGTTGCTTAATTTCCACATCTGCCGTACCAACCATCTCAGGTTAGTTGGTTTGTGGTATAATGCTATTGAAACCTTTTTTACTTGAGTTACAAAAATTCAGGTGCTTTATTTCAATTCCCCATTCTCTAGTTTATTTTCTCTAATAATAATAAAGCATTCTGACATATATAATCTAATTCTCTATTTTCTCCAATTCTATTCTGGTGTGCCGATGCAATTTTATTCGATTTTTTAAAAATGGTACTAAAAAGAGGAGATAAGAACGCACATTATTCAATCGAGTATATATGTCTAATGTTATGAGTATCTGGTAAATCATTGGTGAATTGTGGCTTTTAGAACGCAAGGAAGTGAAAGAGGTGGAATTATTAATTTTTTTTTTTTTTTAGTGTTTCCTTTTCCTTCGCTACCAATTTGGAAAATCATCACAAAAAGGACATATATGGGCACGCGTCTACGGAGATTCTCTGATTTCCCCCTCACGATAAACTCAATCACAATTATTTTTGGAAAGAAAAGAAAAAAATCGGACGCAATTATTTTTGGAACACAATTGTGTTCGAATTTATTTTTATCATCAATACAATTGTGTTCGAATTTATATTTTGAAGTTGTGCATATAAACATATTTTTGTTGTCGGGTATGTTTTCGAAATCAAAGAGAAAGGAAGCTTGGGACAGACAAGAGGTAAATTTCCGCGCCTCTTTCATTATCTGCTTATCACTTCAATCGATTCGACGCCAATGATGTTGTTTAACTTGGAATTATTCTGCACTGGTGAGAGAATCGCTAATCCCTCACTCCCTCTGTTTGCACCGCGTTCTCAATAGAGTATTTGCTTGCATCGTAGACCAGGGACGGAGGGAAAGGGGGCATGTGGGGGCACGTGCCCCCACTCGAAACTAAAATAAATTTGTTATATTTTCGTATATTTAGCATAATTATGAAATTATGACAATATAAAAAAAAAGACCAACAATTTTTCGAAACCTTTATTCACCAGTACACAACAGTTTTTTGATCTTTTTTTTGGCGCGGCTATCTAAAGAAGACCAACAATTGTGAATTGGGGACGGAGGAAGTGTATTCTGGAAAACGACCAAAGCCTCCGTCCCCAATTAAAGTTGTAGAAACACAACTTTAAAATACAACTGGATGAGAACTGTTCATTGCCCTTGGACCCACATGCATTAGACGGCTCAAAACATAGTTGTGTTCCTTGACTTGTTGTGTCCAAAAATTGTGTTCTTGTACTTTTTGTTCTGTACGCTTTGCTGACGTAATCTGAATGATATAAAAGGCTGCATTTTCCCTTTCTTTCTGACATTCCTTCAAGCTTGGAGTATGTTTGAATACTAGTATGTGAAGGATCCCGGAATCTATTTCTGGGGGTGCCCAAACTTTAGTGGGAAATTTTCACCGATTGTTGTGATTGGTATACTTTGAAGTTTTTGTTTTGTATGTTCAGTTCAACCATGAGAGCTATAATAGAAGGCAAGATTGGAATTCTACACGAAATTATAACTTGATAAGACTGAATCACGATGGTTATGAAAAAAATCCCAAAAGAAAATTTTGCCCATACTTTAATCGGATTGGGGTCTTACAGAGATTCCGATTCTTGTTAAATTTTTTTTTTAATCGGTTGAATCACTAATATCATGTATCTTTGCTACTAAGGCCATCCACAGTGGTATAATCAAATGCCAATTGTTTTTAAAGTTAACAATGTTGTTACAAAAGATCGCTCACAATGGTATAATCAAACTTAACAACATCCTTAGAAATAATTAAATTTTAGGCTTTGGATAACCAAAACTAGCAACCTTTTTCAATAATCAAAATTTGTGAACCCTACACCACATAAGTTAACTAATTCCAAAATTTGTATACACACGTGTTTCAACTGGTATTTTCTTTTTCTCTTCTTCGCCTACTCTTTTTTGTTTTGGTAAAAAAAATAAAATTGAAGAATAAAAATTTTATATAGCCTAGTTTCTTCGCCTACTCTATGTCTTCTTCACTTCACCCACAAACTATTTCTCTTTCTTTTCCTTCAGAAGTGAAACTCATATCTCTCGATCATCTACAATTCAACTCATCGTCGCCAAATTAAGGTGTTTCACTCTTCTTTCCTGTTTCAATTCCCCCCCACGCACACACACACACACACACACACACACACCACCAAAAAAAAAATTCATAATAGGAGGGAAGGAAGTCACCGATTTTTTTCTCCAAAATTAAGAGAGGGAATCGATATATTTTAACCCATAAAAAACGTAAATGGAGGGAAGTGAATGACAGAAAATGGAGGGGGATAGAGAGTGAAATTGTAGTGGACCCCATATTTTGGTTATGGACTAGAAGTGACCATAGTGAAGCTTAACATTATTAAGCTTAGAAACCTCTTAAGTGAATAATCAAAAGCTGATGTGTCAACTTTTGATTATTCTTTTTTGATTATACCACTGTGGATGGCCTAAGATGTTTATTCTACAGTGTACATGTTTAGGGAGTCAATAGCATCGCAACCTCCTCTATTACATGTGAATTTAGGTTACAACCGTAATTTGTTTATTTGTCTATTTTATCTGCGTGGTTGTGCTGACTTTTTTTTTTACTTTACTTACTTTTTTGGGGGGTGGGGATGGTGTGGCTGCTGGCAATGATTAGGTTGGTAATTTATGGAGGACCAGCTGAGTGAACTACCAGACGAAATTCTTGGGATAATTTTGTCTTTATTGGATGTGAAAGAAGCAGTGCGGACAAGTATTCTTTCTCGTAGGTGGGAATACACGTGGACATTGTTCTCTGGTAGTTTGGACTTTGATTATTCAGATGTGGGATATGGATTATGTTTGTTAAGGCCAGGACGTGGGACTATTGATGTTGCAAGGCGAAATTTTTTACATCGGGTGAATCGAGTAATGGAATGGCATCAAGGTCCAGCTATTGATGGACTTAGCATTGGTTTTGATTTGGATATTCGAAGTTCTAGATGTGATATCGATCGGTGGGTTAACTTTGCAATGGAAAAAAGAGTTCGAAGGTTCCAGATGGACTTGACATATTACTTCGGATATACTGGGACCCGTTACACTTTCCCCCTGCATCCTCTAAGCCTTTCAAACTTTAATTCCCTGACGTCCCTAAGATTGACATTTATGAATGTAACTGGAGAAGTTATCGAATCCTTCTTATGCAACTGCCCATTACTGGAGGAACTGTCCGTAGTGGCCTCATTTTGTGTTGTTGCGAATCTGAAAATTTCTGGTCCATCTCTAAAGTTGAGACATTTGGAGCTAGTCCTCGATCTTGCGAATCTTGAGATTTCTGCTAGCAAACTAGTGTCCTTCAAATATGATGGACCAGTGATAAGCATGCCTTTAAAGTATGTTCCGGCTCTAAATGTGGCTCGTTTTGGGAAGGGATACAGTCGGTTTTTGGTTTGCAATTTTGAACAGCTTTCAGTTTTTCTTTCGCAAATAGAGACACTTGCTCTGGACTTTTCGGCTCTGGTTAGTTTATCACTTGTCTTAAGTGCTCTCTCAAATTTATTTCATGTGCACTTGTTTTGGAAGTTACAGAAAGTAACTTACTTTTCAGCTTTTGCTGTTGATTTGTTTGTTCAGATGTTTGAACGTACAAGGTTTCCTAGATTTCCCACAACCACTAATCTCAAGCAGTTGGAATTGAGATTGGATGTCCATGAGAGAGACACTCTCTTTTCATGTGCTTCCCTAATAAGATCATTTCCTTTGTTGCAGAGATTTGCGCTGCAGGTGAGTATTCTAAATTTACTATTGCAATTCTTGCAACATTTATCGGTTATTGCGTTTTTGCTGAAACTCACTTCTTTGCTATATGCACATCTACAACCCCTTTTATTGCTGAAACTCACTTCTTTGCTCTATGCACATTTATAACCCCTTTTCGCGGACACAAATAAATAAATAAACCCTTCTGCCAACTAGCCTTTCATCTCCAGAAACCTACTGCAGCTGGTCTTGAACAATGTTTTGCTTCCCAATATCAAATGTGATGTATTCGTAGGAGAGAAATTCCACTGTTCATAGCTATGTTACCAGATAAAGCTACTACTGTAGCGAATTACATTTGGAACTATTGTTTCGAAATGTGGTACACATGCCTTCCAATACGATGACTTTAGCGATCCAAAGGGATCTCAAAATTTCTCATGTGAAGACTAGAGATATTAGTGCTTTAGCAAGACAAAATATAAGAAAAGTTGCTCATAACGCTTCTAGAAATTTGTTTTTCATGAATCGTTTGACAAACAATACTTTATTTTTTTAGATGATTCTTGGAATGTAAGCTATAGAAACCTACTCATGTCGTTCCAAAAATTATGACATGCACGTACCATGTTCCCGTACTCGTTCCTTGTATAGGAACTATCGGGGTTCCAGGTAACATAGGTTCATAGTCTCTAGCTGGCATCTCAACGAAGTATTCTCTTGAAATTTCTTCCCATCTATGGGAGGTAAAGGGACATTCTAGGAATGTGTGACTAGTATTTCATTTGTAAACACAAAACGTACTTCTTGAGTTCTACTTCTTCTTAACGCCTACTCTCTCTTCTATTCTTCTGTTTCCCTTCATCTTTCTTCCATGCAATGACAGGTTCAAGGCAGCATCCCTCTGCCCCAATCTCATCCCATGCAATTCACTTCTGCCGTTGTCCCCTCAAACCACCGCCACTGGAACCACTCCTTCTGTCGCCACTACAACCTCATCACTCATGGCCAAAATCACCACTCATTATCTCATACTGCGATAGCTTCCACCGCCATCCCACTGCCATCCCCTGCCATTGTCGCCTTCCTAGCATCCCTGTAATCCTCAGCCGTGAAAAGGAACTCCACGGCAATCCGCAACTTCATCACCCTTGATGTCCCTCTTATGTTTTTCTGCTACACAATATGGGCAGCTCAACTATGCTCAACTATAAACTGGACTAAGCTATTGGTGAGCCATATCTCCAAAAGGGTCATTACCTATAACATCATTAATGTCTGCAACATCACTATGGTACATCATTATTAAAGTGCGGCATATTTCTACGAGTCTATGACTCAAGACAAGGAGAGGAATGTGGCTTGGATAGTAGAGTGAGTGGACTGTCAAGGACTGGTGACTTAAATAGCAGTACTGGGTTATGTAGCACCAACATGGGCAAGTGACGTGAGACCGACACTCCAACACGATAATACTAAGAAACAAGAGGACACGCTACATTTATTTATTTATTTTGATAGGCAGACACGCTACATTGGGGACACTGTTTATAAATATTTATTATTCTATTATATGAACAAAAAATAAGGTTCTAATTACGATATGTATCACCATATATACCTTAAAACATTATTTATCAATTATCATCGTGTCATCTGTGTCTTTCTAGTCAAAAGACTCAAAACCACCATTTGTCACTCCAAAAAGAAAAACTTCCCTAAGCTTTAACTAGAGTCTGCTATTTTGTGAGTGTCCGAAGCATTTGTTAGAGCGCCAGGTGTCTGAAGCATTTGTTAGAGTGTCCCTGATGACTCCCTGTGTTGTCCAAACTAGAAACATTGAGAAAAAATTACACGTGTCCGGCACCGGCATGTGACCTCCGACGAAGTGTATGTGCTACGCGGTTATTGGGCTATTTGTTGATATCATGTCATACGGACATTATATTGGCCCATATGCAGAGCTATAGTGGATATCTCAGTTGTCAAGTCGAAAATCCTAAAAGGTAATGGCCAGGTTTCTTTGAGGACAACTCCACCTTGACGTGTCTTAGAGAAGGGACCAATACATCAGCGTTTTGTAGTACCATACTCTCGTACAACTAAAGTTCTATGGACTCTTGGATGTGGCTCAAGGACCTCCATGGCTCCATCCTATCAACCATCAAGGAGGCACCTGCGCTCATGCTAGCTGGACTCCACACCAGCCCCTTATAGAGGAGATCGGTGCATACATGTAAAGGGTCTTTTGGCTCTCTGGTTCAAGTTCAACATGTTCGGCTGAGCACTCCTCTCCACCCCTGCCATCTCTCTCTCTCTCTCTCTCTCTCTCTCTCTCTCTCTCTCTCTCTCTCTCTCTCTCTCTCTCTCTCTCTGTGTGTGCGCGCGCGCAGTCATAAGCTCCCTCCTTATTTACTCCAGCAACAATATTCTCGTCCAACGTCCGCACCCAGTTCCGACAATCCATAAGAAGAGAGCTCTTATTGTACCGACTTTTTTTTCTTACCTTTAGGATACAGTTGCAAAGATTTTACTAAGTTGGTATGTGTCTGTGTGTTTCCTTTTTCTTACCTTTAGGATACAGTTGCAAAGCTTTTATTAAGTTGGTATGTGTCTGTGTGTTTCCCTGTTCTTGTATCTTTTTTCTCGTGTTTTTATGCAATTAAAGCACATCCTCAATGCTGAACAAGTCCAAACCAAATTACCCCACAATTGCCAACAATCAGTGGTTCTTAGATCATCGTTTTATAATTAATGTCCGCCGTCATTCTTTCGTGTCAGTTCATACTAACAGCCATTACCGTGCTCCTTTGGTGTATTGTGGCAGCTGCTTTGGGGAGTGGAGCCAGTAGAAAGAGGGCTGAGGATACTAAAGGCTAGCAAGCATCCACATCTTTGTCTCAAGGTTGTGGAATTTGTCGGATTTGTTGGATGTTCGGTGGATATTGAGTTTGCGAGGTACTTAATTAACAATGCTGTAACGCTCAAGAGGATATCCATTGATCCTCGCCGTCCGTATCGAATTGGATTCATTACCACCAAGGAGAAAAATGCGGTCAGAGAGCGTGTGAGACAGTTGGAATCAGAACTTCCTCTAGGGGTTGAGTTAGTTTTCTTTTAAGCACACTGCTGTTTTGGTACCATTTGATGAATTCGATATACAGACAATTAAACATTAGGGTATCTAATACACATCTGCAACTGGTTTCAATTTTTCGGATGATATGATCTCTCCTAATGTAGTGTGCTGAAGCTACACCCTTTTTCTTAGAGCCATTATCTTGACAGTATATGTACAGACATGCAAATCTCAGGGAAAAAAAGTGATAAAAGCTTTTCTATCTGGACAGAGACCATAAAATTACAACATAGAAGCCACAATCAGAAATAACATAATTTTTTATCTTTCGGAGGTACAGATAGCACTAGTCTGCAAGTAGATTAACCACCTTTCATTGCAAGTCATAATATCTACACAGGCAACAAAGTAAAATATGAAAAAAGCATAGATAGCACTAGTTTTTTTCCCCATAATTAAAAGGATGAAGGTGTATATTATGCAGTTTCTTACTCCATGGGTTCTGTAGAGCTAATCCTTCCGGACTGTCCAGTGGTCCTCAAATTTCGGAGACGGCCCAGTGGACTCTTCATCGTAGTCAATTGAATTTTGTCGATTAAAACCGGCTAAGTCTATGATGTCCTTTCGCTCCGAGTAGGAGACATACTTGCTTATAAGAACGGATCCTTCAAAGCCATAGCCGTTCTTGAGCTTCCTAATAATTTGCATTTCTTGAAGATTTGATACTTTGATCGCGGCCTTGAAGGATGCAACTTTATTGCGAAATTCTTGTTCAAATTGCTCGATCACGTCTCTCTTTCTCTTCAACTCTTTTTGACCAATTTCCTCTAGCCCCACACTCCTACTACTTCCCACCGACTTGTCTTTCCCTCTTGCGAGTGATCGATACTCGTCCTCCATCTGCTCTAACCTCTCGAGGTCCCTCTGAATTTCATCAAATGGCATATCCATGAGTACCTAAAAAAAAAAATGAGATTGTAAAAATTTATGGCATACACAACGAAACTCTGTAGAAAATAAGCAAATGTACAACAAAAAATTAGGAGGAAATTGATCCAAGGGATGGGAACCCTTTAGTCTTGTGAGTCCTGGTTGTGATCTTGCTCTGTAGTTGCTCTCCAGAACTTTGAAGTTGAACAATGGCCCCTTTCTTTTTTCTACTAATATATATATAAATGAACTAGACAAAGGAATGCTACCCAAAATAGCACAATATCAGTTTCATGATTCAAGAGCTTAGAATGCCAAAAGTAGAGGGGGAAACTACATGGCTTTTGTATGTTTAAACTGTTGAATTTGCAAGGGGAAAAAAATAGAAAAATAAATTAAGGAAGCAAAAATATTAAAGTAAAAATGACTCAGTTCTGGCACGGTAGATTACTTTCTTTTTCGGCTCAGGGGTGTCTGAGTTAGCTTGCGCGCACCTCAACTAATTCTTCACCAATCTAGTCAAAGACAGGCCATTCACTCCGAGATAAGGGAATTCACAAAAAATTATTTTCTTGCGGCCTGACCCTAACATTGAACCCTAACCAATTGTGTGGGGAGCAAACCCACAAACTAATCGGATTAAGTATTTACCCTTGGAGCTAGTACAGTAGATTACGAATAGAATAAATAGCTATTTCTGAAAAATGTGAACCTTTTGCTTGCAAAATAAATGACACTCATAAAAATGGAGTGTAATCATTATTTCCCTATTTTAGTCATTTTAACTTGATTTGGTATTTTGTTGGCTTTTAGCTAATGGAGCAAAAGTAAATAAATTATGGGGCAAAAGTAAATAAACTATAGGAATGGTAAAAAGTTGTCGAGTAATAACGTTGTTGAATTGATGCACAAGCAATTACCTTTTCAACATGCATGTACATAAGTGGATAGTTACAACAGTATGTGTGTTGTGAGCTCCTTTTCTAGTCAACCATGGCTTCGTTTATTTGATCTGAACTATTCATTTTTGTTTGTTCCGTCGGGTATGCAATTTATGCAGAAACTCAGTTCGGATAAAAAAATTATGTTATCGGAACATATTTATTTGGAAAAAATGTAACCAGAAAGGTTTTGATAATAAATTCGAAGATATTTGGCTTCTACCATTATGCTACGGATGATCGATGAATTTGATATTGTCCTGGGTCTCCTACTCGACGAGATGAAAAAAAAAATGTACCATTTAAAATTAGATAGTTGTGCATTCCGAACAATTATTAAGTTAACAAAAACAAAACCAAAGACACTGACCCACAAAAATTAGAATGAGGTACAAACACAATAACAAAGCATAACAATCCCAAAGATCAGTTTGGCCAAGTGGGCACGAAGAAAATTAATAAGTGTGTCCTCTATGAAGTCACATGTTCAAATTTTACGGAGGTGAACGTTCTTAACGTTGGGGCCACTAGAGGGTTTTTCCGGTCATCAACTTCAGGGCCCTAGGATTAGTCGAGATTGTGCGCAAACTGACCCGGATATCCGATTATTAAAAAAAAAAACATAATAGTAGCAAGCATTGCCCATAATAGTGTATCGTGTGACGCGGAAGGAAACAATAAATTTCTCCTTTTAGAAAAAAAGTGGACAATAATAAATACTACTAAAGTGGAAGCTTGAGTCCTACAGGGGAGAGATAAGGCAGGCAGGCAAGCAGTGCCGCAGTAGTAAAAGACTTATATAAGTTCAATTCCATGCCCGAAACAAAGTAAGCATAGATCGAGGAAGGAGTACGTAGTATAATTGATTCTTGTCACATCATTTGCCAATTAAGTTCGATCTTCCATGTGATGATCCCAAATCATTAATGATGCCTTGAAATTAAATATTTCACTTCATATATATATATATATATATATATATATGTATATATATATATATATATATATCCAATTTGTTTCTTCTCCTTTTCCCCCACATTTTACATTTTTATTCGTATACGAGGGACAGTTACGATTTATTGTCAACGGTACTAGCCGGCTAACAATAGGAATGACAAGGGAGATTGGATTATGGGATTCTACGGTATGAGATACTTCACTTCTTGCTTGGAAGCAGAGATATGGAGTATTCACAAGGGATTGGAAATTATCCGGGAAAGGAAGCTAGCGAATGTAACAATCGAATCGGACTCCCTCACAGCAGTAAACTTGATCACGGAAGGCAATCCGAACCATCACCCTCAAAGTGTGATGATAAATGAAGCCCACTACCTCATGGCCCAGACCAACACCTCGATTGGCCACACCTACCGCTCGGCCAACCAATGTGCAGACCACCTTGCAAGAATGGGAGCTGAACATACAGACGAGCTCGTGTTTGTCATGGACATGCATATTGCTATGAGAGAATTTGTCCTGCGAGATAGCCTGAACATTCGGCAAGTGTTAGACTAGTGATAGGTTTTCTGCCTTATCTGTAAGACTATTATCCATGTGTGTACTCCGTATGTCGTACTCAGTTTCGTAATCCTTTTATGAATTTCCGTTTGACCGGAAAAAAAAACCCAATAGGAATGACATTAAACTCCACCAAACAACTAGAATTCATGAATGAGAGGATTAAGAGCGCGAGCACGGAAACAAGGATTGAGTGCGGGAGTGAAAGCCATGTTAAAGAATTATGTGACTAAAATTTGAATACTAAAAAAATACAGAGCCGCTTAATGTGATTAGAACGTGATTTTAAGAGTATCCGCGAGAAATCAGCAAAAAAAAAAAATTGATCGGAAAGGGTTTCATCTGAACAGTTTTTTATTGAACGGTTCAATAAAAAACTGCTCAAATCAAGCCCTACCCGGTTTTTTTTTTTTTTTGCCGATTTATCACGGGTACCCTTAAAATCACGTTCTGAACGTATTAAGAAGTTCAAATCATCAAAATTCAATCGGAAAAAGGGGGTCTGCATTTTAAGAGGTTCTCATTTGAAACTTTATGTATATATCAATATATACGTATAGCGAGACATTTCCCTACATGATAATAAGTAGATGATGTCATTGGTCAATAAACATCATAACAAGAGTATAATGGTGTGATGTGGAAAGAAAATTGGAAATTTCCAAGGTGAGCAGATTATCAAAAATGGGGTAGATATTACTAACCCACTGAAAAGTTAAAAACTACTGAAATAGGATAGGCATGCCCAAGGGCAGCATGCTCTCCAACATTGCCTCAAGTCAATTGAATTAATTCTATGCCCACAACAAAATCAGCATACTTCCTGTACGTTCACATCAGTACTATGTGGCATGGATCATAACTCACTTTGACTCATTAACACGGTGTCCTAACCATCGATTATCCAGTCCAGTTTATACAAACTTCAACTAATTTTTAAGTCTTGAAGTTAACGATTTAATCATATTGAGAATCGAGCCTGCATGTGAGCTCATAGGTATTGAGGCACGGATCACAACACGTCCATCTTGTGTTTGTTTCTTTATTCTAGGCAATTGAGATTTGAGCTAGGAGGGATTATTATTATATATACAAGAGACAGTAAATAACAACTCATTCATATGATGGATTTTTTTTAGTCGGATTAAGATTTGAGGTAGGGTCGAGTTTGAGATTTACGGGGCCTAAAAGCAAACTTTTTTTAATGGGCCCCAAAATCTCAATCACTTTGCATAGTTAAAAATAATAACAACGAGGAAAATTCCTCCATAACGAACTCGTAACAAGAGAATTTGAGATAATAAACACCCCAAATCAATACCCTAAAATTATCGTCCATACATTACTCTCCTCGCTTTTGTTGTTGTTGTTGCACATATACTTAATTAAACTTGCGTAATCATGTTTTTCCCCATAGCCTTTTCTCATGAGCTACGAGTAATATTGAACAACATTCTGTATGCAACCCATACATTTGAAAAATAACTATCCGTTGCCTTCAAGTATAAGTGAGCACATTAATGGATTTTCTTAGATCTTTTCTTGAAACTTCTCTCAAGATTTTTAATTAGGAACATAAATCCCTCATCAATATTTAAAAGTTCAACTTTTTAAAAAAATGTTCGGGACTTCCACTATATGTAGGACACCGTATTCGTATTATATTGTCTTTGGACCTTTTTACCAGGGCTTCACTTTGCATTGGACCATTAAAACTTTTAAGTAACTTAAATTAATTTTCATATAGGCCTCACTTTTATATCGAGCTATATAATTGAGGGGCCTCAAAAATTAATCAAAATTTAAAGGCCTAAAACGTTGGCTTCACGGTTTGAACCCAATTCCTTCGTTGAATTTTGAGGATGCATTTATTGATTAAGAGAACGTAAAATGGAATGATTTTTCCTAGCTACCAAAAAAACGGAAATGATACTCGCACAACCGTTGTGTGTGTTGTGTAACTAATTCTGACCGTTCAGATGTGTTTGGACGCTCTAGATTTTAAAAAAAACTCTTCCAATGAAAAGTTTAACTCTTCCAAGGAAAAGTTTGAACGAATCTTGACAATTTATTACTACAATGGACGGATGAAGATTGGTTGTATTTGATGTTTTGCACAACCGTTGTGCATGTAGCATCTTTGCCAAAAAAATGCATGGTTTTTTAACATTTCCACCAAAAAAATGGAATGGTTTTTTAACATTTCCATTTTCATCGAAAACTTGGGAAAAACCTCGTAATTCTAACACAATTTTACACTCATACTGCCACATAACTAGAGCGAGGACTACACGCGCGATTATTTACTTGATAAATCGTGATACCAATAGATCGAAAGAATTCTGCAGAAAAATCTAGCGATTAAAATGATTTTCAAAAGGTTTGAATTTATTTTGGAGTATGGTTTGAAGGTGATTGGATAACGCGGGAAAAAATAGATTTGGCCCAAATTCATATTTGGACTTCGCCATACACCCATGAACTCGGGCCCACTATTTATTCAATTTCCTTAAGTCTAGGGAAGGCAAATTGCCTGGGTTTATTTATTTGATCTGAATCGTTCCTATTTTGTTCCATCGATTAAGTAATTTATGCAAAAATTCAGTTTGATCAGATACAAAAAGCCGTACAATCAAACTTATTCTTATATAGGAAAAAAAGTAACTGTACAATAGTAAATACTAATAGCATCAATTTGCTACTTATGTCCAATGAATTTGAATCTTATGTCTTAGATCGCCTACTCACTCAACAAGACATCTTTCCATTCAAAATTAGATAAAGAAACCCGAGATGCACAGCGTAGACAATTGTGCATCCTGTACACTTGAGTTAAATGGGGGAAAAGAAATATAGACAGTTGACCCATATATATATATATATATATATACATACAAATGATCAGACAAGGATCCGGGGATCCTATAGAGCGGGCCACCCTGCAAGGTTGTAGTGGATTACGCCAGCCATCATGGGTTCTTACCAATAAGCCGATTTCCTGGAAAAAAAATTTAAATCCAGATCGTTAAAAACACTTTTATCAACGAGTTAGTACCCTTCAGGGTACTAATTCAATTCATGTCCGCATCATTTGCCATTTAATTAATTACCATATCCAATGTGTTTCAACAAAACCCCCCCAGTTTTTTTTATTTTTGATCTTAACAAACTTCCCAGTTTACTTTCTATATTTTCCCCATTTTATTGTTCATCATTCGTTGATGATAGATAATTCTAATTAGTTTTCACTGGTAGTCGCATGACAATGACTCATGACCACACGATCGAGGTCCTTGGTTTAGGCTTTTACTTTCACATGTGTACTATCGATTTGTATGTACGTTGGAAGGAAAAATGGTTTCGGTTGTCATGGTAGACGGTTAGATTAGATTCTGAATTTACTCGGTCGGTCGATTAAACCGGATACGGAGTTACGAAAAAATGCATATTCAATTAAAACATTTTTGTTTGGGAATAAAAGAACAATATATAAATTATTATACATAAGAGAACGTTTGAAATGGGATACAAGCTAGACAAATTAAAAATCAGTTCACAAATTCGAAAGAAGTAAATTAAGAAGGGAGAGGATGGTATAATTTTGGCCTCATCGGCTGGCCAACACCACAAATTTTGAGAATGAGAGGATGCCGCCGATCGAGCATCCCTTGCAGAGCGGCTGATTTAACCGTTCATCTCAGCAATCGACGGCTCGAATTTTAACCGAGCAATAGACAGATACGTCAAATTTAATCCGAACTACCCGTGCCAAAATAAACTGTTGAGTCAGCCGCTCGACACTGCTTTACAGGAAGACACTCGGCAGCATCTTCCTTTCCCAAATTTTGACCTGAGCAATAACAGATCCCTATATACAATCCAACTCTATTCTTTGTTTTTGTTTTGTTTTTTGTTTGGTACACCAGTCCAAGATTCTTCTTTCTTTCTTTTTTTGGTTCACCAGCCCAACACTCCTCACATAGCCATAGCTGTATTTACTAAAGAAGAAAAGGAAGAAAAAGAAATAACTCATCAAGAAATGACTCGTCCTCCGCCGCTGTTACTCGCCTCTCTGTCCTCTATTCTCCTGGTGGTGTTGGTTCTTCCGTCAACCGTTATATTCAAAACAACACCGCAACTCGTCCAATTCTTCACCGTCCAACAACCACCACCGGAAAGAACACCACCCAATCCGGTGCCAGCCGGAGCACGTCCACCACCGAAGAAGACGGCCGGAAACACAACCATCCAACAACCACCAGCGGAAAGAACACCACCCAATCCGGTGCCGGGAGCACGTCCACCACCACCAAAGAAGATGGCCGGGAACCCAAGCAGTGACGCCCGACAAGGTTCCGAAAAACCAGGCCCGTATCATGATTGGGAACACTTCAACGCCGATTACAACGAGATGATGCGAAACTTGAAGATTTACGTATACCCAGACGTGCACCAGAACAGCTCCCCGTTTTCCAACATTTTCCTCCCTCGCACGAACTTGAAAAAACTGGGGAATTACTACAGCGAGCACGCGTTCAAGACCGCGCTCCTCTCGAGCACCCTACTGACGTCTCGGCCGGAAGAGGCCCACTTCTTCTACATGCCGTTCTCCATCAACTTGATGCGCTACGACGGCCGGCTGCACTCGGTAGAGTCCATCAACGAATTCGTGGGCCGGTACACGGACAGGATCAGCTCGGAATTCGCGTTCTGGAACGCCTCGGGAGGCACCGACCACTTGTACGTGTACTGTCATTCCGTCGGCCGGGACGCGGCCTCGAGCCATGGGGGCCTGCTCAACAATGCGATTCAGGTTACTTGCTCCTCTAGTTACTCTCAGAAGCTTTATGTTTCCCACAAGGATGTGGCTCTGCCGCAGGTTTGGCCTCGCCCTGATCCTGATGACCGAGTCTTGAATACTCCGGATGCGAGGTATGTTATGTGGTTTTACTTTAATTTACCCTTTGTCAGGTTTCTTAATATATAAAACTTTTGTTGCCTATAAAAACTGTTATATGGTTTTACATGTTGGAAGAGTCCTCTTGCTTTTCTTGCATTGTTACAGCGTCTCCGGCCCTTGCTCAATCTTTGACTTAGATTTGAATAAAATTTGAGTAAAGCCTCCTTTTGGTATGAGCCTCTCGAGCCCTTCACTCATATTGTGAAGGGTTCCACCAACAACTGCCAATATTGCCGCCCCTCACCACTGTACGTTCTCTGACACAATCAACCACCACCAACCCGTCGACCTGTCTCCGTGTTCGTCGTCGAAAACTTGTGCCACCTCTCGCAACCAACAGAAACCACCGCCGTCATGACGGCTAGAAAATGCCTACCAACACTAGAAAATACGGTTAGAAGTTTGGATTTGGTTTTTTTTGTTGCTAATATCATCTATAAATTAGTCAATGGTTAGTAGAGAATTAGTAAGTTAATCAGCAAAGGGGATTCAATGTCTCTCTATAGACCCGAACCCTAGACCTCTCCTTAAAAGTCAATGGGTACAAAAAAAGGGTCTTCCTTGATTTGGTATGAGAAAGGGAAAATGATTAATTGGAACTGCTTTTTAGGAGTTTTAACTCGATAATTAGCATCCGGACTTGTTACGATATTGCCCTTCCAGCAACTTTAATTGTGAGGAAGAGAGTAAAAAGAAGGGTCGTGGTTGCGGCCAGGGAGGATTGCACCGGCCATCTTACTAGCCTTCCATGCATGCGACACTAGCCGGACACCTCCAAATCACATGTTGGAACCCTGTTTGAGCTAGACAGTACTCTTCAGACACTGGGGAACGTACATGTCCTTTAACTAGACATAGATTAAGCACATTATAAGCCTACGAAGGAATGGTTTCAGATACAATGATAGTTATTCCCTCTTCCTTAATTCAGACTTAATAATTTTGGACCGGAGCAATTTGTTTAAACTGATGTCTCAGTTATTTTCTTTAGTTTTGATGAAACATGTTACCAGATATCGGTGTTCAAGGTACAGAGCATATAGTTTTTAGATTTAGTTGGTGTTATCTCGCATTTTTCATTAATTATCTGCATTAAAAACCTTCTGTGTATCATTCATAGAATATATAAAAAGCTAGTACTATGTTTAACATGATCTCGGGCGTGCCATATCCTGCACTTTTTGAATAACGTTTGTGCTGGCATGGCCATGCAGTACTCATATCTCCTGGCCGTGGCCATGCTACTTAGTCAATGTTTAGAATCTGTAAGACCCGCATTTCTTTCAAAGGGATCGAAAAAAACTACCCTTCTCAATGCTTTGAAATACGCATCGTAACCATTGCATGGAATGGCCTAAAGAGACATGGAAAACTACAATATATATATATAGTGTTCTACCTTGTTGACCCAAGCTCATTCCTTGGCTATTTAAATGCAGGGACATACTTGTTTTCTTTGCAGGGCGCAAGCAAAATGCCCGTGTTCGTGAAAAATTAATCGCTTTATGGGGAAATGAAACCTCCATGGCCATCTATTCCAATAATCGATCTCTCCCATACGAAGAGGGATTTCGAAGGAGCAGATACTGCCTAAGCGTGAAAGGCTATGAGGTGAATACGGCAAGGGTCAGCGACGCTATACATTTTGGTTGCATTCCTGTCATAATTTCCGACTATTATGACCTTCCATTAAATAATGTACTGGACTGGAGCAAGTTCTCCGTCATCATCAACGAACAGGACGTTGAGTTTTTGAAGGAAATATTGTTGTCCATATCCGAAGAAACTTACCTCGCCATGTACAACAACCTGTATCTGGTGAGGAGACACTTCGCATGGCACACGCCACCCGAAAATTTCGATTCTTTTTACATGACTGCCTACCAATTATGGTTGCGAAGAGGATTGCACCGGCTATCTTATTAGCCTTCCATGCTTGCGATGAGTCGATGACCGACAACTGATATTCGGGTTGGATGATCTGTCCAGTGGAGACACTCGGCGCACGCGTTTGGGGAAAAGAAGTTATTGATCAGAGCCATTGTATGAAGCAGGTATAAAATCAAGGCAAATCAAATGAATAACTCAAGTCTTCTGTTGGTCTCCGACTTATTTCGTATGCAGCTGCATGCCTCTATTGGATATATATATATATACACACATACATACACACACTTCAGTTAATTTGATGCTCATTGTGGGGCTCTGTGTAAGAAATTTACCAATAGATTATTCGAATCATAAGCTTGTAAAAAATTGTGACCGAGATTGTGTAAACCTGAATAATCCATATATATGATTGTGATGAAAGAAGTTAAGATGTATGAATCGTGGGTGGAGGCCTTCTACTCTTCTCTTCTCTTTTGTTGCTAAGTCAAATGGGGAGACGGCCGCAAAGTCATATAGCGAAAGTAGAGAGACTTATAACCACTTGTGTTCTTTTCTTAATTAGGTCCTTGTTGACCTTCGATCATCACTGACGTGTCTTAATTATTGTAATAGCGATAGCACACTCTCACCACTTCATCAAAATACTTTTAGTTATAGAGAAGAAAAAAAAGGAGGTCAAACAATTTTTATAAAAACAAAATGTTTCTGTCAAAGCTGTTATGGGTGTTAGATCAACTTGAGTGTTTGAGTGGACAAATTAATTGACCATCTTTAAAATATAAACGGCTCGGATCATGGAAAAGGGGTTTAAATGTGTGCAAATTATACTCTGCAGTCCTAAAAGGAAACATAGATACGCTGAGTGGAAAACAAATTGTGGAATCAAGTGGAGGCACGTGACCCCACGTGGTCCATTGTAAGTCCCCCCCGGGTGCACAACATGCGTGTTGTGAGGCCCTTGTCGAGTCCACCCCTTGGTACGTTTATTTGATCTGAATCATTCATTTTTTATTCCATTGATTCGATAATTCATGGTTATCAGATATAGAAAACTGTGTAATTAGAACATATTTTTATCTGGAAAAAAGTAACTACTAATGGTTTTGAAAATAAACAGTAATATGAAAGGCTTCACTCCCTTTGATTTCTCTTCCTTTCTCTTTTTTTTTTTAATTATTTATTGGCATTATATTTTCTTCCTTGCAAGAGTTGATAGTATTACGAATGAAGTTGATAGTATTACGAATGAAGTCACTGGCGGACACAGAAATTCCATATAATTGAAGCACTTATTATTCATAATCTTGAACAAACAAAAAAAAGCAATCACACACTAGACTCAAAAATTCTTTGTAATGCAAAAAGATCTATAACATATATGCTTCCAAAAGTTTGCAAACTGTCGTTCGACTATTGATCACTCATTGTATTCCGCAACTAATTTTTCACAATATTCATCACTGAAAATACTCTTTCAATTATTGAACAATCAAATAAATCATAATCTATGTTTTGTTGATACCGTGTATATAATAGTACTCAATATATAGCTTACTTTGTTTGGTACTGCTTTAATGGGGAATTCTTGTTTGGTACTTCTCATAAATCATAATCTATGTTTGTGATCCCATTATCTGAATATAATAAAAATGACAATAGTAAATTAGGGCTTTGATTGTTCAATAATTGAAAGAGTATTTTCAGTGATGAATATTGTGAAAAATTAGTTGCGGAATACAATGAGTGATCAATAGTCGAACGACAGTTTGCAAACTTTTGGAAGCATATATGTTATAGATCTTTTTGCATTACAAAGAATTTTTGAGTCTAGTGTGTGATTGCTTTTTTTTGTTTGTTCAAGATTATGAATAATAAGTGCTTCAATTATATGGAATTTCTGTGTCCGCCAGTGACTTCATTCGTAATACTATCAACTTCATTCGTAATACTATCATCCGACGACGGAGAAAAACAAGATTGCAGGAAACAGCGAGGCGCGGCGAGATGCGACGGGCAACCGGCGACGACGAAACAAAACTGAGCGCAGGTTCGCCGTCGAGTAACCAGATCCCCTGTCCGACCCTCCCGACCCTCTCTCGGCTGTTGATCTTGCAAATCAACGGCTGAGATGAGCCGATCACTTTTTGGAGCAAAACGACGTCGTTTTGGAGCAACAAGTGCTCGGCTCATCTTAGCCGTTGATTTGCAAGATCAACAACCGAGACAGGATCAGACAGGGGATCCGACGCCCACCGTCGAGTGGTCATGGGTTTATGTATTCAATCATTCTACAATTACAAACATTTATACAAACCTACTCACATTTACAATGGGACTCACACACATAACACCTCTAGTGTGTGTAGGCTCTACCAAAAGATGTGAGTATGTGTAAGTGTTAAAGATGTGAGTATCTGTAAGTGTTTGTGGTTGAATAATAATTATTATTAAGTATTTGGGGATTTCTCCTCTACACATGTCTAAAAACAAAGTTCAAAAAAAATAAGTGTGAGGGCACGCCCCCCACGGGCCTCAAAGTGAGTCCCACTTAATACGTAGTTGGGATCAATTATAAAACAAACTTATAATTTATCAGTGTAAACCAACATGCACGGTAAAAAAAACACAAAAAGGAAAAATCAAGGGAATTGGTTTCAATACCTTTTTCATCTTGATTTACGCTTGCTCTTTTTTCTCGTTCTTATTAATATAAAAATATATATATAAGATTTCTCTTTCTTCTATTGCAAAGAAGAATCAAAAGTTAATTGGTGGATGATGATTTTATTATTGCTACACTCATAAGAAAAATAATAAAGTGCACATCTATATTTTTTGTTGTTGCTAAAATCAATTTTCATCCGGATTTTGTATGTGACATTGATTTTTTCTATGAAAGTGTGTGCAAAAGTTTTTGGGTGGTGCAAAATCAACTACTTTTAGGCTCCGTTTGTTTTAATGTAAAATATTTTACAACGAAAAATACATTTCATGTAAAATCATTTTTTTGTTTTCATTTTCTGATGTTTGGTTGATATTCAAAACTTATTTATCATGAAAAAGATTTCCTTGAACAATAGTACCAATCAAAGTTTTGTCTCTTCCAATTTTTTCCAAAACTATAGATCTTAAAAAGGTTTTTTTGTGGTCGTGATTGACAAGGATACATATTGCATACCGATAGAGAGGGGGAGCTGGGGAGAGCTAGATAGAAGTAAAAAATTGCCCCCCCCCCCCCCTCTCTCTCTCTCTCTCTCTCACTCAGAGAGAGTTGGGGTTTTATGTATCAGGATCGCAACTTTGGAAAAATAGAACAAATTAACGTCAGACATAAGTCGTGATTCTCACCCGATAGGGGAAGACAGGTAAGGAAGGCATTATGATCCCAATTTGGAACTTGACTTATAAAATTTTTTAGGAAAAGGGAAAAGTTATTTTCCTTCCATTGGTGAAAAATATTTTACATGTAAGACATTTATCATTATCTATGTGTATAGACAAATATGATAAGGAGAAGATCTTATTGCTTGTTTTTTGCTTTTGTTTTTGTTAAAGAGGTGTACCGTGTTAACACAAAATTTTTTTTTTTTGATCCCCTTTTTTTTTTTTTAACAGAATTTCATTGATAAGCAAAAGCATCATTACATAAGATAGAAACCAAAATTGCAGGAGGAGAAACCACCCAATTTAGATCTAAGCTAGAGGCTTGAGATGAGGCAATCCAGTAAGCAGCCTCATTTCCTTTCCTAGGGGTCCAGCAAAAAGAAAGCCTCAATTCATTTGCAAGCAAATGAATATCAGAAATAATTGCCACAACTTCCCATGGACGAACAAGTTCCGAAACACTTACAGGCCGTTTGGATGGAGGGGATTCAAGAGAGAACAAAAGAAACTGATGGAATGGGTACTCTCTTCCTTGTTTGGATAGCCAAAAGGGTGAGAAATTGTGAGAAGGAGGGGGAGGGTGAGAATGAGGAACCCCTTAAAACCCCCATTTTGTTTCTCACCAATATTGGTGAGATTCCGTGAGAAAGGATGCTGGCAAAAGTTCAAATTTTTATGTTTCCAATTTTACCCCTCCTAATTTAACAAAACTACATCAGACGTTTCACCTTCTCTCATTTTACCTTCCCTCCATTTTTTCCCTCCACTGCAACATACCCTATTTATTCCCTCCATCCGCCATTCCCGCCTTTTTCCCTCCATTGCAAAGAGAACTCTCACCCTTCTCATGTTAGACCTCCTTCCTTTTTTGCTTCACTGTTTTTTTTTTCCTGATCGGCAAATTTTTTTAGATCGCCTTTTTGGTTCACTGTTTGTGTTTGTGTATATATCCATATATCTATACATACGCCTATATTCAACAAAGATTCAATATGTTATTGTGATTGAGTAGTGATTTTTACCTCGACTGTTTTACTATTTTCGACTGACATTCCTCTGTTCGTGTGTGTGAATGTGTGTTTGTGTTTGACTGTGTGTGTGGATTTCTCTGCTGGATTCGACTGAAATTGTTCACTTGATTTTTTGGTTGCTTTTCTGAACTTTACATTGGTGAATTTTGTGGCAATGAACATTTCATTGTGTTTTAAAAATAGGATCAATGAATAGGCAAAAGAATTCATTCAGTGCGTGGAATCGACGGCGACAATTAGCCGATGTTCAAGCTCTTGGCTATGTGGTATATTGATATTTGCATTGAAAATACCGGCAAAAATATTGTCGCCGCATCATACTAGGTATGGACAATGAAAAAGTTTGAGATGACTTAATGACCCGACTTCAATTTCAATTTAAGAAGTCTCATGGGCAAAGTCCACTTTGACTCCCTGTGGTTATCGCCATGTACGGATACCTTCCTCATGGTTCAAAACTGAGCACATAATCTACCTGTGGTTTTGAAAATATGTGGATGGACCTCTTGCCGTCATGTTTTTCATCCATATTAACAAACACAATATTAAAAGACCGATATACTCTCATCATGTCCCTTGATTATTCTTCTTTTTTAAATCTAACCACACCATCTCCTATACAAAAAATTGAATCCAAACCGTTGATATTGTAAATTTTGACAAGTACTACATCTATGCCAAAATTCAAGTCAATCAAAAATTGAAAAGCTCATGGTCGAATCGATTTTGTTATGAAATTAAAATTTCAAATTGGAATTTATTAAAAATTAGATCACTGGATTATTGATGCATGATCGAGATGATTTTTTACAGAGATATTCTATTCTTTATTTAATACATTATGAACGACTCAGATTACATTTTAGAGGCATGTGAGATACACCTCCATTAATATAGATGGAAAACATGACGACAAATGGTCTATTCACAAATTTTCAAAACCACAAGTAGGTTATGTGCGCAGTTTTGAACCATGAGGAGGGTATCCGCACATGATGATAACCATAGGAGGTGAAAGTGGACTTTGCCCATGTCTCATCGTGATATTATTGGTATGGGGCTGCATGCATTTCGACATTTGTGTGACCTTATTGAACGATTTGGTGGGCTGAAACCTACAAAACATGTGACTATTGAGGAACAAGTCGCAAAGGGTCTCTTTACTTGTAGGGGTGTCAAACGGGTCGGGCCGACATGGCACGACACGGGCACGACACGGTTAAATGTGGCACGGCACGGGCACGGTTGTGCCCTGGCACGGCACGACACGGCTCGGTTTTAGTGGGCACACGGACTGACACGGGGCACGGAAGTGGGCAGGCACTGCACGGGCACGGCACGGTAGTTGAATGGGCACGGCACGGCACGACACGACACGGTTCTAGCCGGGCACGGGCCCGACACGGTAGTTGAATGGGCATGGCACAACATGGTTTTGGCTGGGCACGACACGACACGGTTCTAGCCTGGCACAACACAAGGCACGGGAAAAAAGTTATTAATTTGACTTGTGACTCATGAATATAATGTGATTAAATGACAATAATTTTAATTACAAAACAAGGCATTTTAGTTTCATAATTTATAAAAAAAATAAGCTTTTAAATTGGAACAACTAAAAATAAATAAGGAAAAAACTAATTTTTTTAAAAAAAATCCTCCATGTGATTCAAACCCAAGTCCTATGGAACTTGGGTTTGAAGCACGGCCCGTTTGACACCTCTAAATGGGCACGGCACGATTAAAAACGGCAATCAAGTGAAACAAGCACGTCACGAAGCACGACACGATTAAAAAATAGGCCAACATGGCACGACACGATTTAAGTAAATGCGCCCAGCCGGCACGATTGAAAATGGCACTACAAGATTAAAAAACGGGCCAGCATGGCACGATACGATTTAAGTAAATGAGTCCAGCCCGGCACGACATGATTGAAAAATGGCACGACAAGACACGATTAAAAAACGGGTCGGCACAGCACGACACGATTTAAGTAAATGGGCCCGACCCGGCACAACACGATTGAAAAACAGCACGGCACGACACGACACGATTTAAGTAAATGGGCACGGCACGGCACGGCACGACACGATTTAAGTAAACGGGGACGGCACGGCATGACACGAAGCACGGTTGGCACGGAAGTTGAATGGCACGGCACAGCACGACACGCACGTTTGACACCTCTATTTACTTGTTATCACACAGTGCAACAAATAGTGAAGTTTCTTTTATCTTCCGGCGCTCTGGTGAAACAATAAGTCCATTTTCATAGATTCTTAAGAGCTTTGATATCAATGGAAGAATACTTTCTTAAGCAACCTGAACGCTCACAAGTTCCTTTGAAAATATCAAGTAGTAACCGGTTCTACCCATATTTTAAGGTAACAAGTATGTACTCAGATGTTAAACTTTCAATGGAACATTGCCTACAAACTTTTACTTAAAGATAAAGTGTTTTGATATTTATATTAGGCTTGTGTTGGGACACTTGATGGAACACATGTTGGTGTCAAAGTCTCTAACAAGGATGCGCCAAGATATCGCGGTAGAAAAGGCTACCCGATACTAAATGTTCTAGCTGCTTGTACATTTGACTTGAGGTTCACTTATGTCCTACCTGGATGGGAGGGGACTGCATCTGATTCAAGGATAAATAAAAATGCACTTACAAGAGAAGATAAGCTCAGAATTCCCAAGGGTAATTCATTCTTAGATGAATTCCAATTTTTTCAAACATTACACTATAGTATTGTAGTGATGCATTTTTTTTTAATAGGAAAATACTATCTTGTTGATGTTGGATACATGTTAAGGAGCAGGCTTAATGCTCCTTATAGAGGTGTGCGTTATCACTTGAAAGAGTACTCCAAATGTCCACCAAAAAATGCTCGCGAATTGTTTAACCTTCAACATGCTTCTTTACGCAACGCAATTGAGAGAGCATTTGGTGTGGTGAAGAAGCGGTTCCCTATTATAGGAAACACTCATCCTAATTACTCCGTTGACACACAATCTGATATCATTCTAGCTTGTTGCATTATACATAACTTTTTGATGGGTGTGGATCAGGATGAAGAACTTATTGCTGAAGTAGATCGAGAACTTGAAAGGCGACCTGTACCGAGAAATGAGGAGCAAGCACCAATGGATAATGATGAAGACGCAAAACGAGGAGAACTCATAAGGAATATGATCGCAGCTAACATGCGTTCCGACTATGTAACCAATGGAGATTGATAATCAAGTACTTGCATGTTTCTATTAATTGCATGTCACAGATTTTTTGGAGCTGAATGTATTTTCTTCTTGCAAGTGTTTTTGTATGGAGAACTTTGCTACCTTGTATGCAGTTTTTATTTGTCATTGCTGAATGCATATCTCTTAATTAACCCTTGTTTTCTTTACTTTTTTTTTTTTTTTTGGTCAAACGGAATTTTCTTGTTTTCATTACTTGTACTTGCGGCAATACTTGTAGATTTTCAATGGGTAAGAAAAAACTAACCAATGAGGATGGTAAGAAGGTTGAGAGGTTTATGTGGACACATCAAATGGATCGATGTTGCACTGATTGATGCTCTATACAACCAACACGTAGAAGGAAATAGGGTGAATCAAACATTTACAACGCTTGCTTATGATAACATTCTAAAGGAACTGCGGGAGGCATTCAACATGGAAATGGAATTGGATAAGACCAATTTTTGCCTCGTAAAGAAGCAAGGAAGGAAGTCGTATTTGAAAAGAAAGGTTATATTGGGAAAATTTTATACTGCACTCTCTTTTCTTTTCTCCCATATTGTCCAGCCAAATAAAATTTGTGTGAAATGATGAGAAACCATTTTCTTTTCTATTTGTCCATCCAAATGAGATGGTGAGAAACCACACTCCTTTCTTTTCGATCTTTTCTCATTAGTAGGGGAGAAAATACCCCATTCTTTTCTTTTCTCACCCGCCCATCCAAATGGGCTGTTATTGAAATTAGTTGTGCATTATCATTCTCAATACGGAAGAAAGGTTCAAGACTTTGGCGAAAAAGGCATGCTTCTCGAAAAACGGAGAAATAGTCAATGCACAAAGTCAAGCTGCTTTCTAATTCTTCCATCCACGTCATGGCCGGCCCAACAGCTTTGTTTGGATCTGATCGATGCACATTAATTCCATAACTCGGAACGCGGTCTTGCCCGAACTGCCGTTTGTAGACTCCTTGTGTGTTTTGTTTATTCGTCCACACGAGCGTTGACCTGAGCAAAAATGAACCCCTATATTCCATCGTAAGTCGTAACCATCCACCATTCAACATTCTTCTTTCTTTTTTTTCCTTGGTAAACCAGTTCAACTGTTCAAGACTCTTCTTTTTTTCATTTTATTTAGTCTCAGTACACCGGTCCAACACTCCTCACATACTCCTAGCCCCTAGTAGTTCACCGGATAAATTGATAAACCGAACATTTCCGGCCCACCAAGCGTAACCTATGGTTTCTTGGTCTCGGCCAGTTAAAGCTAAAGTTTCATTAAAGAGCGTTTCCACGGAATAGAACCTCGTCGGGGAAATCAGGTTTCTTTTTTTTGAACAAAGAATATATTTCTTCTTCCTTTTTCGCTTCGCTCTTCGCATTGAAAGAACAGATAAAAAAACATCCCTCTCCGGCAAAAATGGTCCTCTGTTATATTTACTAAGAAGAAGAAGCAGCAGCCCACGTTGAGAAATGACCGGTCCCCGGCCGCTGTTACTCGCCCTCCTGTCCTCCGTTCTCCTGGTGGTTCTCACCTTGGCGTTGGTTCTTCCGTCAACCATTAAATTCAAACCGCCGCAACTTATCCACTTCTCGACCTTCCAACAACAACCACTGGAAATAACGCCTCCCAATCCCACTCCGACGGCGGAACCATGTCCACCACCAGCGAAGGCGACCCGAAACCCAAGGGCCGATGCTGAAAAAAGTTCCGAAAAACCAGGCCCTTATCACAATTGGGAACACTTCAATGCCGACTACAACGAAATGATGCAAAACTTGAAGATTTACACATACCCAGATGTACACAAGAAGAGCTCCCCATTTTCAAACATTTTCCTTCCTCAGCCAGACGCGAAGAAGCTCGGGAATTACTACAGCGAGCACGCGTTCAAGACCGCGCTCCTCTCGAGCCCCTTGCTGACGTCTCGGCCGGAGGAGGCCCACTTCTTCTACATGCCTTTCTCCATCAACCTGATGCGCCTCGACCGCCGGCTGCACTCGGCGGAGTCCATAAAGAAATTCGTGGCCCGGTACGCGGACAGGATCAGCTCGGAGTTCGCGTTCTGGAACGCCTCGGGAGGCGCCGACCACCTGTACGTGTGCTGTCATTCCATCGGCCGCGACGCGGCTTCGAACCACGAGGGATTGCGCAACAGCGCGATTCAGGTCACTTGCTCCTCCAGTTACTTTCAGAGGCTGTATGTTTCCCATAAGGATGTGACGCTGCCGCAGGTTTGGCCCCGGCCCGATCTTGACCGAGCCTCGACGAATCCTCCGGATAAGAGGTATATGGTTTTACTTGTTACGTGAGTCCTCTTGCTTTTCTTGCATTCTTTCAAGGCACATCAAAATTTGCCCATTGGTACACACCACTCCAACGGGCAAATTCAAATCTAAGCATGAATTGGATTAAAAAAGAGAGAGTCATAGATGGAATAGTTGTAAGTTTGAGAGAGAGAAAATGACCTTGTAAACTTTGGGTAAGGATTTGAGTCACCTTTCATTTTGGTTAAAACATTAGGTAAAACTCAATTTGATATGGATTTGAATCAAGGGCTGGAGTAAGATTTAGGGAGTTCTATTCAAATTTGGGTTCTAAGTTTAAGAATGGGTAAGGGTAGAGCATCTCCCGCTCTTACCCGTTTCTTCACTCAAAACTCAAAATTTGAATAGCAACTCCCTAAAACTCACTCTAATCCTTGTACTGAATTGAGTTTTGCTAAAAAAAAATTATCTAATCGAGAGAGATTGAAATCTTTGCTCAAATTTTAGAAGGCTATGTGTGCCAATCAAATTTACAACTTTGCCATTAATAAAGTATTTGCTCAAGTTTATGCTTAAGTTTCAGTTCTTCATTGGAGAACGTTTGAGCAATGGCTAAAGATGCTCTTAGCAGTTCCAGTAATTCGTATTCATTTTTCCTTATGATATTGCCTTTCGAGTCCCTCTACTTGTGAGAAAGGAAAGAGAAAAAGGAATGATTCGGTCAGAAACAAGATGGAAAAAATATAAAATTCATCTTTTTTTCTCATCATTTATCACCATTTTCAAATAATTTCGGACTAGTATGATCTTTCTTTCGCAAATGTGATGGACTTATCAAGTTCTCAATTATCATCAAGCAAACCTACCTGACCGTGTACCACAAACCAGTGTTTGGTTAGGACTCAAGGACTCAAAGGTGGGCTTTAGGGGGTCAGGGCCACCCAAATTTGGAAAAACGTATAATTACCAACCGAATTGAGGAAAAACATAGATTCTCCTGATTTCTATCCAAAGGCCAATCGGAAATTGATAAATTGAATTATGAAATTGCAAAACAAAATTTTGGAATTGGATTAATACTTCCAATTGAATAATAGGTCAAGGATCCATGGATGAAGATAGAAAAGTAGATTTCTAATTGTAACTAAATCTTCAATTTTTGATTTGTAAAGAAGAAATTGAAGCAAAATAGTTATTAAACGATGACTTTGGTTTTCTAGAGACATCGAAATACTGTTTTAGCTCAGTGGAAACAAAGTCCTTTTTCCTTCAGATTCTTCAAATAGAACTAGAGAACGAAAGATTTTGTTACGTACAAGACTAATAAACATGTTGGGCTGCCTAATTTGTCAAATACAAAAGTAATTTAAAAAGAGTTACAAACTTGAACCGCTTTTTCACACGTTTCTTTCTCTCTTAGGACAACCGGCCCACTGCTCATCTCTCTCTCATACCACGAAAAGAAAAACTCAGCCACTTACCTCAATTTCTCTCTCCATTGGGTATTATTAATTTTATATTAAACTTGTTACTGTTATGGCCTCTACATATACGAAATTCCGGTTCCATCCTGATTAGGAGACACTTCACATGGCAAACATTTTGATTCCTTTTGTATGACTGCCTACCAACTATGGCTCAGAAGAGGATTGCAACCCCCAAACAACTCCAATCATTTGTTTACTACTTTTGGTAAACTCAACACTTTTTTGACACTTGAGGCCACAAGATGAAACACATTCTAAGCCTAAGAAGAACTGGTTTCACAGCTTTGTTTAGTCTTTAAATAAGATATTTGTCAACTGTATGATCGATCAGAAGCAAAATTCGTACATATTGATTCCCGCTGGTCAATGGTGAGATTGGTTTCCTAGGATTAATTGAGGTGTGTGAAACCTGGTCCAGATATCTGATTATTATAAAAATAAAAAAAAGAAAAAGAAAAGAAAGAAATGGTTACCGATACAATGATATTTATTCCCTCTTCCTTTGGAGACTTCGAATTTTCGAATGACGTGTTAGATGATATAAGTAAAAGTGATCTATGATGCAGAACAATTTGTTTAAACTGGTGTGTGAAAATTTTCCCCTGGTTTTGATTGAATGCAACTGATATGTTACCTAGACATCGGTGTTCAAGGTATGGAGCGTATGGGTCTTAGATTTAATTCGTGTTGTGTCGCATTTCATTATCTACGATGAAAATCTTCTGCGTGTGATACATAGAATATAAAAAGTATAGATAGATGTTTTAACAGGATCTCCGGCCTGCCGCATCCTGTTTTTTGAATTAAGTTAGCGTTGGCGTAGCCGTTGCCATGCTACTGAGTCCATGTTTAGAATCTTTAGACACAACGGGAGCCTGCACTTCTGTCGAAGGGGGAAAAAAAATACTACCCCTCTCTAGCTTGCCTATTCACAATAACAAGACTTGCCTCAATGCTCTGAATTTGAAATGTGGTGTTCTGCCTTTCTGATCAAACCCATTCCTTTGCTATAAAATGCAGGAACAAACTGGTTTTCTTTGCTGGGCGCGAGCAAAATGCTCGTGTTCGAGAAAAATTAATAGCTTTATGGGGAAAAGATGCTTCCATGGACATCTTTTCTAATAATCGATCTTTCCCTTACGAAGAAGGATTTCGAAGGAGCAAATACTGCCTAAGCGTCAAAGGTTATGAGGTAAATACTGCAAGGGTCAGCGATGCCATACATTTTGGTTGCATCCCTGTTATAATCTCCGACTACTATGACCTCCCGTTTACTAACGTATTGGACTGGCGCAAGTTCTCGATTATCATCAACGAAGAGGACGTTGGAATTTTGAAGAAAATATTGCTGTCGATATCCGAAGAAACGTACCTCACCATGTACAACAACCTGTTTTTGGTTAGGAGACACTTTTCATGGCATGCACCTCCTAGAAGTTTTGATTCCTTTTATATGACCACCTACCAATTATGGTTGCGAAGAGGATTGCATCGGTTGTCTCACTAGCCTTCCATCCTTGCCATGAGTCGACGACTGACGCCTGATATTCCGGTTGGATGATCTGTCCAATGAAGTAGGTATAAAAATCAAATGAGTAACTCAAGTCTTCTGGCGGATCAAAAAAAAACTCAAAGTCTTCTGTTGTTCTCTTGACTCATTTTGTACTCAGCCGAATCCCAAAGTTTTTTTCTCTCCACCGTTGGATGTCTTAAGTTAAGAGGCGGCGCCTCTTCATGAAAAGTCTCACGCGATCATCACAGGGACAATTCTCTCAGAGAATTCGGATCCGTTCTTTTGATGCCCTATGCTAGGCTCTGTACCCATGTTCTTGTTATGGTTTCCACAATTATGTGCTCCATGTAATTGTTTTATACTTGTCTCATTCTTCATAATATAGTACATGGGAATAAATAGGGTTCTATTCTGTACAATTCCAGCAGTTTTTTTTTTTTTTGTTTTGTTTTCCCGAATCCTTTCATCATAATGTTTGATTTTGAATTTGAATAGAACTTTTGTTACATCCGCTAGTTGCTCCTTTACTTTATTACCCATTTTGTATTACGACTCAATTTGATTTGTCTGAAATTAGACCAATGGATTTCTTCTTCACTCATCATTCGAGTACTAGCAGCAAAGGTATGCTCATGGTCAAATTCAGTGCAGACAATATGAAAGAAATATTAAATGTTACCAAAAGAAATACAACATTTTAGTTTATTTTTCGAACCCCAAGTTTCACTTGAACCCCTAAAATCTCAGTGAAGCGCATGAGATCGACACCAAACCCTAGAACCTAGTAGTACTTTTAAGTTTTAAGATGCACCATAGTTTCAGTGGTGAGACACCAAACCCACAATAAGGCCCCGTTCCGATTTCTTAAAAATTGAACTTTTAGAAAAAAAAATTAATTTTAAGCTCAAAGATTATGTATTTATGCAAATAATTTTTCTGCCAATATGGATCTTGTTTGATTGATCTCATTGAGATCTTTTAAATGGGACGTACTCCCTCTCTTTTCTTTTTTATAACCGGACGTCCGTGCCAATTTGCGTGCACCTCGACTAATTTGAGAACTCTAAAGATAACAACCAGGCACCATAAGTACTCCTTGGTCTGCCGTGCCAGTCACAATTTCAGAATTAGGAATTCACCCTTTTTTTCCCCTTTGGAATCCAAAAATGCAAAAGTTCCCCTTCGCTTTAGATTTCTGAATTTGTTTTGTTAGAGCAATTCTTTGATGATGATACTTTGATGTTCTGTTGAGAATTGAGAAACTGGAAAGGCTAATCACCAACCTAGGGGGCATGCTGTGCACTAGGACCTCCTTTGATAACTGCGATAGATGGGGTGGGATTTGTAATGAGATGAGATTAGGATGAGATTCGTAATGAGATTGGATCAATAGTGAGGTTGTTAAATCATTCTCTCTTGTTTGTTTTGCACATGATTGGATGATGAGATTACTAATACCATATTTGTTTTGGTCTGGATGGGATAAGATTACATCGTAATTTCCTTTTATACCCTTTAACAATAAAATAATAATTTACAGTGAGGTTAAATAAAAACAAAAGCAAGTTTTAAGAAAAAAAGGGTAATTTCAATAGTATGTATCGAGAACGTTTGGGAAATTAGGGGCTATAAGCATGGGATCATGTGAAGCATGGGATATAAGCTTTGAGGAATTTGGAAATTAGTTATTTTCAGCATGGATATTTTGGTAACTGAGCAAGGGAGACCCAGGATGGAATTGCTAATACCTGGTGCTTGGTGGGATTCCTAAATCCACCCATTTGGCCGGATTGATAGTCCCATCGGCTTCATAATCCGATAACCACTAGCAAAACCAAACGTAGTGTTAATGGCCCCACGGGATTGCTAATCCCATCCCATGAGCTAAGAGACTTATCAAACAGGCCCTAGGTGCTAACATAATGTTGTGCAATCTCAACCGTCCAAAAGTATGTTTTGGATGAATCATTGATTATTGAGACGGAGGGTCCGGATGGTGCATAACACGCCATTCGGATTCAAATTTCACTAATGGATTTGAATTAAAAAGTTGAGTGACTTGTTTTTGTTCTTACTCAATTTTTTTTTTTGCATTTGTTTGTGTTGCGTCAAATTTTTGTGACTTATTGATTCGTCTCAACGAAATGAATCAGAAAAGTATTTTTTTTTTATCGAAACTCATAATTTTTTGAATAAAGACAAAAATAAGTCAATAATACAACTTTTTTTTACTTATCTTTGTCTTTTTTTTATAAAATTAAGAGTTTCGATCAAAATTTGTTTACTTTTTTTCAATTCTTCTCACTGAGACGAATCAATAAGTTATAAATTACAAAAACTTGACGTAAAACTAACAAATTCAAAAAAAAAAAAAAAAGAGAATAAAGACAAAAAAATTACTATTCTACTTTTCGATCCAAATCAATAATGGCCGGCAGTGGCAGGTATTTTTTGGCAAGAGAAGCCAGTAGTATTATGGCCAACACATCCAACATCTTCTTTGTCCTAAAGTGGGTGGAATTTGTAGGATGCTTTCGGCCATACCAACTTACACATTCATTCACATTCACACATCCACACTCACAATAAAAATGGACCCCGCATACATTATACATTCAGTATGTGTAGACTTCACCTTTATTGTGAATATGAGTATGTGAATGAATGTATAAATGGGTATGGTATTAGAATTTTCCAAATCCTATTGGATGAAATAGTCAGTTTCGGGCGGCAAACCCCCTTTTTGTACTTATTATAGTACTTGTCAAACAATGTGAATGAAAAAAGTAGTAGTAGTACTCTAGAATAAATACTTTTCGCAAAAGAAGAAAACGAAACAAAAAGCTACGGACACGAACTCATTATCCACTAGTTCACGTTCACACATGTTTCGCACAGGCGGCCTTTGGGGCCTAGATTTGCTCTTTTACTACTATTTCCGTTTAGAAAAGTTGGAAAACTTTTTTCCGGAATCTGGCTAGAATTATTCAAATCATCTTACTTATTACAGTTTTGTCAGCCTAATTAATTCAAGATTGGGATAGGATCTTGTCGGATTTCTAGAGGAAATTACTTCATGCTACTGTTAGAGCGTCTCCATCAGCTTAATCATTTTTCTAAAAGTCATTTTGGGCAGGAAAAGTGTGTTAGGCAGCCACTAAATTTGTAGTCTACCTAACAGCCTCTCAACACCCCTAGGCATTTAGAATAAAGTAAGGGCATCAAAGTAAACCATCTCTCCCTTTGTCGTTATCCCCGAAATCTTGAAACTCACCCATCGGAAACACAGAAATCCACCGACCGGAAACCACCTTTTAGAATAAGAAGAGAGAGAGAGTGAACGGCAACTCTTGAAACCCATCAATAGGAACCACATCTCTCTCTCTCTCTCAAATTGAAAAACCCACAAATCAAACCGAAACAAAAAATCAAACCTCTGATGAAACCACAGAATTGAAAAAAATCATAGATCGGAAATCATAGAATTGAAAAATCCACAAATCAAACCCCTTGAAAACCCCACAAAAATAAAACCTCCGATGATTACGAGGTAGGGCTATTCACGGTCGAAGTTGTTCTCCGGCGATGACGCTGCAGCGGAGAGAGTGGTACTGCTGACCGACGATGACGTTGCAGTAGGAATCGAAGCAAGCGAGCTCAAAAAAGCTCGCCTCACCCAGCAAGGGACTGGAGCCGAGGTTAAACTGGAGACCTCTCAAGAGAGGCTGTTGGGTCTGTGTTTTCCCCCCTTTTGTCGCCATTTTGTTGAATATTGTGTTTTGGCTAGGCTGGTGGAGATGCTCTTACGCTATTTTATGAGGACTTCGGGGTGGTGCTGTGTAGCAAGGTGCACAGCAGCACCGTGTTGCACGCCTCTGAGCCGTCGGATCGTGCATCCGACGGTTTGGACCTCATCTCGGCAATCAACAATATAGATGAGATCCGAGCCGTCAGAATGCACGATCCGACAGCTCAGAGGTGCGCAACATGGTGCTACGCACACTACTGCTCAGCATCATCCCCAATTCATTTTATGAGCTCTTTTAATTTGATCCATCCAATTAGATAATCAAGCTCGTTAATTATTTAGGCTGCGTTTTTGTAAACTTACAAGTTTGAAACTTATTTCGATATTTTTTTACTTTTTGTTTGGCTTTTCGTTGTAATTTTTGAGGTTAATCGTTTGTCTTAATGAGACGAATTGGAACAGTATAAAAATATGGACCGATGCTGAAAAACTAAAATTCAAATAAGATGACACTTTAGACAAATAAAAAAGCTGTTTGATACTTTTTTCGTCTTTAGTGATTTTTTTTTGGTTTCGGTGAAAGTTTTGTACTTTTTAAACTCCTCTCGTCAACATAGATGATTAATAAAAAAAACCACAAATCTAACAAAAATTCAGAAAAGACGAACAAAATGCACAGAACAAAAAAAATAATTAAGTTTACAAAAACGCAGCCTTAGAGATCGTTGAGAATAAAAACTATGCCCAAAATTACATGGTTTAGTTTTTGAACAAATATAAGGTCATAATAATCTTTTTTAGATAGTCAAATTTTGATTCAGTGTGTTGGTTTAGTTTTTTTCAAGATACAAAATGTATTCTAAAAGCATACTAATAGTAGATATTGGATCGACATAAATTTATTTTTGGATGATTGATATTTTTGACAAGTATAACACAAATTCTTATTATTAAATTAATCTAACAAAAATCCACAAGAAGTCTCGAATTGTTCAATAACTGTTAAAAAGTTTAAAAACACAGTTTTAAGAAATAATAGTATTTCAAGTCGTTGGATATGCGTGAGTTTGCATGCATTTAAATGACTTTTTACATCAGTATCCTTTTTAGCAAGATTTGCTACATCTTCGAGGAGAAAATCATATCCTATGGATGTGTTGCCATGGATTTGTCTTTTGGGTTTCTTTTTTTCGCTAATCGTGTGTTCTTTAGCTCATCATCTTGTTTGTTTTTGGCTGTTTTTCTTTCTCGTAATGACTTTATTTATCCTTATGAAGTTTTATTTTTGATGTAAAAACAAAAATTGACTATTTCCGCGGTTGTGTGCGAAAATTGTATTATAAGTTTTGCGTAATTATTCAGTGCCCCTAGCGCATCGGCACCACCACTCTCCACCATGTATTGTGGTAGGGTTCACACACTTCACATCGGTCCCACTACTATGTGTAATGTGTGGTGGATAAATAATCTATGACACAATATGATGGTGCCTCAAGGACATTGAATAATTTTTCTAGCTTCGTTTTGACCGTTGCTGATTCGCTCACATGTATTGAAATAACTGAGGGGCCCCTCAGTCCTGAAATCAGTCTTGACACGGTTATATGTCCGAAAACTTCATTGTATATTCTTGAGTTTGGTTTTGACCATTGCTGGTATGAGTCCTTCTAGAAAAACCAACGGGTTGGAGCCCGATTTTGCACTGATTGTCGTGTGGGGTACTTTGGACCCTGTACACATGATCCAAGCTGTTCAATAATTTTAAAATAACAAATCGACTGGGCTTGCGATAAATCATACCCATCCAATCTGTGCAAGTACTCGATCCAATTTTTCCATTTCTGAAAAATTGGGGAAAATAGAAACATTGGACGAAAAATAAGAAGATTGGATCGAGTACCTAAACTTATTGAATGGATCTGATTTCTCTCGGGCCCCCTCAATTTTTTATTTTAAAATTATTAAACGGCTCGGATCATCCGTACGGGGTTCGGAGTGGATCCTACACGGCAGTTGTTTCAAAATCAAGCTCCAACCCATCGGTGTCCCTAGATTTTTCGCTGATACCAACACTTACACTGCAGCGCCGCGAGACCCCTCGTACCTCCCACTCAGGCCGAGGATTTTTTCAGTGGCAGGTGGGTATCACATGGTGCCGCTCGACACATTCAAGTTGTCAAAAAATATTTCCAAATTAATGAATTATTTTTAACCCGAATAGTTCGAAACATTTTTGGATGGTCCGAATATGTCGAGTGAACATTATGTTACCCACCCAGTAATGAAAAATTTCTCCTCTCACGCCACACACTTCTCGAGAGAGAGAGAGAGAGAGAGAGAGAGAGAGGGGGATTGGGATAGGGATTGTTAAATTCAAGATTGGGATTTGGATTGTCATTTGTCAACCTAATTAAATTCAAGATTGGGATAGGATCTTCTCAGATTTCTGGAAGGAACTACTCCATAGTGCACGCTACTGTTACGGTATTATGAGCTCTTCTGATCTAGTTTGATAACCAAGTACGTAAATTTGACCCTAAGTAACAAGCAAAGTGGACATGAGAAAGCAACAAGTGTTTATCATAAGATCGCATGTTTGAATCCTATAGAGACCTTAGGGTCATTGGGTGTTATGCCCGATCGTTACTTTTAAAGTTTCAAAATTAGTTGAGATGTGCGCAAATTGACTCGAACATTCGGTTATCAAAAAAATTAGTCATCCAGAATGAAAATTATTTCAAAACTATATTGCTTAGCTATCAGCAAATATAAGGTCACATAGTAATACTACATCTAAAGGTCTCAAGTTCAATTTCTTCTTGTTAATAATTCTTGGGATATCATCAATTTACACGTGTAAAAAGGTTGTGAGAGGGACTATTATGAGGCCCCGTTCCGGAACGTAAAATAAGTACTTATTTTTTAAGAAGGTAATTTCAAGTTCAAAAATAACGTGTTTACGTAAATAATTTTCCTACCAATATAGATCTTTTTTAATAGATCTCATTAAGATTTTTAATACGGTACAAAAAAAATTAAAAATTATTTTTTATTTACATTATTTTTGAGTTTGAAAATGTGAAATAAGCTGCTTATTTTTTAAAAAGGTTTCTGGAACGGGACTTGACTAGTCTGTGATATACACAAGCATGCTTGAGATACCCGCATTACCACACAAAAAAGAAGTAATTATCAACATACACGTTTTCTAATTATTAATAAAATGAACCCAATAAAAGTTCACAAAATGTCTGCCCCTTACTACTTCTGAATTGTTATGGCTTTCTTACTTGCTACTCAGATTTGGTAGTGGCGTTTGGCAAACAATGTTTTCGGTGTTATTTTTGTGAGTTTGGTGCTAGTGTTGGTTAATCAAAGTGCATTAAGGGCTCATTCGCAAAATTGAGATTATGAGGTTTTAGATTAGAACTTGGAAAATTAGACGTCCTGTTCGGTTATTGACTTCTTTTTTTTTTGGAAAATAACTGTTTTTTTTTAGTAGAAAATTAGAGGCCGGTCCCGTTTTTTAGGTTTGGTTTGATCCCAACCCTGAAATATTTTACCGAAGCTGGAAGGCTCGGATCTATTGCATACTGACTTTTGTACCCCTCACCCTCACATTTTCTCTATTCTGCTCCTTTTCAACCCACCTTGTAGAGAGAGAGAGAGAGAGAGAGACGAACAGAGATGTGGAAGCAGTGGACTTCAAGCCGGAGGAGTACGACGATCTGATGGACAAGGACGGCGCCGTCGACACCGACACAGCTACCACGAACCACCGATGGAGCAGCGCAGACCACCACCGCCGTCTCCGTCTCCTGTCCGACGAGAATTGGTGTTCTTGTCGCCGTTTCTTGCCGCCATCGGTATCTCCGCGACCTTTCTTCTCATCGTGGTCGTCTCCCATTAAAATCTGGTTGTCTCCCATTGAGATCCAGATTTTCACATAGCTCCAGATGTTGTAATCGAACTTGATGACGACGAAATTGAACTTGATGACAACCGACGTCGGCGGCGACATGAAGATTTTGGATGTTGATCGCAACTTCCAGATTCTCCTCCTTCATCTCTAAGCTCTCTTATTTGTGCGATTCAGCTATTTGCTTCAGGTTTGTGATAATAGATTACTTGGGCGTAAAGGTCGAATGGAAATCTCAAAATTCTCAGAAAATTCACATTGTAGCATCTGACGATTATTTTCTCTCTTTGTACAAGGAAGTTTCATCAAATTCTCTTGTAAAAAGGAATTTCTCTCTTAAAACTCCATTTTCTCTCTTTTGTGGAGAAAAGAAGCAGGAACAGAGGACTACAAAAGTCTATGTCGATTCAGTCATCAATTTCCACACTCAATTAGGAAAAAGAGGATTGCAAGCAAGGTTCCTTTTTAGTGAATTATGTGTTTTTTATTTATTTATGAAAACTGTGTATTTTTTATGAGAACTGTGTATTTTTCTATGAGAACTGTGTATTTTATGTGAAAACTGTCAATGAGAACTGTGTATTTTTCTATAAGAACTGCATATTTTTTATGAGAACTGTGTATTGTTCATAAAAACTATCTATTAGAACCGTGTATTTTCTATGAGAACTATCTCTTTTATGAGAACTGTGTAGTTTAGTGTGTGGTAAGTATGTGAACTGTGTATTTTTTAGTTCACATAGCAAGTTCATGTAGTTCAATTCCCATAACCAGTTCACAAAGCTAGTTCTCTATGAGAACAGTCACTTCTCATAGAACTGATTATGAAAACTGACAGTTCTCATAGAATTGACTATGAGAATTGACAGTTCACATAGCCAGCTCTCATAAATTAGTTCACATAGCCAATTGAGTGGTTCTCATAGAACTGACTATGAGAATTGACAATTCTCATAGTCCACATAGCCAAAAGGTATTTTTGTCCAAAATAATATGGGTTACATAGCTAGTTTTTTATGAAAACTGAACAGTTCTCATAGAATTGAAAATTCTCATAGCCCACATAGCCAAGGGTATTTTTGTCCGAAATAATATGGGTCACATAGCCAGTTTTCTATGAGAATTGAGCAGTTCTCATAGAACTGATTATGAGAATTGGCAGTTCTCATAGCCCACATAGCCAAGGGTATTTTTGTCTGAAATAATATGGATCAGAAATTGATTCTAAAAATATAAATTTACTAAAAGTGGACATATACACAAAAAGTTAAGAAGAATGGACAAACTAGTAAAATTACGTGGAAAGTAAAAAAAAAAAGACCGAAAAAAAGAAGAAATATTTTTGTCAGGAGTATTTGATTCTTTTGTATGATTATGAATTTTAAAAGAAAAGAAAGAATTGACTGTCCTAAAACTTTTCGGCTAGAGTACTTCTAAACTTTTGTTTTGACCATTGCTGCTGACCCCACCTTCCCTTCCTCTCCAACTCCCCCCCTCTCCGGCCACACGCTCCCCCCGTCTCTCTCTAACACCTCCACATACTCTCTCTCTCTCTCTCTCTCTCTCTAGAGTCTAGACCTCACCAGAGAGTCCAGAACACCATCTCCAATGGCAGAAGCAACCCAACCAAACCCCACAACCGACCCACGCAGCGGCTTCTCCTCCCAAACCAAAACCTTCCACAGCCTCCGACCACCCATCCCCCTCCCTCCTCCGACCCAACCCCTCTCTCTCACCGACTACACCCTCTCTCTCCTCCACCTCTCTGTCTCCTCCCCCTCCACCACCCCCTTCCTCATCGACTCCTCCACCGGCTCCCGCCTCACCTACTCCGACTTCCTCCTCCAAACCCGCTCCCTCTCCCTCTCCCTCCGCTCCTCCTTCCCCTCCCTCTCCAAAAACAACGTCGCCCTCATCCTCTCCCCTACCTCCCTCTCCCTCCCTGTCCTCTACTTCTCTCTCCTCTCCCTCGGCGTCACCCTCTCCCCGGCCAACCCCCTCGCCTCCCCCTCCGAGTTGACTCACATGGTCCGACTCACCAAACCCGTCCTCGCCTTCACCACGTCGTCGCTCGCTCCCAAACTCCCAGCCTCCCTCCCCCTCGGCACCGTCCTGGTCGACTCGCCCGAGTTCCGAACAATGATGACGACAAACGAAAATACAAGAGATTACGGTAAAACTGAAGTAGACCAATCGGACACGGCCGCGATTTTGTATTCGTCCGGGACGACTGGACGAGTCAAGGGTGTTGAGTTAACTCACCGGAACTTCATATCCCTGATCGCGGGGTTTTACTATTTGAGGAGGGGGGAGGAGGAGGAGGAGGACGCGCCGCATCCGGTGGCGCTGAACCCGCTGCCGTTGTTCCACGTGTTCGGGTTTTTTATGCTGATTAGGGCGGCGGCGTTGGGGGAGACGATTGTGCTGATGGAGAGGTTCGATTTCGAGGGGATGCTGAGGGCGGTGGAGAGGTATAAGGTGACTTACATGCCGGTGTCGCCGCCGCTGGTGGTGGCGCTGGCGAAGTCGGAGGTGGTGGCGCGGTACGATTTGAGCTCACTTCGGGTGCTCGGGTGCGGCGGCGCGCCGCTGGGGGAGGAGGTGGCGGAGAGGTTTGGGAAGCGGTTCCCCGGGGTCGAGATAGTGCAGGTACGGGCAGTGCTACGAACACTAACAATTTGCTTAACATTGCGCATAACCTGCAACGTGACGTTCCGTCATTCGGAATTGGAATTCAAATTTAGCAATCTAATCTGACTATCAATGAAACCGTGTCTCATTTGTATGTTGTGCACAATATTGTACAAATTAGTGAGTTTATTTTGAACAAAAACACTCACTAGTGTGTGTGGGGTCCACACACCTTATCCATGATTCAAAACCCCTTCGCAAGGTTCCAATAAATTTTGTCTATATCTCATTACTTATATCTCCAAATCTTCATCAAAATCCAAACCGAATAGAGTCGAATGATTGCTGCACCACCTGTGTGCTGGCCCCCACATAAATGTAAATGTGCGTTAAGTGTTTGCGTTAACGTGTCTGTGGTGGTAGAAAAGTTGCTGAGTTGAGGAGAATTGGGGTCCGATCTCCTCCGTCCCCGAAAACTCTTGTCCCTCTTTGCTGAGGGGTTTTTCGGCCGTTGGATTGTGGTTTTATTTTGTTTAAATTCAATGGCCGG
Source organism: Rhododendron vialii (assembly GCF_030253575.1). Taxonomy (NCBI): domain Eukaryota; kingdom Viridiplantae; phylum Streptophyta; class Magnoliopsida; order Ericales; family Ericaceae; genus Rhododendron; species Rhododendron vialii. The sequence goes on along the minus strand of NC_080564.1, from coordinate 29,642,223 downwards.
AAAACCTCTTGGCTTAGAGGCAAAGGGGTTTCAGCACAGAGGATCGGAGAATTGTGTGGAGTATAATAGGGTTTGAATCGCGTGGGATATATATGTCATTATTTTAATTTGCAGTGGTATGAACGTGCGTATCAGGTGCTTAATTCCAGAATAAGATTCAATAGTTGCTGGCTTCCTGTGTCATCCACTTTTGGAAGTTTATTAGTGCTAGTATAAGATCCCTTTATGCTAAAAGACAGCACTCCGACCTAAATTATTCTTGTAACGTATTGAAATTGGGTAATTTAGACATTTCTTGTGTAGCTAGCTGATAGTAATCGATACGATTAGTCGAGGTGCATCCGGACAATCAAGTCATTAAAAAAATTCGATATGATTACCTTTCAAAACAAAAAGGGTGAAAAGTTTGATGCAATTCAATCGTTTGTACTCGTTCCAGTTTTTGGGGTCCTAGTGCTATGTGAACACGCTTTGTTTCTGCAATGGGAGCTTTTTAATCATCCCCTATATTGTTTGGCAATCAAAACATTGTGGGGGTTGGGCTGGAGTTGGTAAGATCTAGTATGGAGCAAGTATCGAGGAGTCAAGGAATTTAGACCAAACGACAGAGTCAAAGTAGATCGATTGTATTTTTAATAAGGTAGCAGTCCTAGAAGCGAATGTGGGAGTGACTGCTTTTAGATGGCCATGCAGCGTGTTAGAACAGTTGTACGATTGCATCCTCAAATAATGTCATAAAACAACTACTCCGTGGTTCATTGCATTAATACTTAAAATCTGTATGATTTATCGAAATGTGCATAGGTGAATTGTTGAAATTCATGGAATAAGAACCCTCTGTGTTATTAACTTGTATACTTGTAATGCGCAGAATGTTGCCTTTACAGTGATGCAACTTTTGGCTGCTAATTTAGCACGGCATTGTGTCTTAGGGATATGGTCTAACTGAAACAGGAGGAGGGGCAACAAGGATGCTAGAGCCAGAGGAAACTAAGCGGCCTGCAACTGTTGGTCGCCTAGCTGAGATGATGGAAGCTAAGATAGTTGATCCTGTAACTGGAGAGGCCTTACCTCCTGGACACCGAGGAGAGCTATGGTTACGAGGGCCTAGTGTAATGAAAGGTGATGCATCTTGGGTTGGTGGTTTATTTTTGTTTTTTCTATATAATATTTCAGTCCCTCCAGATAAACAACTTCAATATATTAATGGCTGCAATATGTCACGTTATACGTTTTGTTTATAATACCCAGTTTGGTGGTTCATTTTTGTTTTCCTACGATATTGTATGCCCTCCACATTACCAACAGCATTGAATTAGTATCTCTCATTTGGAACAATGGTAAGATCCAACTGGGGTTGGCAATTTGTCCCTTACTTATTGGTGGCAACTGTTAAAGAAGAAGAATTGGTTTTCTTTGCTAAGTCTTCTTCTTTCTCGTGGATCAGCAGTACATTATTTAGTAAATAGGAGTAACTGTCAAAGAAGCACCCTTTTAAATAGAGGTTGCATGTATCTTATTGGCCTACTTTGATGCTTGAGCTCTGACTTTGCCAGTTGTAATATAGGAGTAGTAGCTTTTTGACAGTCTTACCATGTAGCACGGATGCATACACAGACATGGGCCAAAATAATTCTAAAAAAATTGGGAGACACACACGGCGGGGACACATTGATTTTTTTTTAATCATTTTTTAATTGTGCATGCTTGAATTATAACCTATTTAGATTAGGGTTCCTGCTGAATGGGTTATCCGCTGATGATGTGTGCCTATGTACGATGACATTTGTTTTATATCCCACTTTTTGGTCGTATATTTTTGAAGTACGATGACATATGTTTTATATGATGACATGTTTTATATGATTTTGTTTCATCTCAGATCAAATTAAACAATTTGAAGGATCATTAGGTCATCGTGTACTATTTAAATATGTTTAAGAGAGTTTCCCTGAATTGAAGAGGAGTGAAATACGGACAGAGGGAATAATTAAGATCCAGATAAGGGTTTACCGGTTTAGTGTAGGGAGTCCCTCATTTGGCTCATTTTTCTAGTTCCTTTTTGTGTCTGCTTACAAATTTATGAGTTCCTTTGCTGTTGTTTTTTTAATATCCTCGAATGTAAAATACAGTTATCATGATTCTTATATGGTGAGAGTGGTGCGGAATCATAGGTTATGTTGGTGACAATGAAGCAACTGCTGCAACGTTGGATGCAGAGGGCTGGTTGAAGACTGGTGATCTCTGTTACTTTGACTCTGATGGATTCCTCTATATCGTTGATAGATTAAAGGAACTGATAAAGTACAAGGCCTATCAGGTGCTGCATTGCTATTTCCTTTTTCTTTACTGGCAGCTACATTACTCTTTTACTCAGTTTTCAACCTGTAAAACATGGTTGGAAGTTGGAACTGTCATTTTACTGCCATTGAGTTGCCATCTTATACTATCTGAAAGTAAATTTGCAGGTTCCCCCGGCTGAGTTGGAACATTTGCTTCAATCAAATACAGATATTGTTGATGCTGCTGTCATTCCGTATGTACTTCATACAGCCATTTTTGTCCATTTTCAGAAAATCCAGTGTTTCTGAATTCATTCGCCTTGCAGATGCTTACAGATTACAGCTAAATGCATGCACTTGCTTCTCCTTTTTGTCATGGAAACATCATTTCCCTGTAATAAAGTAGAAAATCTTGGCCTGGATGGATACATGTGGTCTTGTTTGATCCAATAAAGTCTGGATTAAACTTGGAACTTCTGAATCTGTGATAGACTGTCTGTAGTACTTAAGAGCCCGTTCCAGAAGTGAAAAAAAGTCCTTATTTTTTAAGAAGACAATTTCAAGCTTAAAAATTATGGGCTTATTGAATTCTAAAATATATGCAATATGGATCTTATTTGAAAGATCTTAATGAGATCTTTAATACGATGAAAAAAAAATTGAAAATTTATTTTTCATTTACATTATTTTTGAGATTGAAAATGTAAAATAAGTTGCTTATTTTTTAAGAAGATTTCTGAAACGGGGCCCAGTCTGCAAGTCTGCATATTATCGAAACTCTAAGCATTTTGGTAACGGAGGAAAGTAAGAAGGCTCATATTCCTTTTTACCCCTTATTCCCTCTTACTTTTTGTCACCTGATAAACAACGCGTGATAGGTCAAGCTGCTAAAAAGGATTACAAGAAAATATTTTGAGTTATATTTGTCCAAGAATGAATATATGGTTTCCAAATAGGTACCCTTCTTTATTCTCTTAGAAATGAATATATGGTTTCCAAACAGGTACCCTCCTTTATTCTCTCTTTCCCCTTTGCAGGTCTTCCCTATTGTTCTCGGATAAGCTAATCGATACTGCCTAGCATGATTCCTATTTTTAATGGACCATGTTTTTATAACCTCTATGTTTTTCCAAATCAAGTAACCAGATTTTCTGGTTATTGAACATGCCATCTTCCTCTTTGCGGATGGGGTACCAAGCTTTTGAAGGTTTTCATCTATCTATAGTATGCTTCTCTTGTGAACTTCAAACCGCATATTCAACTTCCAAACCGAGCCTTACGTCCCAATCACATGGGGTCAGTTACATGAATCCGTTTCCTCTATTGAGCTCTGTCAAGGGCCACTTATTCACACAAACCCATGTCCCACATTATATCTCATGGGTTCTTTAGGATTTTTTGAACTCGTTATCGTGGGTTCTTGTTCCAACTCTCTTCAACCTGTGATGGGAATAAAATTTTCTTTGTTTATTGACAAACTCTTCTCAGACTTGTACTCTGTTTTCAAGTTTCCTCACAGACATCAATTGGCAGAAATAGTCAGTTGGTAACCGATAACCATTCTTTCTTCACCTGGCTTCTATTGGGACGAGGAGTGAATCATTATACATGTAGTGTTCAGTGTATGAATTTTGGGAACTTTTCTCCCCAATTTTTAACGACAAATAAGTAAATTGTTATCGTTTAAAGCCTTCATGTTGTTAGTATTTCTCCCATTTGCAGCATGTTTAACCCTTGGTTATGGTTTCTAACAAGAAAGATAGTTGGAATTGATACGTATGTTCATACACTGTAACATGAATTTGCTTGCTTTTTGAAATCAAGTTAACAAAAGATGAATTACATGCATCAGAACCCTTTGTTTTACTTCCTTTTATCTTGTTATTCTTCTTTTTTGTTCCTGCCTGTGGAATCATTTCTTGGCTCGTTTGTTTACATCCGTTTGTGTCGTCTGGAAGCAGATATCCTGATGAAGAAGCCGGGCAGATCCCAATGGCCTTTGTAGTAAGAAAACCTGGGAGCAGTATCACTGAAGCTCAAATTATGGACTTCATTGCAAGACAGGCATGTTTAATTCTGGATATGTATTGGAAGCATTGATTTAAGTTTTAAATAGTATATTAGTATCATCAATTTCAAATACACACACATGTACACAAAGTTTTCAGAGGCGAAAGCGCAAGGCGAGGCGCTTGACCCTCCATGGGGCGAGGCGTCCCGAGGCATTGAGGCGTAAGCCTTTCGATTTTTTATTTTTTAAATAATTAAATTAATAAAATAACTTAAAAATACAAAAAATGTGCAGTTCATAAAAGAGAGATCAATAAAAAGAGAGCATAAAGTAGAATATCAATTAATGACTTATTAGTACCTTATTAGTTAATAACTAATAACTAATTGAGAAACCCTATAACATCACTTTATTAGTTGTTAACTTTTTATCTTATTAACTTATAACTTTATTAGCTATTGACAGAACACATCAATTCGTCATTTAGTAAAGGAAAAAAAAAACACAATTGTTTAAAGAAAAACAGAGCCCGACTGTAGATGATGATCAACTTCAACAAGGCAGCAGAGAGAGGGGGTTTGAATTAGGAAATTACCAAAATTAGATTAGGAAAATTTCTCTCCTAAGGCTTACGCCTCACCTATCGGGGCGTAAAAGGCGACTGAGGCGTACGCCTCAGCGCGCCTAAGGAAATTAGGCGACTGCCTCTGTGGTGCATCGCCCAAATTTTCAAGCCCTGAGGCGTTTTGGCATTGCCTCACCGCCCCAATGCCCCAAGGCGAGCCTAGAAAACGCCTTTGAAAACATTGCATGTACATATATTTGTATATATAAGCATATAGTATTACGTCTGTGCCACTTGATTCTGGCTCTTTGCGTTCAGCTTAAACTACCTCCAAGCTTTGGAAGCAGAGGAAACAGAATATTAGAATTTAGACGGTGTTTCATATTGTCACTTGACATGAAACGCATGAATTCAGAAGATAAGATGGGAGGTACTGGTGATTGTCTCGGACATTTTGGGAACTTGGTTTAAGCTAGTTTTCATGTTTTATCTAGGCTCACAAATTATGGGTCACAACATTGGAATTTATTTCCTTTTAATTCGGAGCTGGGCCTAGCTAATCTTTTTAACATCCTTGCGATGATGTTGAAATCCCAAGTCAGTCTTGTGTAATTTTCCACTAGAATAGGGGAAAAACAAAAACAAGAAAGGGAAGAAAAAGATTGATGGCTAGCTGGAAGCCTGGGACTGATGGATATGCTTAAGCAATGAACAGTTGTGTATCCTGGTTTTTTAAGTTTTGGTGACCCCTACGGAGTCTCTGGAAATGAAATCATACCCAGGCCAAGCTCAAATCACCAGGCTATAGGAATCCAAAGTTCTCGCACCCTTCTTAACGAGATCGTATTTCCAAGAATGCTAGAACCAAAGTCTTGACGTTTTTTACCTGTGTCATACTCGACCAATGTTGGTTAATTTTTGAAACTTTGTGTTACAACGCTAGTTTCATGTGATGGCATTCTCTACTTGTGTTTTCCTTCAACTTATGGCAGCATTGTTACGTTTCGTTTTTCAGGTTGCGCCTTACAAGAAGATTCGACGGGTTGCATTTGTCAACTCTATTCCAAAATCTCCAGCAGGAAAAATCTTAAGAAGGGAACTGGTCGATCACGCTCTCTCTGGCACTTCATCTAGATTGTGATTCAAAGGTTACTTGTGTACTCAAATCTTAGTGAATTGCCTAGTCAGAAAATCAATTCAGCTAAACAAGTGAATTGTACGGTAAAGTCATTTTAATTTATCCACTTGTTAGTACTATATTTTCTTGGCATCACGTTTAACCGGGATTTCATTTTTTTTCCGGGAATTATAAAAGCTTGGGGTCCGACTAGGAGTGGCAGATTGAACCCAAATCTATTTATAAATCCAAACCCACCTACTAGAAAATAGATTTAACCCAGTTCATTTATTTATTAGTTGAGTTAAAATGGGTCCAACTTATTTATCCCATTTATTAATTGGATCAATTTAAATGACCCAATAAGTTATGAATATAATCTATGAAAAAAACCCTTCATCAATTGATCAAATCGAAATCCCTGATCTCCCTCACTCTCGACCTCTCTTGCCACTGAATTGGGATCCTCCTCCTCCTATCTCTCTCTCTCTCATCTAGATCTGTGTTGTGCAAAATAGTAGCAATAGAAATAGGGGCCCTAGAAATATAGAATCTCCTTCAAAAGCTTTGGAAATTAAGATGCAAATACAGAAAAATTCGATATCGCTTGATGAGATCAGGCTTGAACACACCTATCAATCCTTGGTCAGATACATAATATATATATACACACACACATTTAATTAATTGTTCTTGTATAATGGGGGATGGGGGAAACTCAAGCTCAATTGTCTTATTTTGTGACCACTGGCGGTTTGCTTGGCCGTCAACTTCAAGTTCCGAAATTTGTTGAGATGCGCACAAGCTGATTCGAACATCGAATTATCAAATAAAAAAGAAGAAGCTCAAGTATCTTATTTGCGCAATCTAGAACATCAAGACGCTATTTCAAAATTCTCCAAGTCAAATGCATATAGGGATAATATGATAATTGTTGTGTACATGGGTATTTTAGTTGTTTAGATGTATAGGGGTAATATAGTCATTTCAGTGTAGATAGGTATTTTAGGCTCCGTTCCGGAAACCTTCTTAAAAGATAAGTACTTATTTTGCCACTTCTCATTCAAAAATAAGAAGGGTCATTCCACAAAATTCAAATAAAAAGTTCTTTTCACATTTTCAAACTCAAAAATAATGCAAATGAAAAAAAAAAGTTCAATTTTTTTTGCACCGTATTAAAGTTATCAATGAGATCTATCAAACAAGATCCATAGTGGTAGGAAAATTATTTGCGTAAACACATAATTTTTGAGTTTGAAATTTCCTTATACAAAAAATAAGACTGTTGCTATGATAATGGGTGCCGGCGGAGGAAAATCGTACCGGCGGCTACGCCGGGCCGTATCCGGCCACCGGACGGCCGATCCGAGCCGTCCAAAAATTCTATTAAAAAAAATGAGGGGGCCCTAGAGAGAATCAACGGCATCCAAGGTGTGTAGGGTGCTTGATCCGAGCACCCATTTTCCATGTATATATGATCAAACACCCTACACGGAAAAGGGGTGCTCGGATCAAGCACCCTACACATCTCGGATGCCGTTGATTCCCACGCCAGCCCCCTTGGTTTTTTTTTATAGAATTTTTGAACGGCTCGGATCGGCTGTCCGGTGGCCGGAGACGGCCCGGCGCGGCTGCCGGTACGATTTCCCTCCCCGGCCGGTCGGTACCTATATAAATTCTTCCAAAATAAGTAGCAGCCAGGAACAAGCCTTCTTATTACACAAAAAATAAGTTTTTATTTCGTTTCTGGAACGGGCTCTTAGTCCTTTTAAATTTGGGAAAATGACGGCCCAGGACGTGTTTTGATAATTAATACCCGCCAAGGACATGCTGAGAACAATTGAGTACATTTGTTAATGCTGAAAATGTCCTTGGAGGGTATTAATTATCAAACACGTCCTTGGCCGTCATTTTCCCTTTAAATTTTTAATGTATATGGAATTGGGTTAATGGGCGGGTCGAGTTTGTTTTTAAATAAATGAATCGGATTGGGTATGGGTCATTGGGCTTATAGGTAATGGGTTCTAAATATGTTAATGACTCATTAAAGATTCAACCCACCTACAATTTACTCAATATGACCTAAACCCGCCTATTTGACACCCCTAGGTCCAACTTAAAGTTAGCTACAAGCCTACAATGCTACCCAAATTTAGCAAATATGTTGGGATTAGTGGGTTCAAGGTTCGGAATTATTATTAGCCCTCCTAAGATTCGACCTTGTGACCTCTTCCGTATTAGTCCTTTTGACTATTATATCATGTTCAGTTAACATGTGGTCAGATCATATAATTTTACACGTTAATTTTGTCCAAGATAGATCCACTCCACACTGCTACAAATTTGATGGTTCGAATCATGAAGAAGAGAATGATAAAAAAGAAGTAAAAATCATGAAGAAGGGCTCTGATTAAAATAAAATAAAAACATGAAGAAGGGCCTCATGGTGGAGTTCAATCTCCTCTGTGCCGAAAATTCCAACGCATCTGTGCTGAGAGGTATTTTGACCGTTGGAATTGTGTGATATTTGTTTATATTTTAAATTCAATGGCGGGAAAACCTCTTGGCACAGAGGCAGGGGGATTTTCGGCTCAGAAAAATCCTGCCTCCTCATGGCGGGCCTACCAAAGTCTGTCGGTGCAATTGACATTGTGCCAAGGGGATTTTCGGCTCAGAAAACAAAAATGTTACACACGCAACAACTCCCACACAACTCCTCACACAATCACTGACGTCAGCTCAAAATGACGTTGTTTTGATTTAAAAAAAAAAAAAAAAAACAGGTTGCCTTTCCCTTTTCCCCTTCTCGTTCAAAATACAGAGCATAGAAGCGTGGGAGGGGCTCCCAGCAATACCCCAGCTGCTCCCCCATCGCCGGCAACCGCCACCACCACCGGCTTCTGGCACCCCGACGCTGTCCACGACAAAGGGGTCTCTCTCTCTCTCTCTCTCTCTCTCTCTCTCTCTCTCTCTCCTTGTTTCAGATAGATAGATTATCCCTACTATCCACTCCTCATCAATTAGAGGGTTTCAATTTGAGAAACCCTAAAGTGTTGTGCTGCCAAGGAAAAAAAAAGCCTAATTCGAAAATTTGAGAAACCCCTAATTCGAAAATATGAGAAATCCTAAATTGGAGTTGTTAACCCCAAAATAGTGGTTTAATGTGTTGGTAATCTTTGTTAATTGATAACATTCTGTTAGTCACCTTAATTTGAAAAGAATGAGTGTTGGAAAGGACACCTCTTTGTTTGCTTCATGAAAACCCTCTTACCAAATTCTCATTTGGGTTTTCATGACTAGTTTCGGACAGGAAAGAAAAAGAAAAAAAAAAAGAAGAAAGAAGAAAGAAGAAAGAAGGAAGCTTATACTTTTTCTTATTTTGTGACTGTTGTTGTTAAGCTTATGTAACATCTAGATATATATGTAATTATCACTAATTGAACTGAGAGAAAACTCACGAGGAAAGGGTGACAACTAAGAAATCACATGTTCTGCCGTTTTTATTCGATTAAGTAGTGGAGTACACTGAATTGAGCTGATGATTTGCGGTAATGGTATAGGATTGTGTTTTGAGATCCCATTTATAGGGCCTTCCCATCTTAGTATGGAACTTGGTAATCGATCATCGATGTAGGTTGAATGCACTATCTCCAGTAAAATAGGTTTATTTGTTCTTTTAAACTTGAAGATTTGCATTGGATATGTGTAAACGATTCAACTAGTTTATCAGCAAGCACAACCCATGCTAATGGATTATCAAGTTGATTATCATGAATATTACATGCTTCAAATGCTGGATGTAGAAATCAAATTAAAAGCTCCAAAAAAAAAACAAAAACAAACTACATGAAATGGCATCACCTCTAGGGAAGTGTCATCCACAACTAGCACGATAAACCCAATAGGTTGTATGGGCTGGGTACAGTGCTACCTTATGGCAACATGGATATGGAAAAATTCCTTACATTCATGTAAGAGGGGTTAGAGGTCATGTTTTAAGAGGTCAGTATATAGTTACTTAGTTGAATGGTGATAAAGATGTAGTAGTTTTTCAGCTTCAAGCTTTAGGGATCAGGGGGCAAGCGAGGCTGAATGGTGTGTGCATTTGAATGTGTAGATCATATGGCATGACCTGGTAGGTTGAATTTGTGTGGCTCAAGTTTTAGATTGCACTTTCCTGGAAGCTAAAAATTGAAGTTCATATGCTGAAACTCATACTCTAAGTGCTGGAAATTGCTATATGGTGCTGAAACTATGTTTTTATCCTTATTGATCATTGTTATTCTCAGGTTGGAAGATTGGGAGGGCAGCTTGATTACATATGGCTGCTAACTTTGGAATTTCACACCCGAGCCAGAGCAACCATTGCTTATTCCTACTCAAGAAGAGTTTTTGTTTGGAAAAAGCTGCAAGATGATTCATGAGTTTAAACAGAAAGATATCGGTAGTTCAACAACTTCGAGATGCTACGTGGCGTTGAAAGAGATTGAAGCTATTCAAGTGAATCAAAGGCCAAGAAAATAATCAATTATTGTAATTTGGAATATGAAGTTGTTATTGGTTGGAATATCAAGTTGAAGTATCAACTTATAGTTTTGCGAAACCTAACTTCAATTGTAACCTATTTGTGTGACAGTTGTTTTATGGTTTTTGTTGGGAATGGATAATTTGGCAATGGATTGTAACCTGATGTTGTTTATGTTGTTATTGTTGTACTGACTAAGACGCGAAATGTCGAGTTAGGACCAAAAATAGGAGAGACTATGCTGAAATTTTTCTAGAACCAAATACACTAGCATGATTCTTGTATTGATATTGCTGACTGAATTCACCTTAAAACTTGGTACTATTTTGCTTTTACTCTAAGCTATTGAACTGACCAATCATCCTCCATAAAGAAAACTAACTTTCAAAATCTTATCTGATGGAACCATAAATTCAACTTCAACCTTTCAAACTGTCAATCCTTCGGTCCAAGGAAAAGGTTAATGTCAAATGGAATAGAATATCAATAATATCATGATCTCAACATAAAACAGGACCAGAAAGAAAATAAAGAAGTGGCGCAATTTTATGAACAAAAGTAAAATGCATCTCATTAAAGAACACAAAGGAGGACACAGGACATATGACACGATATTGACTGCTTTTAAGGACACAAAAGGGGACACATGACATAGGACATGATATAAAACAATACAATGCAAGTGAACTAGTTTGTAAGCACGATCTTGAAGTTGTTGAACTGCCAAGTTTCTTTGTTGGCTGTAAGCACTAGTTGTTCTTTCTCCTTGAGCTCTTTCAGTATCCAAGTTTTCTATCTTCTTTTTCTCGTCATTGTAGAAAGTTCGATAAAATGGCAACATAGAAGAACCCCGAGAAGGAAGCACATCCGAATATGAGGAAAAACCAGCCCCAAAATTCTGTCCTTGGAGGCAACATATTGAGAGAAATTCTGCATTCTTTCACTGCATCAACACCATCCAGCAATCTTACTCTCTATATAACTGCCACAAGATTTACCAAAATAATTTAGCCACAACATGAAATGAGTTTAGTAGGTGAAAAGCTCACTGGGCCTCCTTGGTTATGTCACAAACAGTCAGCAATTGCCTATTCCACGGGCAACACAATTCAACGTTGAAAGGGAATTTTACAAAGGTTTTAGCTTACTAGAGACCAAAACAACGAAACCCACCCAACATTGAAGGGGAATTCTACAACTTCTCGTCATTGTAGAAATTCCTTTCAACTGTGTCGCACAAAACAAAAAAACTGTATAAATATGTCTTCTTATAGGATTGGTAGGATTGGAACGCATGAACCATTTGGACACATGAACCATTTCACAAGACACTTGCTCTAACATTACCAAATGCTCTACGTAACCCAACATTCAATCTGACATCCAATAACAAAACTAATGCATTATCCACAAAACAAAATAGAGACAGTTATCATTGCTACAAATCCCATTTTCTTTTGCACCTGGAACACAGTTTTGGCATCTTAGGATCTAATTCCAGCAATTAGGGCCAATTTCCAGCACTTAGAGCTTAGTTCCAGCAAATCAAAGTCAATTTTCAGCATATAACCATAAAAATAGTGCATTTAAGTACAGTTTTAGCATGAAACACATATTTCCTGCACCTAAGCTATACTTTTCAGTGCTTTGTTCTTAGGTTCAACATGTAACAGCACCTTAACACTCAATTATAGTGACCTAGTTATCAAAATCAACTCTTAATATTAATTTCTATTGCTTCTAATCACAAATTTCAGTTCCAATAGGAAAAAACAACAAAGAAAAGCCCTACTTAGGGTGCTTAAACCCAACTGATTCCAAAACCTCAAAATAACTCAATTCACGAAAGCACCAATTCCCAACTGAAAAAAAGGCATTTATTTTCATGTATGTATATGAACAAAGGCATGATAATCATCTATAAATAACCACACACAGAATGACAGAAATTTCCTCCATCATCAAAGCCCATGATTAGCAAAAAATCAAAACCCTAATTTTCGAATTAGGGGGTTTTTTTATTTCAAAAAACTTTTATGGAGGAGAACCTCAGCAATCACTTCAAGGAGAGAGAGAGAGAGAGAGAGAGACCTTCGTAGGTAACAACGTCGGACTGCCCAGAAGCCGGTGTTGGTCGTCGGCAGTGGGGAGCGCTGGGGTTGGATTCTGGTGGTGGAGATGGGAAGCGTGCTCACCGGTGGAAGTGGGAAGCAGTGTTGTCGTCGTTGTCGGTGGGTTGTGGTGGTGGCAGTCGTCGTCGTCGCCCCTGTTGTTCGACGACTTTTTCAGAGAAGAGAGGAGAATGGGGGAGGGTACTGATGGCCGGGGAGGGATTTCGTACCGACCGGCCGCGCCGGGCCCTCTCCGGCCACCGGACGGCCGATCCGAGCCGAGCCATCCAAAAGTTCTATAAAAAAAACCGAGGGGCCCATACGGGAATCAACGGCATCCGAGATGTGTAGGGTGCTTGATCCGAGCACCCCTTTTTCGTGTATATACACGAAAAAGGGGTGCTCGGATCAAGCACCCTACACACCTCGGATGCTGTTGATTACCGCGAAGGGCCCCTCGGTTTTTTTTTTATAGAATTTTTGGACGGCTCGGATCGGCCGTCCGGTGGCCGGAGACGGCCCGGTGCAGCCGGTCGTTACGAAATCTCTCTCGGCCGGTCGGTACTTATAGCACAACTCGGAGGGAAAGCGTTCTGTTTGGGGGGTTTTATAAATCAAAACGACGTCGTTTTGAGATGGTATCAGCATGACGTCAACGGTTGGGTGAGGAGTTGTGTAGGAGATGTTGTGTGCCTGGCATTTTTGCTCAGCAAAATCCTGCCTCCTCATGGCGGGCCTACCAAAGCCTGTCGGTGCAATTGACACTGAAAACAAGAGACAATGATGCCCCATATCATTATTTTTTTGGTTTTTTGGAACAGAGCCAATGCCCCATAATACCTTAATTCTTTTTTTCATCGTCCCATAATACCTTGCCTTCTCCAATATACATTTGAGAAAGTTCCACCATTAAATGTGTAACTCACACACAAATATGTGATGAAAGCGGCTCGTGGAGCACTGCGTGGTGGTGCTCGAAGAGTATTGAACAATCGCTCGAATGTATCAGTTCAGTTATTGGGATAATGTTGTAGTAATTGTATCGTTGTCATATTTGTATCTGTGAATTTCCGTGGCAAAAGATGAAGAGTTTCCGTGACAAATCTATTTTAAAAAAAGTTATCAACCTAGACAACGAAAAGATAAAAATAAAGAATAATTATCAACTGAAAAAGTGCATATAAAGAGAACATCAGTACTAGTCATTTCATTCCCAATTTCTATTTTCATCTATTGAATTCATTCATTTTCAAAGGTTTCTAGAATATCTTTGTTATAGTGCCAATTTATGTTACAGTTAGGTTCATGAAAGCTTGAAAGTTACGTTGTTGTAAAAAAGAAAGCAAAAAAAAAAGAAGAGAAATTCGTCTCTGCAGTGTTGATGAGTCCCTGTTTTAGATATCCAATGTAGATTATAGTTTGGTTCGAGCTTAATTTGAGATAATTGATTCTTTATTTAGAGAGATAAAGCAGGATTATAAGTTAGGGGCACTCTAAATCACGATAACTTTCCCTGTAACGGGTGTCATATCAGCAGAGACGTGTGTACAATTTTAACCAGACAGCAAACACTTTATTCATTTTTCGAAAATCACTCCAATATATTATAAACTTTAAAGTTTTCATAATGTCCAAACAATATAAATTCGTGTATTTTGGAAACTAGACGAGGAAGCCCACTTTGACCGGCTTCTTGAGCGGACATTAGCTAATGCAGAAATATTATTTTAGAAATATGATCATCAAAGTTTAATTTATTTTGTTAATAAAAAAAAGTTTAACTTATTTTTTTCAAATGGTGATGACAAATGTGACCAGATCCCAAATGTGATCGACACAATACTTTTGTTAACATATTATAGGATTTTTTTTTGCTGTGCTAAAAAACCGAAAGGGAAAAAGAAAAAGAAAAAGAAAAAGAAAAGTCCATGACACATTGACAATGGTCCCTTTCGGCCATCTCACTCTTCTTTTCGTTCCTGCCTCTTTCGCCGCACAATGTCTGATGTCTCTGTCTAATATCACGTCTCTCCAACTCCCAAACAGCGGTGCTATAGTTCCCGACCGAACGATTCCAACCGGATCTTGATGGCGCGCCGGGCCCATTCCAACTACAGGACGGTTGATCCGAACTATCCAAAAAATTTATAAAAAAAAAGACCGAATGGGCCTACGCGAGAAACAACGACTTCCGATGTGTGTAGGTGACGGATCTAAACAGTCCATTTTTTTCTGTATATATAGGTGGCCGGAATGAGCCAGACGCGCGGTCGATAGCCGGTCGGGGTCGCTTCGGTCGGAAACCTTAGACTTTCTGAACTCCCAAACCCGTCTCTCTCTCTCTCTCCACTATACATATACTGTGTGTGTATATATTACTCTCTTCTGAACTCACCCATCTCCCGCTCTCTCTCACACTACCCTTGCCCTCTGTTTTCTCGATTTCAAATCAGCCTCTCTCTCTCTCTCTCTCATCCCGCATGGAACCTCCTCCCTCCCTCACAACCAACGACACTTCGATTCAAGCCCCTCTCATAGACGCCCCCCAATCTCAATCCCTACCCGACACCGAACTCGAAAACCACCTCCACAGGCTCGACCTCTTCCTCCGACTCCTTGGCTTCGACCAAGCCACCCCGCTCGGCTCCACCCTCTCCTGGCTCGCCTTCGCCGTTCTCGGAGTCGCCTTCCCCTTCCTCGTCACCGAATTCTCCTACTGCTCCGACTGCGAGAAGTACGAGATCAGAGTGTTCGAGCTCGAGATTTTGATCGCTCAGGTGCTTCTCGCCGCGGTTTCCCTCCTCTGCATCTCGCACAATCTGAGGAAGTACGGCGTCAGGCGGATGCTGTTCGTGGATCGTTACCGTGGTCACATGGTCCAGTTTCGCGACCAGTACATACAGAAGATCCGTGTAAGTCTATCATAAGTAGTACTAATAGTAGTTTTCGTTACTCAGATTTTTTGTGTTAGAAATGAGTCTCTTTTTTTTTTTTTTTATAATGTTTTTCTAATTCGTCGTTAAATTACAAAAATCACCTATTTCATCTCTCAATTGGCCAGGGGTAGATTCTTGGGTCAGTCCCGAAGGGTTGGTGAGTTTGCTCCCAACACAATTGGCTAGGGGTAGATTCTTGGGTCAGACCGTAAAAAAGTAATTTCTTGTGAATTTCTTAGTCCAAGTGTGGATGGCCTCTTTAATTGGACCGGGAGGAGATTAGTTGAGATGCGCATAAGCTGGCTGCAGAGCCGGCCCTGATTTTTTAGGGGCCTTAAGGCGAAAATAAAAAATTGAATCCTTTCTGCTATATACTATTATAAAGGGTATCAAAATAGGACGGGCCCTAAAAATTGAATTTTTATTTGGCCTAAAAACAGCCTCTTCTTCGACTTTAGCTCAGGCCGGCCAGACACCCGTGATTGTCGGTAAAAAAGAAGAAATTGGTGATTTTGCTTTGGAAAGAAGAGAACTTGTATAATTCTAATTATTCTCGCTTTCAAAGCAACTTCAATTGGCTCAGTGGATGTGGAAGGGATGTTAATCCAGCTCCATTTGTATTTGATTCGATAAAAGCTTGCCTGGGTTTAACTTAATTTCGGAGCTGTTACTTGAAATTGGGAATGTTACTTTGGAAAGGGGAACTGCTTTCGTTTGTTCCGCTCTTGGCTTGGTAAAGAAACCAAGCAACTCGAGCTCGACTCATATTCGATTAGTTAAAAGTTTGTTCGAGATCGCTATGTATAAGTCCCTGCAAAATTTTGGAGCTCCATTATGTTTTTAAATCAAACTTGGTCCATAACTAAACAAACAAGAAGGAAACAAATAAGGTGGAGCATGGTCATAATTTTTTGCTTTTTAGATTTTTGTTGTCAAAAGACGAATCAATAATCCATAAAAACTAAAAAGTTGATGCAAAACTAACATAAGCTTTTAAGACACAAATCATAGTAAATTAATCCAATTGTAAATTTAGTCCAAACCTAGCCAAAGCTACTAGAGCTCATTGCTGGTCATGGGCTTGGGTTTTTTTTTTTTTTTTTCCATGGGCTTGATTAAAGCTCCCAAGTTACTCGTTTTGATTTTGAAAAAACTGGAAAATTTTCTGTGTCAAGGAGGAACTGCTTTTATTTTTGCGTCCAAAGCAACTTAACTGGTCCAGTGAAGTATTAGCAAAGTAAGTTCTGCTTGGAATGCCCTGAAGGCTAAAAGTGCTTCCATAGCATTCAAACTACATCCAACATGCGGATGATAAATTGTGATCAATTGATTGAAGTTGAAGATTCCTTTTACTATTCATAAACTGTTTAAATTCCTGTTGATGCTGAAATGCATTATTTGCCCATGATAATCAGATTCTGAAGATGCATATGCTATGCCCTTGGGAAAATCATTGTTTGCTATTGTTCTTTTATTTGTTTTACTTTCTGTTGTTGGAAACGAAAGCAGCAAAATGTTTGAAAACAATAATCTCCTTCTTCTTCTTCTTCTTCTTATTATTATTATAATGTTTCTTTCTTCTGTTTTGTTTTTTTTATTTTCTTTGTTCTTTCTACAGTTTTAACTTTTCTTTTTCCTGAAAAGTTTTCGGGAATAGCTGTCAGCTGAACAAGTTTTCTACTTTTAGTAAAATTGACAATAGAAAACAGAATATTAAAATGTATCTACTTCCTAGTACACATCTATACTCTGATATCCTGTTACATCTTCTGAAATAAGAATCTGATGCGCATAAGTAGTCGATGAAGCTTCTCAAATATATACAATTATTCAGTTCCTTACCTATTTGTCTTTCGCTATATTGTATCAACAATACTGACCTTGGGCTTGAATTGTTCAGGGTTTTTTTCGCACGCTAGCCATGTGGACAATACCATGCTTTCTACTGAAGACTGCCCGTGAGGTTGCTCGTGCCATCTATGTGCGTCCTGATTCGTGGTGGCAATCTACTGTTATTGTGATAATTTTGCTTGTCTCGTGGACATACTTGACCATGATTTTTCTGTCAGGCGCTGCTGTGTTCAATTTGGTTTGCAATTTGCAAGTCATACACTTTGAAAGCTATGGGAAACTTTTAGAAAGTGATTTGGATGTTTCAGTTTATATTGAGGAGCACATCCGTCTAACACATTATTTGTCTAAAATTAGCCATAGATTCCGAGTATTTCTGCTTCTGGAGTTCTTGGGGGTGACAGCTAGTCTTATTACGGCTGTACTGCAAACAACAGAGAATCATGGAATCCTCACTTTGATCAATGCTGGTGATTTTGGGGTACGTAGGAAACTAAATTTTGGTTATAGGTGCAGTATTGTTCTTTTGGTTTCAAATGATGGCCTGGGCTTTTTTCCCCTCTATAACAGTGTTAAGAAGAATTTTGTTAATCTGACTGCAAAATTTTTAGTATTGGGAAGTTGATGTTTCTTCGTCTACGTTACATATCATTTACATGTTTTATAGTTGCAAGTTATTGAATAGAAAACAAAAACCCTAATCCGCCTCTGTGATTGTTACCACTTGGGAGATATTCGGTGGTCGCATATTTCTGAATAGGCCGTAAGGTCATTCACACCGCACTATTGAATCCAATCAAACCAGGCAAACCTCTTTCTCATAAAGCTTCGAAGCAAGAACTATACCCATCTTACTGATTTTCTTTTGTAAGTACTTGTGATGCTTCGAGTATTAACTTCAGAAGTTTTGGCACCTAATGTCCTTCCCAAGTAACTGGTTACTTAGCAAACTCACATAAACACTTTGCGTCATTTCCAATAATCTTTTCTGTTAGAGTTAATAAGTTAAGATACGCTCTGATATCATGCTGGAACAATGGCAGGTCATCTCAATTGTTGGGCTCGTTGGAATAATTTTGTGTCTGCATGGAGCTACAAAGATTTCACATAGAGCTCAAGGCATTGCATCAGTGGCTAGTAGGTGGCATGCCTATGTCACATGCAATTCAAATGAGGTTTCTCAAGTGGAACCTCCGACTAATGGTGGAAACTCAGAGGCTTCCAATCCCACGGGGACATTACCAATGTACTACTCTGAAAGTGACTTGGAATCAACTGATTATGTGCCCGTTCCAACAAATACCCAGCTGGCATCTTACATGTCTTTATACCATAAGCGGCAATCGTTTGGTACGTATGTGGAAGATTCATTACATTTCTGCTTTATTTTGTTTGCTCAATTTCTTCTCGGGCACGTTATGGCTGTTGAAAACTCGTAAAACAGGCTAAATATATCTATTTCGGGGTTTCTGTAGAAGTATTTGATCTTCCATAAGATAATCCACAAGATAAACGTCTGTAACTACAATTCTTCCAGTAAGCACGAGCATTTGTTGTTTGACCATGGGAATATGATTCTTCTTAGCATCTACCTTCTGTTGGCTGCAATAGTTTGTATTGTCTTCCTTTAGGGACATGTTCTGATCGATCATCAGATGTGGTTTTCCTCATTTGCGCTCTGTTTATAATTTCCCCTTACCTATGGCAGTGTCAATTGAAAACATTTTAAAACTATATCAGTTTAAAAATTGGTCTTCAAAGTTCATAACCTTTACTGTTGTTTCCTAGGATCCTTTCCCATCTTGTCCTCAATTGATGCTAACTTCCCCTGACAGATGTTCTAACCTGTTGAGGTCTATCCTGTATGGGTACTCAAATTGGATCAGCGATTGATTTTCTTTTTCTTTTTCAGTTTTGCTTGATTGATATCTTTCTATCCAGATTACTCTCTTCTGGATTTTTTCCGGGCTCAGGCAATCTTTCTGGTGCTGAAACTACCTGACCCGTCTAGAAAAAGATGCACCAATCCCAATTCTGGAATGACTAAATTCTTGTTTTGGGACTCATTCATCTTAACGTTCTAAATCAGCACCATTCCCCTCAATACTATTGATATCCCTTGCCTGTATTCACCATTCCCCTCAATACTATTGATATCCATCACCTGTATTCTTGTCTTACAACTGTCTCACCTAAATTTTGGTTTACATTTTAGCTATACTCGAGTAGTGAACACTGCAGAGGGCTTTTCCACCCCTTTTACCCATCTCAATGATACATTAAATGCTTCACTCTCTCATGCTTAAATTATTTGGCTAATGCTAACTTCAAAGTTGAGAAATATTTTCATGGAAAAATTACTTTTCCCATGTAACTGGTTGATAGATTTTTCACTTGGTAGTATAATCACAGCAAGATTGTTGATTTGTTTATGGCACATCGAAGTTGTTATGGTAGTGAAGCGGTTTTGTTTTTTTCCTGAACTATGGTTAGAAATATAGAGTGTCTGGTTAAAATTACTTGCAAAAAAATGGGGGTGGGAGAGCGCCTAGCCCTGCAGTCCATTATTTTGCATATAAATTTACTCGTTTCACCATAAGACAATGTAACAACTTATTTTTCCTTCCTAGTGAAACTTATCAAAAAGAACTATTCCAATCTATTACACGGTTGGTTTCCTATGGCAAACCAGTGGAACGTCCTTCTGTTCACAGTGAATCATTTTTTTTTTTTTTAAGAACAACTGCGTGCTGCAATATATTTTTGGATGATTTGTGCTTCTGAATGCCTTAGCCTGTAGATGTCGAGTAACAACGTGCTGCAATGATATTTTAGTCTGTAGATGTGGAGCGACGATCTAGCTTCCATGCTCGAAAACACTCTTATGGTTAATACCTTCACGCTTGATTTAAATGCTTCCTTGTATCTTACTGTTATCAAAATACTCATAGTTCTGTGCATGGGTTTTTCAGTTACGTACTTGCAGACCAATCCAGGCGGTTTCACAGTTTTTGGATGGACAATCGATCGGATCCTCATTAACACAATCTTCTTCATCGAGTTCTCTCTGTTTTCCTTTGTACTTGGGAAGACCATAACAATCACTACCAGATGACATTTGCCTGATACCCCTCAGTGGATTGATCCAAAACAACAGGTTCCCATTAACCCATTTCCACGGAATAGCTGATACAGGATCACAAACAGTGAGGGTTCAAGTTTTGATAATCCTGTATTTTCAGAGTTTCCTTTGATATTCAAAAAGCGTAGTTTATTTGTTGCTGGAAAGACTAATTGTTGTACTAATGTATCAATATATCGACATGATTTTTTAATCTAATCTGACGGAGCATTTACCTTTTCAATAGTCCAAAGGATAGCTATTTATATCAGCACTCCCTTTTCTTGGTTTTTGTTGATGTGAATTTATTTTATTGCCTTTCATTAGTCTTATTGCTCACTCATCCAAAGATAATCTAGTAATTTCAGATGAATAAGAACAAAAAAATAAGGCAGGGTTAGATTGTAAAAAAGGATGTGATGTTCAATTCCCTAGCTCAAAAAATGTGACAACCAGAAATCGCGGGAGCTAATAGTTGAAATGTTGTCAAAAGGCGCTCGCTTGGTACAGCAGCTTCGTTATCATTGCCCTTCTCCCAAAATTTACTTAGCACACTCAGTGTCCAATCCAAGCACTCAGTATCCAATCCAAGCACGGACTCAAATTGGATCATTCTTTCTGCAATGCCTACGTAGTTTCTTGTACAATAATATACAGTTTATTCGGACATCATAGTTTTCCTTCAAACAAGCCGGATACGTCAAGTCATCCACAAGTCTTTTCTAGTAAAACACACGGTCCATGTACAACACAGTTGGAAAAAAGTAGTCAAATTCTCATTGAATTTCATCTGCGAGTACAAATTTTGAATACTGATTCTAAGGAGGGAGAAAGTGATATATACATTTGAGGGTGGCCGCCAATGTTAGCAAAGAAATCGAATCTGACGAAACATGCGTGTATACTCTCCTAATTACACTCTCCAAATTACAAGGTCACGCACCCCCTCCCCTCCCCCCTTCTCTATCTGTTATTTCGTTAGTTTGTCTGGCTTCAATTAACCATGTAATCCCAAATTTGTAGAGAAATAACCAGCACTGGCTCCGGTAAGAACTTTCTCATGATGCCTAGCCATGTGTAGCTTTAGCCTCCTGGCAAGGGATTCTTTAACGGAAACTTCCTGTTCTTCAGATTCAACACGGAACCAACTATGTTTAAGAGCATCTTGTGCCGATATTCGCTGCATAAGCAATCAAACGATCTTCATCAGTACAAGCCATAGATAAAAACAACTTCAGGGGCGGGATGATAACTAACACGAGCTATGCATCTACTGAAGATTAACCTTTTCTGGGTCGTAAGTTAGAAGCTGGCTCAACAAATCAACACCCTGCTCAGATAGAACTGGAGACCCCTTGAAACTCATGGGAGGAAACTTATCGCGCAACGTATTCCTCCTGCAGAAATTACATCACTTCCAGAAATTAAATGAGGACAAAGGAAGAGTGAAACACTTTGAAGGATGTAATGTGGGATGAAGAGATACTCACGAATGCTTAGCGAACTTAAATTTGGCTCCAGGTAAGTTGGAGAATCCTGTCCACATTTTTTCGTTCGGCGTGCCAAGAATTCTGAAAATCTGCAGTCATTTTTACAAGACAAAAATAAATCAGCGGACAGACCGAAGAAATATATTTCGAAGACAATCTCAAGTATGAGGAAACAAGAGTTACCTTGTCAAGTTGTTCAATTTCAGTTTTCCCACTGAATAGTGGTTGCTTTGCTAACAGTTCCGCCATTATACAACCAACCGACCACATATCAATTGCAGTTGAATATTGTTTTGCTCCCAGCAGAAGTTCGGGTGCCCTGTGAAAGCAAATTTTGCAGATATCTTTGAGCTTACAGAAGTGATATGAATGCTATAAATCAAAGAACAAGATGTGGATTTAATAGATATGACAAAGCCATAAGAAACACATTTATTCCTAGAAAGAGAAAACATGAATTACCATGCGTACCTGTAAACTAAACCTGGGAAGACAATGCTAAATGGAACATTTCAACTCCGACAACTCATCATAAATAACTCATGCATATGTGTGGACTTACCCCAACTAACCTATAGCAAGCTGCATCATGAACTTGGCCCTACAAAATCTTACCCCTCTGATCTTTCCACTTTGCAGTAACCCAAAATGATGCCATAAAGTTAACTGAACTTTAATCTTCCCAGCAGACACAAAATTATCATTCAACTTAAAAACAAATTGAAGTATAATGGCTAACATAATTTCAATGGTCAATAAGGCGGGGTGTGTGTGTAGGTGCTGACTAAGAAGCTACGAGCTGGACAGCCCGAAACCCACACACAACAGCCTATAAAAGATGTATGACAAAAAGAAAACCAAGCACTCGATAAGAGGCTGGGAGTAGGACAGCCTCTAAACTACGTTCTTTTTGCTCAGTGCCTAAAAACTACATAGGCAGAAAGACATACGTAAATCTTAAAAAATGTAGGGTACTTTTGACAAGCGATATGACTTGTACACTTTTCATAGGAACGTGAACATTTCCAGCATGCAAGCGACAGTCTTGAAGCCACAATTATGCCGCACCATGATTATTTCAGTGGAGGATCACCAACAAGTTGTGACAGTGCAATATGTGCACATGCATATGAAGTGATAAGCCACTGATAATTTTAATATTAAACAGGGGCAAATAGTATGACCCTTAAAATGTGATAAAGATTAAGTTCACTAACTGAATTGCTCCTAAGGTCACTGGGCTACAGAATCAGTTGATTGCTTAATAATACTAGCGGTTACAAACCTGGAAGAGCTAGTTTTCAAGCGCTAACCAAGATGCAAAGCCCAAATATAACAGCTATGATTTATAAGTCTACTCAATTTTACTTTCGCAGGAGGAAGAGAGAAAAATATCAGAGTAAATGAAGTATAGGCTGTAACTCACCTGTACCACAAAGTGACCACCAAAGGAGTATACGGTTTCAATGGGCTTCCATACTGCCGTGACAAACCGAAGTCACATATTTTCAACTTGCCACTGTTGTTTAAGAGAAGATTTGACGTCTTCAAATCCCGGTGGAGAATCCAATTATCATGAAGATATTCGACACCCTCCAACAGTTGTCGCATCAGGCACTTAACTTCTTTTTCACTGAAAGGCTCCTTCATCGTCTCAACAAGCCCCTTGAGGTCATGCTCCATGTACTCCATAACCATGAAAACATCATCTTCATCACTCACAACCACTTCTTTGACAACCACTACTGAAGGATGATGAAGAGACAATAGAAGGTTTATTTCCCTCAAAGCCGACATAGGGAAACCATCTCTATTCCTTTCCACCCCCATCTTAACCTTCTTCAATGCTACAATTTCTCCTGTCTCAAGATCCCTAGCTTTATACACAACACCATAAGTGCCTTCATTTATTTTACGGAGTGTCTCATACTTCAATACATTCTGACAACCTAGAAGCATGTCTGTGCCTCTTGGTTTAGGGGATGCAGACTTCTGAAGCCTAGGGGAATCCTCCTCCTCCTGAATTTCGCAGCCCACAAAGCTAACACTAGAACCCTCATCAACTTTCTCATCAATCTCCATATAGTCATTGTCCACCTGATTCTCGGATTGATTAGATGCAGAGGAGTTACCCTGACTGCCTTTAGATCCTTCTCGACGAAACTCACCACTTTCAGGACTATTAGATGACTCCACACATTGCTCCACTCTCCTCATAATAGGAATGTCTTGAGTGTTATCTGAATGTACTCCCCCTGGTGAATATTCCTCGTATGCCCACCGTGATGTTGAGATGTGCCGATATTCAACGTCCTCTTCTTCGAATTGTCCAACCTCTTGACTATGTCTCCTCTGCTGCTCTGGTGACCCCAAAGAAGGTGCATCATGCAGAGGCTCAAATTCACAATTCCCTCTTGACTCGGCTGCCACAAGAGATCTAACCGGCAAAATCTGCATAGTAATATCCCCGTCTGTAGCAAAACTTGGTGATTTTCCATCTGTAGCAACATCCGGTGATTTGCCAAATGATTCAGGCAAAGATGGCGGAGAATGAAGGGGAGTAATTTTTTGTACCAGTCTGTTCTTTGATGAAATTCTTACATCTTTTCCATCTCTATCCCACACAACAGGTGAAAACTTCCTTTTCTTTCCTGTAGGCTTCGACACCCCGTTTTCGACCTTTGAAATCCCACTAATCCCAGCACTGGGATTTGAAACAACAAAACCTTTGGCTCGCTCTTCACCATTCCTTCCACCATCGGTCCCCATGGCATCCGAATAAGAACCATATCCATCCTTACGCCTGATGCTCCAGTCAACACCTCGACTTCCTTTCTTAGAGTACTCAACATCTCTCTTTCTAGTGACATCACTTCGTCCTGCCGCCATAACGATTAAAAACCAAGGACTCTTCTTTAAGCAATGAATCAAACCCAAGGGAACAAAAAAAAGAAGAGGAAGCCCCAAAATAAACCTAAACCACCTGATTATTCTTGCATAACTGTTGCCCAAGAATAAGAGAGTTTATATAATCTGTCTTTTTTCTTATTTTCTGGTTCAAAATGACAGGTAAAAAAGCCCTAGCTCTACAATATCAATGCAAAACCCTAGATCAACAAACAATTCAATGACCTAACCCAACAAAACCAAGTTAAATTGACAACACAGAGTAGTTATTATTGCAGTTATGGAATTATGCAGAGAAATTATACAAGATCGAAACAATCGGTTGCGGATGTAAACGGGGGGTTTTTGCGCGCTTTTACGCTGTTTCGCTGGAGACGGATTTGCGGCCAAAAAAATCACACGGATTTGTCTTACCGGAGAGGCTAGTAACAGTTGATTCTGGCCGACGAACACCTTCGCCGCTCCGATCGAACAAGAAAGAAAGCTTCGGACTTTCGACAACGCGATTCTCTCTCTCTCCCTCTCTCTCTCTCTAAAATGGAATTGGAATTGTGTGTATGTATAATGAGTCGGTGAATGGGTAGAGGCGGTGGAGATGTGGTGCAGAAAGGAAACGTGAAGGAAAGGAGGGTTTCTCATTTGGGTGGCGGGCGGAACTTGCGGAGAAAGGAATTTAGCGTAAAATCACTGACCTTCCCTGAGGTTTATGGTTATATTACATTTGGACCCTGAGGTTCTAGAAATTATACTTCCTTCCTTGTTGGCCTGTTGGGTTCAAATCCAGTCCAGTCTCCACACCATCTAATATGATTTTGTGGGCCACATGGAGGCCTGGCCTGGAATAATGCAAAAGTTCATTTCATCATTTTTATTAGATACGGATCAATGCCTTTATCAGAACAAAAATTTAGAGCGCCGCTATTCGCAGCCTTTTATTTTCTCTCATAGTCCGTTAAAAATTTTCAATTATACTCGACAGTTAGTTACCGAAATTGAGATATATTTTCAATATCCAATTACTGAAATATAATATTTTTTTCAACAGCTATTTACCGAAAATATATGTTCGGTAGTTATTTACCAAAAGTTGAACATATTTTCGACATGTAGTTACCGAAATATAATATTTTTTTCAACAGCTATTTACTGAAATGTTATTTATGATTTTCAACAACCATTTACCTAAATGTAGTGGATTATGGGAGAAAATAAAGGGCTGCGAATAGCAGCGCCCAAAATTTATTTGAATCAAATGGGAGAGAAAATTTCTCTTAAATCCCTTCGACTTTAAATGAAAATTCAATTTGGACAAACAAATACTTCTATTTTCGAATTGGTTCCAATGTCAACCTTTAGTTGGATGGCGTTAGTATTTTGGACGGCAAATGGTCATGTGCAAAGCACATGACTTATTTGGAGGGGGTATAATTGTCCATTCCCCTCCTCCTTCTTCCCTCCCGTCATCTAGACACTCACCGCCCCCACTGTATTACCCCTCTCAATAAAAGCACAAAACCAAATGGCCAAAACACTAAGCTTCTTATCATCACCAAACCCACCTCAATTTCCCAGTTACCACCAATTTTCCCTTTCAAGAAAGATTAATTTTTCAAGAAAAACAACCCAATGGAGGAAAATGAGACCTTGCCCGACCACCTTCGATGCAAAAGAATCGACGACCATCAATGGAGGTGCAAGCGGTGGGTAACGGAGGGCAAGAAGCTGTGCAAGGTTCACCATTAATAATAGTGTTAAACACTGCTAAATCATACTCCTATCATTCCACCATCCAAACAAATTTGCCCAGTCCTCCAACTACATAATAAATACATTCCAATCAATCTGACATATTCTTCACTAAATCATAACACAGAATCCACAACAAAGTAGAGGTTACAATTTGACAACAAAGCCCACTTAAACTCAAATCATGCAGGAAAAAAAGAGCAACGAGGAACATAATTTTAAAACCCAACTCCAAAAATAATTATGTTAAGATAGAATGCTTGTTGGGGTTGTGATCGTTGCCACCACCGCTACATTAAAGGATTTCGTCGAGGTTGCCGAGGTAGGGAGGGAGGCAGGAGTGTGAGGTCGGTGTTGTAGAGTTTGACCCGGTTTATGTTTTAGGTTTTGAGGAGTTAGACAACTTTGGAGGGTTGTGGGAGGTTATGGGTGACGCGATCGTAGTTGATTCCAATTGAACCAGTATCGAAGAGTGAAGGGGTGGGGAAGTGAGAGAGGGAGAGGACTAGAGGAGTAGGCTAAGGAAGGGAGGAAGGTTAGGGGTGCCATGCTCTGTAGTTGGTGGAAACAGAGCATGAGAGAGAGGAAATTTGGTCTTCTGTTTTTGGGTTTATGTCGACTCTATTTTTAAGAGAGAGTGAGAGATAGAATGTAACGGACAATAATACCCCTCAAAAGGGGTCATGTGCAAAGCACGTGGTCTATTTCCGTCAAAAAATATAATTCCATCAATTTAAAGGTTGACATTAGAACCAATTGAAAAGTCGAAGTATTTATTTGTCCAAATTAAAAGGTGAAGGACCAAATTAAATTTTAGGTCAAAGTTGAAGGGATATAAAAAAAAATTTCTCCAAATGGGAGCTTGCCAATAATTTTTCACAAAGGGAAGTTTCATTTTATCGAACGCGGATCAATGTTTTCTCGGAACAAATTTGTTTGAAGCAAATGGGTCTGAATTAGGTGCACATTGAATTTGGTTGAACTTGGCATTCAGTCTCCGTTCATTAAGGTTCTTATTTTTTAAGTATTTATAATATTTTTTAATTTTACAAGACATGCCATTTTTTAATAATACATCATCTTTAATTTTAAAAATTAAATACTTATTTCAAAATTAAATAATTATTTTAGTTTATCACAACGTAGTAGGCGCTGCACAATCTCATACAAATAATGGTATAATGTGACGAGACAACACAAATCCAAAAATGATGAAGCCCATTTTTTATATACTGGAGTAATATAAAAGACGGCCCAACCAAAAGGCTCCTAAAACCAAGCACGTGGGCCCGGCGCCATGTCAAACCGACACGTGGCCGAACACGTCAAAATCCTCTTGCCTTGTTTTCGTCCACTACTCCCCCCCAGTATTCAAAAATGCTAGACAGAGGACGCAAGGACACACGACCATTCACAAAACGTGATGACGTCATCAAAACGACGTCGTTTTGATTTAAAAAAAACTAATAAATAAACCCTAGCTCCTGAAACGAACGCCCTTTTCCTTCCATCCCCACATTCACGAGGAGAAGAGAATCGAGAGAGAGGGTTGCTCTCACCACCACCATCACCGGCGACGACGCTTCCACCTCCACCGGTGACCACGCTTCGCACCTCCACCACTGGTACCCAACCCCAAGTCTTCTGTTCTCAAATCCCCTCTCCCTATCTCGGGCTGATTCTCCTGGTCACCGCAGACGAGGGCAGCGCTACCCACCGCCGGCGACCGCCACCACAATCGGCTTCTGGGCAGTCCGACGTTACCCCACCACGAAGGTCTCTCTCTCTCTCTCTCTCTCTCTCTCTCTCTCTCTCTCTCTCTCCTTGAACTAATTGCTGGGAAAAAAACCTAAATTGAGTTTATTTGAAAAAAAAAACCCCTAAATTGTTTCGGTGGGTGTTCAAAGTCAATCCCTGAAATTTTATTTGACTCCCAAAGTAACTTTATGCAGGAGAAGTTGCCACCCACAGATTCAAGGCTCAGACCCGATCAGAGGTGCTTGGCATGGCAAATTCAGAGAAGTTGTGCCTCGAGCAACGGCAACGGCAGGTAAATAATTGTTAATGTTTTGTCATCTTGTTACACTAATACTATCACTGGGCCCTAATGAAAGGAGAAGCGCATTTGAAATCATTCTATTCTGATTGAACATAAATTAGATCAGTTACTATACATGTTTTCGGATGCTGTTTCTCTTGATGTTTATTCCATAATTGTGTCAATTGTCTCCACATTTTTACTAGTTAAGTCTCCATTTTTTATGATTGGCATTTGACAGTAAAATCTTGCTTCCTCAACTTCGCTGGTTTACTAACATAAGGTACCCATTGCTTAGCAAAAAAAACATAAGCTACCCAGCATTAGCAGTTCCAAGACGTTTTATCAGCAACTGCAATGTCCATGTCAGAAATGCATTAATTCCACAGACCCAACTAGAGTAACCTAACTTCAATATCAAATTATTTTACATGTACAAATGTACTATTACGATAAGTTACTTTTTCTTCGCCAGCTGTTTGATATTAACATTCACAAAAGAGATGAGACACAAATTTGCAAAAGAAAGAAAGAAAGAAAGAAAGAAAGAAAGAATGAAGAATCTACCAAATGGGGAAAAAAAACCTAACCTCGAATTCGGACGAATTTGTTGCAACCCCAAATCTCTCGTAGCAATCAGAACCTAAAAAACCTATAAAAAGAAGCACGACCTTTTGAAAAGAAGCAAGAAAGAAAACGAACGAGTTGAAGGGATTGAAGGTTAAAAACCCTTGACTTAATCGAACACGAGCTAAGCAAAACCCTAGATCAACCGAAAATGAGAAGCTCGATCAAATCAAAGACAAAGCGAAAACGAATGCACAGATAGATGAGGCTAGGAAACCCTAGAGAGATGCTTGACATAGGAGTCCAATTCAAAACCTGGATCTTCAGAACCCTAAAGATGCTTGACATAGGAGTCCAATTCAAAACCTGGATCTTCAGAGCCGTTTGGGGGGGGATTTGGCGGGGTGGGGGTTCGTTTGGGACTCTAGAGACGAAACCCTTCGTCGTATAACCTTTGAGGGAAACAGGGAAACCTAGAGAGGGAGGGATAGAGGGAAGGGGGATTTCAGAGAGGGAGAGAGAGGGTACGATACCAAGCTTGCGAAATCGTGATCTCAACCCTCGTTTGGTATTCTACTTATAAAGGCAAGGGGCGTTCTCGCCCGCTGCTACAGGAGAGATCACACCCGTTGATTCAAAGCCCCCACGTGATCCGACGGCTGAAGAGTTTTCACATTCTGTGCCTCTGGATCTGGATCGGACGCTGGCGGGCGCCTGGGGGACTGGACAATTCCGTTAATTAAATAGGAGTTTGAGACAAATCCGTGCTTAATTAGTTAATTTTGCGACTAATAAAGTTAATAACAAATAGTTATCGTTGCGCGAGTACAGGACAGATGGTACTCGCTGTAGATTTTGGACACATAAGGTAATTACACGTGGATTTGGTAATAGGTCGAGTAAAGATATATTGGGGCAAAAATGCTAGACATACAACGTACGATCTGTCCTGTACCAAATCCACGTGTAATTACCTTACGTGTCCAAAATCTACAGCGAGTACCATCTGTCCTGTACTCGCGCAACGATAACTATTCGTCATTAACTTTATTAGTCGCAAAATTAACTAATTAAGCACGGATTTGTCTCAAACTCCTGTTTAATTAACGGAATTGTCCAGTCCCCCAGATGCCCACCACCGATGTGAAAACTCTTAAGCCGTCGGATCACATGGGGGCTTTGAATCAACGGGTGTGATCTCTCCGGTAGCGGCGGGCGAGGACGCCCCTCGCCTTTATAAGTAGAGCACCAAACGAGGGTTGAGATCACGATTTCGCAAGCTTCGTATCATACTCCCTTTCTCTCTCTTTGAAATCCCCCTTCCCTCTCTCTTTCTCTCTTTAGGTTTCCCTTGAAGGTTATACGACGAAGGGTTTCGTCTCTAGGGTCCCAAACGAACCCCCACCCCGCCAAATCCCCCCCTAACGGCTCTGAAGATCCAGGTTTTGAATTGGACTCATATGTCAAGCATCTCTCTAGGGTTTCCTAGCCTCGTCTATCTGTGCATTCGTTTTGTCTTTGATTTGATCGAGCTTCTCGTTTTCGGTCGATCTAGGGTTTTGCTTGGCTCGTGTTCGATTAAGTCAAGGGTTTTTAACCTTCAACTCGTTTGTTTCCTTTCTTGCTTCTTTTCAAAAGGTCGTGCTTCTTTTTTTAGGTTCTGACTGCTACGAGAGATTTGGGGTTGCAACAAATTTGTCCGAATTCGGTCGCTCCGATCGAATCAGCTAATGTGTTGAGGTTAGGTTTTTTTTCCCCATTTGGTAGATTCTTCATTCATTAATTCTTTCTTTCCTTTTTTTGCAAATTCGTGTCTCATCTCTTTTGAGAATGTTAATATCGAACAGCTGGAGAAGAAAAAGTAACTTATCGTAATAGTACATCTGTACATGTAAAATTTGATATTGAAGTTAGGTTACTCTAGTTGGGTCTGTGGAATTCTGACATGGACATTGCGGTTAACGCTTGATTTTACAAGTTGGGTTTTGAAGATATCGTTAAGAGTATACATAACAAGATTGAGTGTTGATATGTGAAATTGAAGCTTACTCTAATGCGATTCTGACCTAGAAATTGCGAATAATGCTTGATTTTAGAAGTTGGGTTTTGAGGATATCGTTAGAGTATACATAACAAGACTGAGACTAGGTTGTTATGTGCAGAAATTGGGGGGTTAATCTTATGGCACCAACTATTCCCATAGAATACATTGGACAAAGGGAATCAAAATCTTTTTCTCATAGAGGTTCTGTAATGATGGGGAAAACAAGGAAGTTTTCGAAGGGGCATTCTTCGGGGTTTGTACCCGACTACCGTCACGCAGTGGAGACGATGGCTGAATCAGAAGGGTTCGGTAGCTCCGGGAGAGTTGACACTGAGATGACTGCTTCGGAGGATTCGTATGCTCCTAATAAGAGGAAATGCGTTAGTTTGAACGTCAGTACGCACGATCAGTTTGGTGTCCCCTTGCAAGTTTTGTTGCTGTCTAAGATGTCGTATGCCGAGAGGAAAGACTTGGAGATGAGGTTGAAACGTGAACTCGAGCAAGTTAGGCTTCTTCAAACGAAAATCGCCAGCATAAATTCAAATTTCGTAGTTTTGTCACCGTCTAGTGATATTCGCAGCTGTAGTGATGGACAAAAACGGCCTCCGCTGGAGAGTTTCCAAAGGTCAGTGGACGTGTCCACTTCACAGGGAAAGAAACGGGGCCCTCCTAGTCGGAATGGGCCACGTGGAAAACGGCCTACGGTAGCAGGGCGTTTTGGGTCAGTGAAGCAGTCTGCACCTCCATCTACTTCGAATGCTATGTTGATGAAACAGTGTGACAACTTGCTGAATCGGTTGATGTCGCACCAACATGGCTGGGTTTTCAATACTCCTGTTGATGTAGTTAAGCTGAATATCCTTGATTACTTCAATGTTATAAAGCATCCCATGGATTTGGGGACAGTGAAAAGCAAGTTAATGTCTGGCGAGTATTTGAGCCCATTGGATTTTGCCGCAGACGTGAGGCTCACTTTCTCAAATGCCATGACGTACAATCCACGTGGAAATGATGTGCATTTCATGGCCGAAACGCTTTGTAAATATTTTGAAGTGAGATGGAAACCTATCGAGAAAAAGGTTCCTGTTATCGTTGATGCACCTGTGCATTCAACATCAAGTCTAGATATAGAAACGGAAACTCCACATGTGATGCCTCCATTTAAGAGTAAGAATATTGCGCCGGTGGACAATATAATCAAGCAACAAGAACCTGTGAAGCGTGTCATGACTGTTGTGGAGAAGCATAAGCTGAGCACAGAATTGGAGGCTCAATTAGCCGACTTGCCGGATAACATCATTGAATTCCTTAAAAAGCAAAGCTACAGTGCAAATCAAACAGATGAAGAGGAAATTGAGATTGATATCGATGCGTTGAATGATGATACGTTGTTCATATTGCGGAAGCTCTTGGATGACTATTTGCTTGAGAAACAAAAGAAGCAGGGAAGAGCTGAACCTTGTGAAATGGAGGTACCTTCTCTCTCTCTCTCTCTTGAGTGTTCTTGTCTCTGTGTTTTTTTGTGCTTGCGAACTTTGTGAAACTCATAACATATTGGTGCTATATATTTGTCTATCTTGCTGCAGCTTCTTGACGAGTCAGGTTTCAGCAATTCATCTGCACAACAATGTAAAGGTGATTTTCTATCCCACATGCTCGCTCTTGCTGAATGGATTTGTCACCTTTTGGAGGCTTGAGTTTATAAATATATATTTTGCATTTTATTTTAACCATTCTTGTTCGATTCAGGCAATGATCCAGCTGATGAAGATGTAGACATTGGTGGGAATGATCCTCCAATCTCAAGCTACCCACCAGTGGAGATAGAAAAAGACACAGCCCTTAAGAACACTAAACGTAGTAGCTCAAGTAGCTCCAGTAGCGGATCAGGCTCCTCCTCAAGTGGTTTGTGCTACTATGAACCTTCTATTATATTCTTGTTTGTCATAAAATGTATTTATCATATTTTGAGCTTTGGCGGATTAAAATGTTCACGTCTACCCCAGAATGGTCCTACATTCTAGAGAACTTTTTTCTCTCCATAGTTTTGCTGGCAACCAAATCCGATGATATCTCTTGCCTTGTTTAACTCCTAAGTTTCTTCTTTTATGCTTTCGTATTCTTTTTTATTTTGCAAATCACTCTGTGAAGCTTGATATTTGATTTTCTGACATTTTCAAGAATATTTCGCTACTTTATATTCCATAGCCTTATTATTTCTTTGGATCAAACTCTCATTGAAGTTAAACTCTATACCGTTGTAAATTGCTTTTCTAATGTAATTGCTAATCAGGCTTGAGAGTGGGCCATGATGTAACCTAATGGATTATGTACCTATTGGTGTTGATTTGTCATTATATTTGACTTTGTTGGGTTTACTGCCTATTCATCTCTGTTAAGCTCGTGTTATTAACCACGTTCTTAAGCATGGTATTTAGAGTGTACCCAACAATACCACTCTTTGCCGTTGGAGCCTTATTCTGAGCTAGCACTTGTAAAGGTTTTGGTTGCCAGATGAAAATTGAGATATGTTTCATAATTGGCGTTTTATTTTATTGTGTTTAACTGAAAAGCTGAAAAAAATTCTCTCCCATCATGATGTCAATCAATGCTACTAACTCTTCACCTCTGGAGATGAACAAAAAACAAACAATGCAGAAGTACATGTAGTGTTTGAGATAGTTTATGTGTTACAAGCTGGGGATGCATGAAAGGGTAACTGGAGCCGGAGGAAAATATATTTTCACCGTTGCTCTTCAAAGATAAGCTAGGCAAAATGTGATCTCTACTCCTATGGCTCATACAAACAAGAAACTCATTAATGAACTAGCTAAAGAATGTACAAAGGATGCTTGAGTGAAGTATCTCTATTTGCTTGAACAAATGCCTTCCCTTCCTTTCCAAGTACTTGGGGAGGTCCAATAAACCAAACTGAAGAAAGAGGGCTTTTAAATGCTTTCTTGCCATATTGAATGAATATTCTGAGATGGTGAGTCCTACAAAATGTGGATTGATTTACCTAAGAGAGATCAGAATTATTCAAGTTGTTGATGTGCTGTAAAAAGTACCACGTCTCATTTTCTATTATTGTCAAGCCTTTTCGTAGGACTTTTGAGTTATTTGTAACTCAAATGTCCTTTGTTGGTCTTTGTGTCTTTACTCTTTCCATCAAAGGAAATGTAGAAAACAAGAACTTGGCTGCAGTATGTCTAACTGATGAGTGTAACAGCTTCTTATTCCCCTCATGCCTGGTGTTAAGAAAAATGACAAACAAAAGATTAGCATTGTTGAGGATGTGAAACATGTCTTTCACGTTGATACCTTATTTTGCTTTGTATGATAAGGCATGAACAATCAGGATTGGGTTTTCACGGGGATAGGGGTTTCACTCCAGAGCTTCAGTTGTATAAGCTGGTAACATTGCTTTAGTTGAAATTGGGAACATGCCTCTGGAGTTGAAAAGTTACTTCTTTGAGTTATAGAATATAGATGCAAGTAAGGGTCAGCTTTCTCTGCTGTCTGTTTTTCCAAACATTGATTAATGCATTCAATTACCTGTTCATAGCATTCTGCCTATAGGTATCCCTGACAACTTTTAGGTTTTTATTTCTACATGAAAGCTAGGAATCCCTTGCATATGTGAAGGTTTAGAGCTAGTACGCTCCAATGGTCTTACACTGACATGCATCTACTGTTTGGTGGTTTTATGCTAAACCATTTTCCTTTGAAATACTGTTTCTCATCCTTTCTTATTTTGGTTTCTAATTAAGCTGGTTGTGAGCTGGTCTAGTGGCATAGAGGGTATTTCCCAGGCTGAGCTTTGGTCCTTTGGGTTTCCGTTGACTGCGTAAAGCATCGTTTTCCTGTGAGATGACCGATGTCTTACCGCTTAACATGTTTTTTTGAGCCATTGTCGGTTCCTTGCAGCAAACTGATGTAGGGTATTCACCATATTGTGATTTGATCATGATATTTCTGGAAGAGTCAGCTATAAAGAGTCTGTTTAAGCTAAGGCAATGGTGGTACATGTTATTAACTGGCCCCCTAAATAGTGCGAGTATATGATTCATCAAGAGCGCAGAATTTGTGGCATGGGGATTCTTCCTTTAGGATAGGAAGAACATTCTAAGCAATTATTTTGTTGGTGTTGTTTTCGATATAGGGAACTGAATATAGAGGAAGCTGTATTCGATCTGATGTATTTGCGACATTTTCATGTTGGATTGATGTATTTGACAAGAGCACTTCATGTTCGCCTTTTTTTCTGGGAAGGCATGCTATGTTGCTTGCCCTTTTAGAGCCTTGAGTGTTATTATTCATGGATTACAGAAAATAACCAAACATTTGCTCCCCAAACTGCTAAACTGGTGTTAAAAGGGCTAGCTTATGATCTGCTGAGTTCTTTTATATTTTGCATAAGCTAGAAAAGGTTGTATAGTTCTATGAATCTATTTTGCTATCTGCCATTGTTTTCAAGTACCACAATTTCATGTTTCTGCAAGTCACTCTTTATTCTTCATTAAGGACTTCGGGTTAAGGTTTGCCAGAACCAAGAACCTCAACCTGCTATGCCGTCGTTTAAGTAATTACCATCATGATCGCCCCTTAAACTCATCTGTGTACTTATGTTTTTCTGGGTTCTCTGTTCCAGATTCAGACTCGGGCAGTTCTGACAGTGAATCAGATGGTGCTAGAATTTCAGTTCCCACAAAGGTATATCATAATCAAATTGAGTGTGAACGAACTTTTATGCCTGTTTATTAGGCGTTGTGGTGCAGGTTATGTATTATTGGCTTTCTGTTATCTCCCTCGGCGCATGCATGTGTTAATGAGGCAATGTGATGACTCTGTTGACAATGTCTCTGTATATCCTATGGTAGGAGAAATTAGGTGGCTCTGGAGCAAATACAGAGAAAGAGAGAGACCAGCTTGTAGATTCAGACAATGGAAATAGTGAGTATCTTCGCAATGTGATCTTTTGACAATTTCTGATCTGGGCCATGGCATCTTATTGTTTCTTAAAGGAAGTTTTATGAGAGATTATGCTGTTCTCCATGTCTCACAGATTTGTTAAACGGGTCAAACGAAGTTGATGCGCTTAATTCCCAGGATAAAGCAACTGCTATTGCGGATGAAGGCCATCAAGAGGGTAAGCAATGAAAAACATGAAGAAACTGTGAGCTGTTGGTTTTGCAGCATCATCTTACGCACATGCTATATAAACTTTTAGGGGAGAATACTCCACTTGGGAGGCAAGTCTCCCCCGACAAGCTATACCGTGCAGCATTGTTGAGAAGTCGTTTTGCAGACACCATAATTAAAGCTCAAGAAAAGGCTCTTGAGAAGGTTGGTTGGTTGCGTTACATATCCTGTTTACTACCTGCAGAGTTTTGTTTCTGCAGTTTCCGATAGTAGTGTTTTGTATTGTGACATGTTGAGTTTAGGGTGAAAAGCAGGATCCGGAGAAACTACGGCTTGAGAGGGAGGAGCTTGAAAGGCGTAGAAAAGAAGGTAGGAAAATCTGCATGACGTTGGAATTTTTG
Organism: Rhododendron vialii; assembly: GCF_030253575.1. Lineage (NCBI taxonomy): Eukaryota > Viridiplantae > Streptophyta > Magnoliopsida > Ericales > Ericaceae > Rhododendron > Rhododendron vialii. The sequence goes on along the minus strand of NC_080564.1, from coordinate 29,605,369 downwards.
TTATATGCCTGATTGTTATGAAAAAGTAAATATACCTGTAGGTAATTACAGTTATGAAAGTAACGAAATTATTCATTAAGCATGTTTATGTGCTGGTTATGATATTATGTCATGTAGTCGACCCAAATTAATTTGGACACAAGGGTTGGTTTGGTGTTTGGATTGTATAGACAACTATGTTCTTGCTTCAATGCTCCTTTTTGATTTTATTTTACATTAATCAAGAAACAAGAAAATCAGTTATATGTATCTGGTTAGGCAAATTTATTTATTGTTTTGTGAATTCAAGGATTTCATCCTCTCTTTTTTTGGTCGCATCCATGTAATGCTTTTGGCTATATGGTGTTTAGAAAAAGCTCGATTACTAGCGGAAGCCAAGGCTGCGGAAGAAGCTCGAAGGAAAGCCGAAGTGGAAGCTGAAGCTGAAGCCAAAAGGAAGAGAGAACAAGAGAGAGAAGCAGCACGCCTGGCTCTGCAAAAGGTAAACTAGAACCTATCATACTGCAAAAGCAGAAGCTAGTCGCAAAATGCGACCTACCTTGTGAAAGCCAAATGTATCTGAATTTTTCTTTCATGCTATTTGCAGATGGAAAAGACAGTTGAGATTAATGAAAATTGTCGGTTTATGGAGGACCTTGAAATGCTTAGTGCTGCACCTGCAGAACAGTTGCAGAGCCTTGTCGATGACGCCGCCACTCCAGATCTTTCCCAAGATGGTCTGGGCAGTTTCAAATTCCAGGGAAGTAGCAATCCCTTGGAGCAACTTGGTTTGTACATGAAGGCAGACGACGACGATGACGACGAAGAAGGTGAGCCCCAAAGTGCTCCGGATGCAGTGGTAGGCAATGTAGCAAAGGATGCTGAGGAAGGAGAGATTGATTGATTGGTGCATTATTGGTGACTGTTGAACTTCATGACTGTTTGGAAGGACGATGTTCGCCCTTTCTATCCATATACTTTTACATGGTGCTGATGATGCGTAACGTCTTGAGTTGAAGACAAACTGCTGAGCTTGAGAAGAGAACAACATCAATGTTGGGGGGAAGGATTGTGGCTGTTTTTTGGACTGCGATTGGGGTTTGTCTGGGATGAGTTTTGGCTTTGGACAGGCAGGGAGAGGCCTCTGAAAGATACCCCAAATCTTTCTCCTTGCCTTCCGGGGTTACTTTCGTAGAGTTTTGTATTGGTCGGGACTTTTTTACTTTCTTTTTTTCTTTCTCCACATGAAAAAAATAGCAAATCTTGATTGTGCCGAGTCATCCTGATCAATAGACGTAGTTATTTTTTTTATTTTTTATTTTTGTATTTAGCAAAAAGAGGGGTGTTCCCCGGGTTCGAACCCTGGTACATGAGCAGGACACTTATGTGAGTACACAAGTGCTCAGCCACTGCACTATTGTCCCAATGCCCGATCAATAGACATAGTTGGGAACTGCAATTGAAATTGCCTCTTGCTGGAAATAATGGTTGATTCCGAGTAGATCTTCGTAAAGTAAATACATAATGGGAAAGTGCCTGGTAGATTTCTTTCATTATCTCGCGCTCCACCTTGCAGGCTTGTCAAAATACGTTGTGTTATGTTGCATGATTTTGTTTCTGGATTGCGCAACTTCATTTGGTGGACTTCAGGTAAAACTTGTTTCACTCGACTCTTAGCAATGGAACTGTGTTAACATTGTCTGAAAGTTGCAGGAAATTGATGTGAACCGTCACTTCGGCATACTATATTCTGAACTCTCAGGGCTGTTCTCATGTCTTTCAATTGATCTAGTCTAATATCAAAAAGCTGTTGGTCCTTTTTTCTGCTACGGCCACGGTATGCTCTTTATTGCCTTTTGCCATTGCGCATGCAACGATTTGATACATCCGTTCTTGCTTCTTACGTTTGGCACAGGCAACAATTTGATTGACAATCAAAAGTTGCGGAATCTTGCCGATAAAAAAGTTGTTGCCGACTTGAGAATTTTTCTATGGTACACAAAACACTTTTTGTGTATGATACCTAAAACATCACTTTAGTGGTAAGTATTTCTCACCACTTTATATGAAATACTTTCACATTGAGTGGTAAGAATTATACACTTACCACTCAATGTGGGATACTTATCATTTCTTACCACTCAATGTGGAATACTCACTTACCACTAAAGTGACTTTTAGGGTACCATACACGCACAAAATTTTTTTGTGTGCCATGATGGACTCGTACAACTTAAACCCGGAAATTTCCCGTTACAAGCTTCGATAGAACTCTTTTACCTTTGGAAGAAACGCGTTGACAGCTCCAAAGAAATCATCTCTTCGGGGCTGAATTTTATGAGTGTTTGGGTAAGAGTGTACAGTAACGGTAATTATGCCGATGGCATTTGTTCCACAAACCAACCATGACATAATCCACTTGGCCAAACCCCTTCGGATTTGTATTGCTGTTATTGTTGAACTAGTGTGCCTGCCATGAAGAAATCACCTTGTGATCCAAAGAATTAAAAAATGCAGTTGAGCAGTTTCGCCTTTACGAATTTAGAAATAATACTTACCGATATCTGTTGGAATTGATTTTTTTACGGGACCTCATAAAACAATATTTTAAAATTTATGGCTTTAGACAGAGGAGATGTTTGACCTAATGCAAAGAGACCCGTGTAATAGAGCAACAATTTATTTGCCACTAAAAGTACGATTATTCGAAGAAACACAGAAGTATGGGAAAAAGCAAAGAAAAATCAACATACATGTGGTTGGAATTCTATCTCTTGTAATGGAGATCAAGTCTAGAATAGTGGACAGAAGTGATCTTCCAAGATTAGTTGATATGCGCATAAATTGGTCAGAATATTTGAGTTATAAAATAAAAAATTTTGAACCGCACGTTCTATTTTCTGCGAATATTTTTCACCATTTTTATCTGAAAAAGTAGGGTATGTTCCCTAATTATTTTCCGAAATTAATCATCGTACGCTATGTAGTAATCTCCGAATTCCTTGTCTAGTCCTAATGTGCAAGTGCATATACTACTGTTTACTTTTAGGGGGTGTTTTCACTGGATTGGGAGTAGCGTTGCCGAGCACATCTGGATCCTCCAAACGTGTTTGTTAGAATTTGCCTTGAATTAAGTTTCTGAAATTTTGATTAGCTGGCTCGAGCGGTCTGATAAGCTGGCTCGAGCGACCTAGTGAAGGTCTTTGAATCTCTGTCCGTCGCGTGGAAAAGGACCTCGCTCAAGCAATCCAATTACATGGCTTGAGCGACCTTATGACGGTCAACGTACAGCATGGGTTTTAAACCCAGTTTTCGTGCCCTATTATGAATAGACTTTTGGGGAGACTTTTAGGGTTTGATCCTTGGATTCTTTTGTTGCCCCTCTTTCATATTGTGGCCTCTCTAGAGTTACGGATAGTCAGCTCTTTGTATTCTTCTCCCCATTCGATAGTGAATCTCTCTCTCTCTCTCTCTCCTCCCCTCGCCTGTGGACGTATCCATATTGGGGAATCACGTATATCTTTTATCTTTGTTGATTGCTTGTTTTGTTTCAATTTCTCGTTCTAGTTGAGTTCATAACGTTCTGTTACAACATTTTAGCGGTCCGGACTAAAAACAAACTTTTCCAGGGAAGAGTTAAACTTTTGAATCGGGCTTGTTTGCAATCCAAAATTGGACTGCAGAGGTGCGGTCCAAGTGATCACAATTGTTGGATAGTATTTTTAATGGACCAGATTTGTTTTCAATCTTCTATAGTTAATAATAGACTTTTACTAATAATAGATTCAACAAATTAGAACCATTGATTTCCAGGATGAACAATTCAAATTGAACCACACAACCTTCTCTGCAGTTGACTGTAGAGATGGACGGTCTAGATGCACTCTGCACTGCTGGCAGGGTTTCCGGATCCGTTTTCACTAACTAACAAGTTGTGGACCACAACTTTTTGTTTTGTCCTTATTAAAACTTTTTCCCATTTGTTAGTTTTGCACCAAATTTTTACTTAATATTGGTTCTTCTTGACGAGAGGAATCGAAAAAGTAAAAAATTATGACTTTTACAAGAAATATATAAGCAAAAGCACAAAAAGTCTGGTTTTCGGACTTTGTCTTGGATATTTCCAAAAATATTTGTGCAGAAGTCATACAATTTTTTATTTTTTCAATTACTCTTGTCGAAACGAACCAATATTATATAAAAGTTTGACTCAAACAAAGAAACGCGATTTTTATTTTATTTTATTAAGAACATACAAAACTCTAGTTATAATTCGTGTGGCATTTGTTCTGTTGGGGTGGAGGGAAAAGGTTTGAAATCAATATAGTATAGACATGGGCAAAATCGTTGTGGAAGGAAGCTCCGATTTGTAGTCCAGGCCATGTGATTAAAAGTTGCGTTTGGCGAAATTGATTCAAATTACCCCAAAAGAAACATTCCTTGTATGTTTTGATTATTACCATCTAAAAATTTTCACTTCAAAAGCAGAAAGAAGACAGAAAGCAACAAGAGAAGAAGAAGAAGTTACCATCAAACTGGAAATGGAAATGGAAGTTGTTTAGAGAGAAACCGAAATGCATAACGAAGGCATAACAACTGAAATTTGAAGAGGCGGATAGGAGCTTGGCCGCCTCTTCAAATTTCATCATATGTACAGTCTTCGGCCATTGTGAACCATGCTTCTATTCCGTCAATATCGGTCATGGAATCCATCAGCACAATCGTGTTCAGAGCAGCCCAACTTGCACTACTCACCCAGATAGGCTTACCCCCAACTGAAATCCGACTCGTAAAACGGGAACCTACACCAACTAGTAAACAGGAAGCAATCCACTTCCTTGTCCAAGAACCACTCCACTGCCTTGTTAGAATGTCTCACAGCCACATCATATCCATTTTCCCCTTGCAACTCTTTCAAAAACTCGCCGTCAATTTTCCCAACCGCTTCTCTCATCTTGCTCACCAGCTCACCCAAATCCAGCTCACGGTATCCCGACACATCTGCTCCCCAGACGAGGTTCCCGAATGTACATTCCGGTAAAGGCGGGTCCATCCTCCCCCTTATATTCACCGCATGACACGCCACTGACCGGCGGCATTGGTCACGCCCTTTTTGAGCCATGGCGCGCTTCCAAATCGTTGCCGTTACAACCTCAACACGGGTAGGCTGAACCACAGTGGCCCCAACTTCAGCTCTCAAAGCAGCTATTTTTGAGCTACTGAAGCAGAACCTTCGAGTGTCTGCCCAATGTTTCGGGCTTTCAAAACTCATCGGCTGCCCAAACCGTTTTTTGGGCGGGAAGAGAGAGGACGTGACGAAACTGGGCGTCACCGTATTGGTATTGCCACGAGCCGTGGCTGCCCATGCCTTAACAAACATGCTCAAGGTGCATGCATCAGCAGTTCTGTGGGAAATGGAGATAACAATAGCTATACCCCCACAGTTGAAGTAGTTCGACTGAATGCCCAATAGGAAACCACCACTTCCTTCACTTGTGCTTGGAACAAATTGAGTCAATACTTTAACTTGCGGACGCCTGAGGATTTCTGAGAGGCTGGCATCAACCCGGGCTTCTAAGAAATCAACGCCTTGATCGTTGTAATCGACAGCGCTTTCACTTGTCATCCTTCCAGCTAATGGGTAGTAGAGAGATAAGGCATCCGAGAGCGATCTTTTTAGGAGAGACGAAGTCTTGGCTTGCTTGACGTTGCTAGTACTCTCATCATATGAGTAGTAAAGAATAAGAGGGACATAGCTGGAAGGTGGAGTGAATTGATCTAACATTGAGAGTCGAAAGGTTCTGAGGCGATCGGGTGTTTTAGAGGAAGGTTTGATGGACTCCTTGGAGATGATTTCCATCTTAACCATCTGATAATACCTTTGTGTGTGCTGAGGACAAAGAGATAACGAAGGAGTGTGATGGAGCTTGTAAATAATGGTAGCTGACAGTGTAACGATAACCCTGGAGGAGTATCGAATGCTATGCAGCATAAATCAGGTACAACAACAGTCGCGAATCTTTTAAAACTATTTCCTTTAAAACCCATGCCCTTCCCTACCTAACGGCAATGAAACCTCATTTCATCGCCGTTAACTCTAAATGTTGGGGGAAGGATAGCGTTTGGTGTGGCTGTTTTTCGGACTGCGAATGGGGTTCGTCTGGGATGAGTTTTGGCTTTGGATAGGCAGGGAGAGGTGATAGGTGGTGAAAAGCACCCATTTAATCCGCCTAATCTACGCTTTGTTGGTCCGTTTACATTGCTACTTGATATATTTTAGCGTTTTGTGGTGATTGCAGGCCTTCGAGACCGACAGTTGCGAAAACGTGTAAATTGAAAGGTCTTACGGAGTGTTGCTGCGAAGTTGGGAGATCTTGGAGGGGAGTTGCACGTGCAAATTGGGTTGAGTAAAGAGAAGTGTAGAGAAGCTTGGGGTCATGGTGCATAATGTTTCAAAGTTGTATTGTTAGTTTACAATTACACAAAGTGAAAGGGCCTTTATGTAGTTAATACATTAAAATACAAAACCCTATTTGATGAATCTGACTTGCCTACCTCGGCATCAATTTTTGGACAGGAAATTCTCAGCCGAGTCAGCCGTGGGACTCTCGGCCGTGGAACGGAGACGAGGACATCACAGAAACAAAGCAAGACTCCGGTTTCGATGGCTGGCTAATTTTATTCTCTAGGGGAAAGATGAAACTTCGTATCAAGTAATTCTATTTATGCGTAAGATTTTGGTTTATAATTCGGATCGATTGTATGACTAAGAACCCGTTTTGTTTTGATCAAATGGAAAGATTTGTAATGATTTTAATCTATTGAGTATTCGTATGCACGCTTTCAAATACGAGTTATACAATGATTTTTGTAGCGGATCGAACATAACCACTCGCAGCCGGCGCCACTGCCGTGCCTGAACTGGGTTCGGCTGCTGGCCGAGAATCACCGTTGGGAAGATTCTTTAAGGAGCTATTGCACCGTACGTAATTCAAGCACGGCCACCATAGTTGGCGCACTTGTTGACGTGATCCTCGCACATGCCGCCCATCGGGCTCGGCTGTGTATCAGGTTCGGCCAGGAACAGAGTTCGATTACGTACAAGGCTTGGCCACCCGCCGGGCCACGTGGCCCTCCACGTGACAGAAACAGTTACGCTAGAGGATAATGGTGAGCGCACATGAAAGGTGCCAGCTCACGCCAAAACGGTTATCGGATCTATTCTGTGAGGTCACAATGACGCCATCTGATTCGTGCAAGGCACATGACGATGCTTGGAGGACAAGTCGGGGAGATTCTATAAATACTGAAGGATGATTATCTCGGAAGGTACGCTCTCTACACTACCAAAAAACCCTAACTTCTCACTTGATTCTCCGCACATTCTTATCCTCTCGCCGGAGGGCCTTGCCGGGTAACACCGGCCAGGTCTTAGTCGTGCGTTCATTGTGCAGGACTCGAGGAGAAGACAGGAAACCAGCGAACCAACGGAGGAGGGCTGCAGATCGACGAATCACGGGCCACACAGTTTTCATCGATTGTGATTGGAGTTTTGAAATAGATTATGCTCGTAAGACGGATCGTGCCGTTAGAAACGGTCCGTGCTATGGGATAGTCTATACCTTTTAACCACGCAATTATTTCCTTGACGAATATCGAAAGGGTTTGCAAGTCCTGGCAATAATCCATTCTGATTCAAATAATTAAACCTAGTCTGTGTATATCGTTATTACGTGGTAGGAGTGGATTCGAAACCCTGGATCTTTTACTCATCAACTTTCAAACTCTTACTTTAATTGTTTTCTTTATTTAATCAGTTCTCAAAGTCAAATCAATCCAACTTTTTATGTTCGAATTAATCTAGAAGTTAATCGAATTTAGCGTAACTTAGCCATACTGTTCCTGAGAATCGACACTCGGTATTAACCACTATTTTACGGAGTAGTAATTAACTCCAAGTTTTTATAAATTTATTTTTAACACAGAACGACAAGGTCAAGAGACCTCTGGAAGCCAAACCTTTCTCATTACTTTATGGGGTTACTTTCGTAGAGTTTTGTATCCGGGACGCGCTCTCTCTCTCCACATGAAAAAAATATCAAATCTTGATTGTGCCGAGTCATCCTGATCGATAGACGTAGTTACTTGTCTTCTTCTTTTTTAAATTCTTTTTTGTATTTAGCAAAAGGAGGGGTGTTCCCCGGGCTCGAACTCTGGTACATGAGCTGGACACTTATGTGAGTACGCAAGTGCTCAGCCTCTGCACTATTGTCCCAGTGCCTGATCAATAGACGTAGTCGGGAACTGCAATTGAAATTGCCTCTTGCTAGAAATAATGGTTGATTCCGAGATGATCTTCGTAGAGTAAATACATAATGGAAAAGTGCCTGCAGGTAGATTTCTTCCGTTATCTCGCGCCCCATCTTGCAGACTAGCTAATCAAAATACGTTGTGTTATGTTTTACTGCACGATTTTGTTTCTGGATTGCGCAACTTCATTCGGTAGACTTCAGGTTATGTTTTACTACATGATTTTGTTTCTGGATTGCGGAACTTCATTCGGTAGAGGAACAGTGGTAACATTGTCTGAAAGTTGCAGGAAATTGAAGTGAAACGTCACTTCGGTCCGACTTTGGCATTATATTCGGAACTCTCAGGGCGGTTCTCATGTCTTTCAATTCATCTAGTCTAGTACTATCAATTATCTGTTGGTCAACTTGGTCCTCTTTTCTATGCACAGATCTAGATGTAGAACAAAGGGGGGCCAACCGGCCAACATATGGAACGGCTCTAAAAACTGGCTGTGTTACTCGTTGATCAGCCACATCGACTATGCCGATAAGGATCGGCTGAGTACCGGTACATCAGCCGATACACATCAATTTTTATTCACCTATGTCAAGGTATAATATTGAGAGGTCAAAAAAAAATAATACATATCCACTATCCACTACGTCTGATCGAATATGATTCTAACGGACGATGACAGGACATGGACATACAAATCTGTTTCACTGGTCACGCAAAGAGTGATGGATATATTAGAATGTAACAAGTGATGCATACCCTAGAAAAATGCGGCAGACATATGATATACCACAATCACACAAACTCGAGAGATAAAATGGGATACCATCCAAGCTCAGACACCATAAAAGGAAGACCGAGGAGCCGGTGGCACCGACCATGGTAGTGACATTGTGAAATGCTGAGAACCACCATTTCGCGTTGCGAGATGATGTGACCGGAAGCCATTCGTTGAGTTCCTTCAATTTTGCCGCTGCTCTCTCGTCCTTCTGCCATTGACTATTCTCAATTGTCATGATCCAATTGGAATTCAAAGTGAATAGATTGTTACCTGCCATTGATTATTATCAATTGTCATGATCCAATTGAAATTCAAAATGAAAAGATTGTGACTTTTTTTCAGGATCGATAATTGAGTCAAACTTTAAGATGCGTAATTTTTTCGTTAAATAACAGTTGAGTTATTAAAAAAAAATCGTAGGAACAATTCAAAAGGTATGGAAGATAAAAAAAAAAAAAATTCAAAAGGTATGTTCCACATTTATGTTGTGTCACAAACTTTTGTGATTGGTTATGGGCGTTAAGCCTCCCTCCATGCCCTTATCCTTCATACCCGTCCGAACAGTTGAATTTTTATCTCATTTCGTACCCTCAACAATGATCCGAACTGTTCATATAGTGGGTCTCGCAGAGAAGAATGTATCCGTTACAAAAAAACTCGGTCGGATATCAGTTAGGTACATGCATGAACAAAGCATTTAAAATACATGGTTTGAGATTTTTGTTATGCAAAGAAATATTGGATCCGTCGATGTATCAATAGATGTCCGGTTAAACTGATTCTATTTCAGAAAAATGAAAGGTATTCCTCTCTCAACATGAGAGCTTCTCTCTCAAGAGTTTCTCTCTAGGGTTTTCGTTTTGCCCCACTTTCTCTGATCTTTTTCTACTCTTAGTTTCATTTCTTTCCTTTGTCTCATCTGGCGAGGGGAGGAATAGGCTTGGGGTGTGAGAAAGCGGTGTTTTCGGGTACTGGATCTGTTCTTTTTCATCGATTTTTAGGTTTGTTTTCTAGTTTCCTTCAGTGATGTCGAAGGAGATCGTGGAACAATTGAGTAAGTTTTCTCTTACTCCAGAGGAGGCAGATGATATCGTGATTGACGCTTCCCTTCGGGAGCGGGCTATTGTGGATTGTTCGGTGAGTCTGGTGGGGAAGCTGCTCACCAGAAGAGGTTTTAGCAGAGCTGCTTTGAAAGATACGATGCGGAAGGTTTGGGGATCACCAGATGGGCTTCGGGTGGTTGATGTAGGAGATAATCTCTTTCACTTCCGGTTTGCCAACGAGATGGATCTTCAACGGGTGGTGAACGGGGGTCCATGGTGTTTTGATAATATGGTATTATTACTTCGCAGGTGGGAAGCTGGCATGAAAGCGAACACGGTAGACTTCAATGAGATTGATTTTTGGATTCAATTATGGGGTCTTCCTTTCGAATGTATTACTCCAGAAATTGGTAAGGAAATAGGTCGCCGTATTGGATCTATTTTAGAGGTGAACAAGGTGACAGAGAAAGGGGATTGGGGTCGCTATATTCGTGTGCGGGTTCGGATTCCTTTGAACCGACCGCTTCGGCGTGGCGGGAATATTGTGTTGGGTAATGGAGTTAAATGTTGGGTGGATTACAAATATGAGCGGCTGCCTGGGCTGTGTCACTATTGTGGCATGCTTGATCATGATATTAGGGAATGCACTACCAGAAATAAAGATGTATTGGAGGATTGTATCAAAGGGAATGCTTATGGACCATGGATGACTGCAACGCCAAGTTTCCGAAAAGGATACAGGTGGAAGGTGCTTCGCCTTCAAACCTCGCCTTCAAATATAAGGTTGAAAACCCCAAGCGTAGGGCTAGGTCGTTGGTAGCATAATATCCGGAAGTCCGGGATCGTACCCACAGAGAATTCGAATGTAGCTTAATCGGATTGTAGGTTTTATATGGTGGATTGTGGCGTTTAAGACGGCCAACTTGGTTTTGCTTTGAAACGATGAAAATTGCCAAGGCAAAAGACTAGGATAACGCTTAATAAACTAAAAGGAGGCAAGTCTAGGGATCGTCTAACCCTTGACTTTAGCCGTTACAGGTTCTCAATATAACTCAGGCGAGAGCCACGACCGCGTGCTCACGCCCGGAAGATTTAGCTTTAATGACTACGTTTATCAAAAGAGGTGATTAACCGGAATTAAATCAACCTATTTTTGCTAATGTATCTAACACGTAGGGGGCCACGAGCCCTCGGTATGTCGCTTGCCAAGACCGCTTGACTAAACTTCATACCAAGGAGTTAACACGCCTCGCTTAGACCAAAAAGGCTAGGTTAATGAAATTCCGAAAACCAAGATTTTAAGCCCGAAGGTTTGAGAACCAAATAACCACCTAAGTACTCGGGAAAGATTACCCCGAGACTTGGCCTATCAACTACTCACACATAGCTAAAGCATGAAAGAAAGCATAAAAACGAGACATGACTTTTAACCGATGAAAACGAAAACAAACTTGATATTATAAAAGATCTAGTCCGTAGGAACAACTTTAATAAACGAGAAATTAACAAACGAGAATTACTTACTTGAGTTCTTAAGGAATTACACTAGAAAAGCTTGAAAGACATTAATGGAGGAAAATTAAAAGCTATTAAAGACCTAGATAACAAAGGGGAGAGAGGAGACCCCTATTTATACACAATGGGTTTCTCTCTCCTCAAATATCTAAAAACATACTATAAAAGGCAAGTATTCCATAAATGGAAAGTCCAAAAAGTAGCAAAATATCTGGTCGGAAGCTCTCCGTATCGATACAGAATAAGCAAAGTATCGATACCACATCGTTAAGCTGAAAAGGCCAATCTCCCGTAACAATCCCGTATCGATACAGATTATGGCCGTATCGATACGGGACTCTCTGATTGGAAAGATAACAAACGCGTATCGATACGGTCCAAAATCCGTATCGATACGGGGAGCTTATCTTCTGGTCTTCAGGCCAGCCTCCAAAACTTGACACCCGACGACCGTTGGCTTGCCCGATGCTCCTCGCCTTCGTTCTTTGGTCACTTTGGCACAAGTTCCACCGAGCGATGAGTCTTGAATTAACTTGGGGGTTGACTTTGCATCCAAAACACGCCTTTTAAGGGCGTTTTGCCTGAAACACTAAACAAACTACCTCACGAGCAATATCGACTAAAAACGACAATAAAAGCTAAAAGCACTTCTAACTAACGGACTTAAGCACCACGATCAAGCAATCTTAGGTGCGTATCACACCCCCCAACTTGAGCGTTGCTAGTCCCTAGCAAACTAAAGCAAAACATACTTAACTAAGCTATGCAATCTTCCCGAGATTCAAGATACAAAAATTATGCTCAACTACTACAACTAGGCAAGAGTCCAAAACAGCCCTTCAAATCTGAGTACATGCAATCCACAGACAAACATGCCATGAACTAGGATGAACAAATTTTACCATATTAGAGTAGTCAAGCATGCATGCACCACAACGAGTTTCGACTCCAAAACTCACAAGGATACGCTCTTATTCAACTTTTTACTCAGTGAGATATAAGATACATCCCATGACAAGCGCTAGCGAGTAAATGCAATAGCCAGAGACAAAAAGCTATGCATGCTATCGAATGAGCGCTAAGAACGAAAGGAAAGCTAATTATTCACAACTATGCACGTCAAGGAACAAATCATACTCAAAAAGTAATAGATATCAATCATGCATCAAATGGAGTTAATTAGCGTACAAAAGATCAACGGAGGACTTTATTAGCTTATAACGACCTTGGATACAAAGAGAAACGGGACTACAAAATGTAGTGGCCATATATTAGCTCGGGTCAACTACTTTTGGCCACTACCGACCCTAAACTACCCAAGGCATGACCACATATCGGCCAAACACCAAACAAAATTACGAAAAAGAAATAAAGAAAAACTACTACCACCGACTCTACCACACATACTCGTCATCCTCATCCGGCTTCTCATGGCATTAAGCCTCGAGCTCCCCCTTTCCATCGGACTCTTTTCATCCGGAATGTAAGCTAGCCTAGAGGTCACACCAATCCTCTCATCATAGTATTCAACCCTCTTTCAGATATGATGTTGCTTTTTCATAGCATTTCTTTGATTTTTCTTTGAGGAATAGGGTCATTTGAGGTGAGATTTGTAAGGAGAGAGATTGAGGGGCCAATGTTAAGGGCTTGGAGAGCGAGATGAAAATTTGGAGTTTTAACATTTGTAGTGGGAGAGGAGAGATAAGGAATCATGTACCAATTTTCGCCTTTTTGCATCCCCACCACTTCTATCACATTCACACCACCCCCAAACCTTCTTAAAACATTGAAAACTATAGACACATAACCCTCCGAACATCCGGTTACCTAGGTTTGCACAACGGAAGAGACTCGGACTATGGTTCAAAATAAGGACAAAGTGACTCTTATGTGGTATAATCAAGCAAAAATGCCTTGAATCATTTCCTAAGTACGCTAACAACTCCAAACAAGATGCACAAGAGATATAAACACTACTTAAGCATGAATAAAAAATAATATTTACGCAAATGCGGAAAATGAAAGCAAAAAGCATGGGATGCTTAAGAATGAATCTCTACTCTAGCGATGCACAACACTTGACTTGACTTGACTTTTAGGCTCAACTTGTTCATCAATGTTCATGTATATGCTTGTGACAAAGATTCAAACATATAATCAAATTCGACAGGATACGTGACTCTTGCCATATTGACACAATTGAGCATAATTAAAGTATCTAGCAAGCGAAATCACTACTAACAAGGGAGAATTGCAAGTAAGAGCAAAAATTTTAAAATTTTAACGAAAACAAAAAGAGATAAGTCTCAACAACATATATATAGCATATATATATATCCCTCCCCCCAACTTAAACGATGCTATGTCCTCATAGCATGAAGAACAACAATATTGAGAGGAAAGAACAAAAGATTGTACCTCCGGGGGAATGTCAACCCCCGTATACCTCGACCAAGTTGGAGGCTTTCTTGTCATTGCTTCCCTTCGTCATTGGAACTGCTTCCAAGGCTCACTCTTTCGGCTCCTCCATCAGAACCACAGCTAGTCACACAAGGTCATCGCCAGGGCTTTCTTGGTCTTACAACCGCGACACGTAATCGCACCCATGCTTAGGGCTCTTGAATGCCTCACTCACCCTAGTTTTTAGACCTAAACCACCAAGGCTAGTGTGGTAGCATGCTTACCCTGCAAAAGACTTAAGAACCAACTACCTACGAAGAAGCAAATGATATTAGTATCGCCTGGCTCGTGTTATCCGGGCTCAAAAGTAACCAAAAATAAAATACAACCAAATCTTCACGCGATTACACGGGTACTACTTTTCTCCCCATCTTTCAAGCGAAAAACAGGTGGCTATACCAGACCATCAAAAGAGAAAAAGAAAAGAGAAAGAGGGAAAGAAACAGCTTATGTACGTTCAGCCAAACGCGGGCTCCGAACATTTAGTATGGCATCAAAAATTATTACCATGAACACACCACTCAAATTTATACTCTTTATCAAGAATTGAATTCGACCATGCCACAAGAATAAATACTTGGAGTAAAGCAAGTGCCGAATTTGTTTCATAAACTTGAGTTCCACCAAATGCATATTCCAAACTAAATCAATTTTCAGACGATTGACAAAATCTACTATAAGAGGATGGTACACCAAATCAAATTCGTCAACACCAAGAAAATCAATCAATTCGACTTTTAAAAGCTCTTGCACTGGTGGAGACTCGGTACGAATGGTGGCATCATCTAGAGCTGAGAGTATTGGATGGTTCAAAATTTCAATGGAATGTATCTCCTCAAAGGAAGGAGATAAACGCTCAGGTCTAGACACATTCTTTCCATCCTGCTCATTCAGTAGAGCATACAAAAAGTCTACCTCCACATTTGTTTTCTCAACAATGAGAAATTTCTCCCCCGGATCGTCACACAGAGAGGGATCCATAGGGGGAGAACACTGGACATCAAGCTCAACATTTGGCTCACCACCCCAATCAGACTCTGAGGAGGTGTCAGAATCTAAACTAACATCTTCAGCAAAGATATGCGGCTCAATTTCCTCTTCCATGGCATTTGAATTGGACTCTTGAAAATGTTTAACAAAAACCCTAGATTGCAAAGTTTGAGCCAATAGATCAAAGAAATCTAATGCTTCAATGGGTTCTTTATCAAACAATTTACCATCGCACAACACATCTATGAAAGCATGACTCTTGTGAGAAAGTCCATCATAAAAATAGTTAGCAATTTGAAAATTTTCAAAGCCATGATTCGGGACCGCAATGAGCAAGTCCTTGTATCTTCCCCAACATGCATAAAATGACTCATTCTCTCTTTCAGCAAAAGTTTGAATTTGGTTCTTGAGATCAAACCAATTAGTGATGGTCATACGACTTTTAAAAACATTAGCGTCATGAGTGGCTATGCAAGGGGGTGTGAAAATTTGATTGGGACAAAGGTACTCCCGCAAAGTCTTGTGGGGTGTGATAATTTGATTAGGACAAAGGTAATCCCGCAAAGTCTTGTGGGGTGTTTCCCACTTTGCTACCGCCATTCTATTAGATAGATAAGACATAAAATAAACAGGCTAGAGGGGCTATGCCGCCACCTCTTTTCTCAAAACAGTTCCGTGGGGTTAAGCCACCACCACGTTATATAGACAATAAAAGAAAAGGCAATTGATGCTCAATCTAGCTTCGTTACACCTCAAGTCGAATTGGTGGCTCGGTTAGAGGTATCCGCTAAGTCGAGTTCAAATTACACAAAGAAAAAAAAATAAACGGAATACTTACAGTGGTTTGTCGAACCTCCAAATAAGCTATATTAAGATTCCCCGGCAACGGCGCCAAAAATGCTTCGCCTTCAAACCTCGCCTTCAAATATAAGGTTGAAAACCCCAAGCGTAGGGCTAGGTCGTTGGTAGCATAATATCCGGAAGTCCGGGATCGTACCCACAGAGAATTCGAATGTAGCTTAATCGGATTGTAGGTTTTATATGGTGGATTGTGGCGTTTAAGACGGCCAACTTGGTTTTGCTTTGAAACGATGAAAATTGCCAAGGCAAAAGACTAGGATAACGCTTAATAAACTAAAAGGAGGCAAGTCTAGGGATCGTCTAACCCTTGACTTTAGCCGTTACCGGTTCTCAATATAACTCAGGCGAGAGCCACGACCGCGTGCTCACGCCCGGAAGATTTAGCTTTAATGACTACGTTTATCAAAAGAGGTGATTAACCGGAATTAAATCAACCTATTTTTGCTAATGTATCTAACACGTAGGGGGCCACGAGCCCTCGGTATGTCGCTTGCCAAGACCGCTTGACTAAACTTCATACCAAGGAGTTAACACGCCTCGCTTAGACCAAAAAGGCTAGGTTAATGAAATTCCGAAAATCAAGATTTTAAGCCCGAAGGTTTGAGAACCAAATAACCACCTAAGTACTCGGGAAAGATTACCCCGAGACTTGGCCTATCAACTACTCACACATAGCTAAAGCATGAAAGAAAGCATAAAAACGAGACATGACTTTTAACCGATGAAAACGAAAACAAACTTGATATTATAAAAGATCTAGTCCGTAGGAACAACTTTAATAAACGAGAAATTAACAAACGAGAATTACTTACTTGAGTTCTTAAGGAATTACACTAGAAAAGCTTGAAAGACATTAATGGAGGAAAATTAAAAGCTATTAAAGACCTAGATAACAAAGGGGAGAGAGGAGACCCCTATTTATACACAATGGGTTTCTCTCTCCTCAAATATCTAAAAACATACTATAAAAGGCAAGTATTCCATAAATGGAAAGTCCAAAAAGTAGCAAAATATCTGGTCGGAAGCTCTCCGTATCGATACAGAATAAGCAAAGTATCGATACCACATCGTTAAGCTGAAAAGGCCAATCTCCCGTAACAATCCCGTATCGATACAGATTATGGCCGTATCGATACGGGACTCTCTGATTGGAAAGATAACAAACGCGTATCGATACGGTCCAAAATCCGTATCGATACGGGGAGCTTATCTTCTGGTCTTCAGGCCAGCCTCCAAAACTTGACACCCGACGACCGTTGGCTTGCCCGATGCTCCTCGCCTTCGTTCTTTGGTCACTTTGGCACAAGTTCCACCGAGCGATGAGTCTTGAATTAACTTGGGGGTTGACTTTGCATCCAAAACACGCCTTTTAAGGGCGTTTTGCCTGAAACACTAAACAAACTACCTCACGAGCAATATCGACTAAAAACGACAATAAAAGCTAAAAGCACTTCTAACTAACGGACTTAAGCACCACGATCAAGCAATCTTAGGTGCGTATCAGAAGAAGAAGGACGATGGGCCTTCACAACGATGGCAAGGAGAGGATAGTACCTTTATTAGATCGTCCACGGGGACGGCCAGCGGCGTTCCTGCTCACATCAGAAAGCATGGCGATCAGTTGCGTGGCACACGTGGAAAGGATAAGGAAGGAGCGGAATTACGGGATCCTCAATTGATTGAAATTGCGAACGATTCGGTGATAGCGATAAATGGAAACCAACTTCGAATGGGAGATTTGATTCCTGATTTTTCACAAAATTTAAATCTCTCAGAGGCACGTTCTGGACCAGTTGTTGGGCTTTCCTCTGAGATAGGTTTGGACTGTGGGTCTCGGGCTGTGGTGGGCTTGGGCTGTTCCTCAGATAAGGCCCAAGTGGAATTATCGGGTTTGCGTAAAATGGGGAATACGCCTGATAATTTGGGCTGCTTTAATGGAGCTGGGCCTTTGTTTTCGGTTGAGACTTCTAAGGTTGGGATTGATGAGGCAAGCTTGGGATTACAAGACTCCACCCAACTTGTGGATGTCCATGTGGCAAATAGTTTAGAGACGGGGAAGGTTCGATTGAAGAACTTTCGAAGAATCTTACCAATCTCTCTCAGAGGGAAGTCGAGAGGGAGAAAGCAAGGGCCAGTTTTGACAAGGCAGACCTTGCAACATGGAGCGAACTGGAGTGATGACAGCGGTGGTGCGGGCTCTCAGAACTCTAGTAAACGCAAATTGGATGTTTTGGAACAAGATGAATCATTTGAAAATTCAGGTAAGAGGGTTTTTCTTGGGGATATCTCTAATATTGTTGGGGTGGATGCGGCCTACCATAAAGGGCCCCCGACATCTCAATGAAGGTTCTGGTGTGGAACTGTCAGGGTGTGGGGAACCCTCTGACAGTTTCCCGATTGAGGGAGTTTTGGAAACTCCATTCCCCTGATGTGGTGTTTTTGATGGAAACTAAAAACGACTCTCGTTATTTGGTTTGGCTTCAAAAGCGCCTGGGTGTACATGGCTGTTTTAGTGTTAACCTTGTGGGTTTGGCAGGTGGTTTGTGTATATTTTGGAGGAAGGGGGTGTCATTTCAATGTATTAGCAGTAGCTCGCATTTTATTGATTGTTATGTTACAGTAGCTCAATGGCGTTTTCGGTTTACGGGGGTGTATGCACCCAATTCATCTCAGGGCCGAAGGATTTTGTAGGAGGAACTGGTTCACATTGCTAGGGGAGATAATAAGGATTGGGTGGTCGGTGGGGATTTTAATGCTATTTTACATGCTGAGGAGAAGATGGGAGGCAACCAACGTCAGGCATGGGAACTTACTGAATTTCAACAGTTTGTCCAGGATAGTAACTTAATTGATCTGGGTTATGTTGGATATCCTTTTACTTGGAATAATAAGAGAACTGGAAGGGACAATGTGCGGGTTCGATTGGATCGGTTTTTCTCTAATTCCAGCTGGAGGATAGCTTTTCCTAATGCAGCGGTTAATCATCTCCATCCGGGAGGTTCTGACCATTGTCCCATTTTGCTTAACAGTATGGTTTCAGTGGAGAAGTTCAAGCATCGCTTTATTTTTGATAAAAGATGGGGCAGTAAGATTGATTGTGATTCTATTATTCGGCAAGCTTGGGGTATGCGTATTTCGGGTTCTAAATGGTTTCAAATTCACCAAAAAATAAAGGAGTGCAGATTCAGGTTGATCCAATGGAGAAAGCAGCATCAACGTAATTCCAGATGTAACACGGTCCACTTGGAATCTAAACTTCAGTTCTTATTTGAGGGTTCAAGTTTTGATCAAGAGGAGTTTTGGCGTACTGAGACTTTGTTGAAAAATGCTCTTATGGATGAAGAGGTTTATTGGAAAAATAAGGCGAGAGTCAATTGGCTTAAGGCTGGCGATAGGAATACTGCCTTTTTCCATGCCCAGACTATTCAACGTCGTCAACAGAACAAATTGATGGGGCTTGAAGATAGCTTGGGTAGATGGTGTGAGGGCGAGCATGCAGTAAGAGGAATTGCGCTGGATTATTTTCAGAATATTTTAGCTCGGAGGGTATTTCAGAGGTTGATTCTGTGCTTCATTGTGTGGATAGTAGAATTTCTGAGAGGATGAACAGGTTCTTGACGAGGCCTATTTCCTTTACCGAAGTTAAAACGACGATGTTTCAAATGCCTTCCGATAAGGCGCCGGGGCCCGATGGAATGGGGGCGAGTTTCTTACAAGAATACTGGGAGATTGTGGGCCCAAGTTTGGTGGATGCTGTTCGGAGTTACTGCCATTCAGGTCATCTTCTTCGTAGCATTAATCATACTCATATTGTCCTTGTTCCTAAAGTCAGGTGTCCTATGAATATGGGGCAGCTTCGTCCTATTAGCCTCTGTAATTCTGTTTACAAAGTATTGTCGAAAGTCTTTGTAAATCATTTGCAACGGTTTTTGCCATCTATTATCAGTGAAAATCAATGTGCTTTCGTGAGTGGGCGATTGATTTCGGACAATACTATTTTGGCTCAAGAGGCGTTGCATTTTTTGAAAAACTGTCGGTATGGCAATAATCGATCTGTGGCGTTGAAACTGGATATGAGTAAGGCGTTTGATAGAGTGGAATGGGGTTTTGTGGAGGCTATTATGAGGAAGATGGGGTTTGCTGATTTGTGGATCAAATGGATTATGGGATGCATTTCGACTGTATCTTATTCTTTGTTATTGAATGGGGATCCTACTGGCTACATCGTTCCTTCTCGTGGATTACGACAGGGGGACCCACTTTCACCCTATCTTTTTCTACTTTGCGCAGAAGGGTTGTCAATGATGCTTCGGAAGGCTGAAATGAGGAATGCGATTCATGGGCTCAGAATTTGTAGGGGTTGTCCTCCTATCAATCACCTACTCTTTGTGGATGATACTTTAGTATTCTGTAAAGCTAAGCGAAGTGAGCTTCAATCTATTGCAACAATTTTGGATGAGTATCGACGTGCATCTGGCCAAGTTATTAATTTTGAAAAATCCTTGATGTTTTTCAGTAAGAACACTGGGGTGGGCTTGAAGCAGGAATTGAGTGCGTTGGTGTCTATTCCAGTTCGTTCAGATTTGGGAAAATATTTAGGGTTGCCGGCAGAGGTGGGTAAGTCTAAATCAGCCCTGTTCGGTTATATTAAGGACATGGTTCTTCAGAAATTAGCCGGGTGGAAAGAGAAAATTCTCAACCAGGCTGGGAAAGAGGTGTTGCTTAAATCTGTAGCTTTGGCCCTTCCGGTATATGCTATGTCCTGTTTTAAGTTACCGGAAGAGTTGTGTCACCAAATCGAAGCAGCTATGGCTAGATTTTGGTGGGGTCAAAAATGTGATGAACGAAAAATTCACTGGATGAAATGGAGTCGGCTATGCAATCCTAAATTCAAGGGAGGATTGGGGTTTCGAGATCTTACATCTTATAATTTGGCTCTCTTAGCAAAGCAAGGATGGAGGATTATGATGTCTCCAGGATGCTTATTGGCCCGGGTTCTTAAAAGTAGATATTTTAAGGATAGTTCGTTTATGGAAGCTGAGTTGGGTTCTAATCCGTCATGGGTTTGGCGAAGCATTTGGGAAAGCAAGAAGGTTTTAGCCATTGGAGTTCGGTGGTCAGTTGGGAATGGCGAGCAAGTGCGCATTGATACGGATCCTTGGGTGCCAATGGATGGGGCTTTCCATCCGCAAAGGTTGATGGATGATGGGGGTTTTGTGCGAGTTAACCAACTTATTAATCCTTCCTCAGCTACATGGAAGGAAGATATTATTTTTTGGCTTTTCGTTTCGGATCATGCACGGTGCATTCTCAGTATTCCTTTATCATGGACGAACAGGGTTGATAAGTTGGTTTGGCATCAGTCACATGCAGGTACTTATAATGTTAGCTCTGGCTATTTGTTAGCACTAGAATTGAAGAATCAAAGGTCTATGGGAAATGGAGAGGACGGGGGGACCGTTTTGATGGCTGGGAATGAGGCGCTTTGGAAATCTATTTGGGGGCTCAATATCCCCAATAAAATTAAACATTTTTTGTGGAGATGTTGCCATGAAATTCTCCCAACTAGGAAAGCTCTACAGCGGAGGAGGGTTATCGACGATCCTAGCTGTCCGGTTTGTGGTTCTAACCAAGAATCTGTTGTCCATATTCTTTGTAATTGCCCTTTAGCTGTTCAAGCGTGGCGTTTGTCGCCTTTGCATGTAAGTTTGGGGGCAGTACAAATTGCTTCTTTTTCTTCTTTTTGGGGCTCTATGGAACTGTGGTGGCAGGATCAAAGCAATAAGGAATGGCGTATGTTGGTTGCTGCAGTCCTTATGTGGTATATCTGGAAGTGTCGAAATGGGGCTCTGTTTGAACATAAGCTAGCTCTTCCTGGGGTGGTGTGCAAGTGGGCAATGGAATATTTGCAAGAGTTCTTGTCTGCAAACTCTTTGAACCCTCTAAATTTTGTTTCATCCGGGGAGGGTGCTGCAAATTCGTGGATTAGGCCTCCAGATGGGATCTTTAAGATTAACGTGGACGGTTCATGGAAGAAAGACATGGGGAAAGGAGGCTATGGTATTGTGGTTAGAGATTATAGAGGTCTTTTTGTTGCTGCTTCTATGGGTTTTTCACAGTGGTGTGCAAGTTCATTAGTTGCTGAAGCTTTGGCAATTCGACAAGGTGTTCATCTTGGCTTCCAACTTGGTTTGGGGTCTATTTTCGTGGAAAGTGATGCTCAATTGCTGGTGAAGATGCTCAATGGCCAAATCACAACCAATCAAGAGGTGGAAATGATCATTCATGATATTCAAGCCTTAAGCAAAAATTTCCAGTGCTGCAGCTTTTCTTTTGTTCGTAGGACTGGTAATTCGGTTGCTCATGTGTTGGCAAGTAAGGGTTTGAGTGGTTCGGGGTATAGTCTTTGGACTGAATCCCCACCGTTGTGGTTACTTGGTCCCCTTTCGAGGGACGGGTCTCCCGTCTGATGTATCGTTCCTGACGTATAAATAACAACAGTTATCATTGTGGCAAAAAAAAAAAAAAACTGATTCTCTATGCATATTTTCCGGTGAGCTAACGAGCTGAATGATTTGGAATTTGGATCGTTAGTGTCTATTCGGAATGAGATAAAAAAAAAAAAAAAAATCAAGGGTTTGGAGGGCAATGGAGGATATGGAGGGAGTCTAACCCCTTGTTATTGCTAGAAGATGTTGAGAAAAATGGGGAGAAGAAGTTAGGGAATCTATTCTATCTATATATGGAGGGACCAACTCCAAATTAAGGCTGGCTTTCACTTTTTTAATTCCCAAATTAACCAAATTAAATTAAATTTTACCCTTTCAGACAATACACCCTGAATAACTACAAGGGATTCTGTGGAAAGACTAGGAATCGAGCAATTTTTCAATGGTCTTGGGGTACCATCACGTGATGTCCCAATATTTTTATTCACCGCACATATTTATTAGAGCATCTCCAGCCTTCACCCATATTTTTCTTCAAATGTGAGTTAAATTTTGGATAAAAACCCATTTTGGGTAGACACATCTCCAACCATCAAACCCAAATTTTACACATCTCCCTCTTTCTCTCTCTCTCTAATTAGCCGTTGGAGAAATGGGTCAAGGCAAAAGTTGTCTCAGATATAGACAAAAAAATGGGTAAAACCCAAAATGAGGAAGAATTTGGGTCAAAGATTGGAGAGAGATTTTTGTGATTTTTGCCCCATTTTTAAATTTGTGTCTTAAAATGAGTCAAGACTGGAGATGCTCTTAGGTCCATACACTTATTATTGGACCCCATAAAAATGTGTGATGGATAATGGTTTTAGGGCATCAATATGGCGGTGCCCCAATCCCACGAAATAATTTTTGAAATTGATCGGATTCTATTTGAGATTGTGTGGGTCCGGGTCCTCTAGCTCTATCCAAACTCGATTTTGTATAAACTATTTGTTTCACATGTTTTAGAAATCATATTGTATTCAATTGAATTTTCAAAGTTGTCTCGTAACAATTTCAGGATTAATAAAATTTTTTTGCCGTTAAAAAAAACAGAGATTAAATTCTCAAAATTGTTGCCCATTATTTATCTCAAACTCTTGGATATTTTATTTTTATTTTTACGTCAAATTAAATCTTATCCTAACCTAATATGTTATCTCGTGGAGCTTTTAATTAAGGCGCTCGTGTTTATGCCTTATGGGATTGATCATTCTATTTCTCCATTGTCAGGATGCCAACAATATGCGCAATGAACACTAAAATTAAGCAAAGTACTGTCAGGTTCAGGTTTGGCTCATCTATTAAACAAGTTTAAAATTGAGGCTTAGGTTCGTCCGTTTAGTATACAAATCGAACTCAAACGAACCTTACCGAGTTGAGCCTCGTACAGTTCACAAATGACTTGGTTTATTTGAAGCCATAGCCTCACCTTTTGAATAAGTTCCAAATTTTGAGATTTTTTTTTGTATGTTTGTTATTTTTTAGATTCCTCTTGCCAAGACAACTTAATAATCTATAAAAATTTAACACAAAATTAACAATCGCTCATAAGAATCAATTTTTTTGTGTTGGTCTGTGAGAGCAAGGGGTGTGGTGCGTGAGATAAGCGAGACCAGAGAACCAGAGCCTATGCAGAGCGGACAATCTGGTCAAATCACATACTTATATCTTTATCTTTTTGTTGCGTGTGACTCCCCAGATTACCCAACATTTGGGACAGTTGGTAACTTAACGTTGCCTTCTTTAAACTCTTAATAATTTTAATTAAGTCCTTAAGAATTGAAATTTTTACCATAATCCCAACAAACTCAAAGTAACTTCGACTTTAACCTCATGCTATCTAAAGTCCACCAGTTTAAGACACGAACCTAAGAAACAATCCAACAAGCAAACGGCAAACGTGGTTGTTGTTGGACGGCCTGGTGTTTGCTTAATGGCAAGGTGTAGCCCGCGACAGTTTGGTATGTTTAGGTTTCCGGTTTGCATCTCCGACGGGGTGGCCATTGGTGGCTTGGTGGATCTCGGTGATGTTTGACCGGTGGTGGTGGTTTATGTCTGTTCGGCGGTGGGCTACGGCATTTAGGTTAGGTTTTGGATTTTCTTTGTGCTGTGCTTTTAATGTGTAATCTGGGCTTTTTAGGCATTTTGGATGTTTTGAGTTGTTTGTCGTTTTATTTGGGCATTTTAGGCCCTCAAATGTTGTATTGGGCTTTGTCTCTCGCTGTATTTTTCAACGTTTGGTTGAAATCTCTAATAAAGTGTTACTTTTGCCATAAAAAAAAAAAACAACCAAACGGCAAACAAATAATCTTGATGGGTATTAATTATCAAAACGCGTTATTGGCCGTCATTTTCCCTATTAGTTGGAAAAATGACGGCCCATGACGTGTTTTGATAATTAATACCCACCAAGGACAAGCTAAGAACATTTGTTAATGCTGAAAATATCCTTGATGGATATTAATTATCAAAACACATCCTTGACCGTCATTTTCCCTTACTAGTTTCTATCAAAGTCTATGGAGTTCCTCCATCAAATTATTTAAGGCTCAAGAAAAGCTAAAGTGGCATGTTTTGAAAATGGGCAACACCCCATTTTCTAAGGCCATGGCCCCTTCATGCTAAGCATAATGGGCTCTATGTCCTTACACTCCCAATTGCTGTCTCTTTCAATCACAACAAAATATTTTGAGTTATGGCATATGGCCAGCACTTGATTTTGTGGATAAAAACTTCCCAAATTGTACAAGACTAGTGATTAAATCTTTGACTAGTCTCTCATCACACAATATGAAATCTAGCTCCCTCCCATGTTACTTCAACCCATCCCTCGTTTTTCTTGCATTATCCTCAACTATGGTACAACCAAATATCTAGCCCATAATCTCGGAAAATAAAATTAAAATATTACCATTCTCATAAACTTAAAATTCTGCTCTAAGGTAGGATTTATTTGAGGTATAGGATAGGTAGCCTTGTCAAAATAAAACAATTTTTTATTTATGAAAGTGAAAAATCAACGTATGTAGGAAACCTTTAAATTTCACATGAATAGGAAAATAAAGGACTGCACTTAGAATTAGAAAACATGGGAGTGTAAAGTTTTAATTTGTAAATACATATTTTCCTGTTTGCTTATCGGAAGAAATGATTGAATTAAGAGGTTAACCAAACAAGTAGATTTTTAGTAATAAATGTACTTTTTTCTTTGCAATTGACTCCGGAGACTTTCATACATCAAAAACGATGAATGATAGTCTTATTTGCATTTTTATCCATTTGCAAGGAGAAGAGAACGCTTGAAATTTTTTACTTTGACTGATGTTTGAAGAGTTAGGGAAATAATTTGGGATCTAATATGTTTTGCTATCGCTTCTGGTTTTGACTTACCTTAATGATTATGAGCTGTGCTACGTGCACAGCAGCTGTGCACAGAGCCCTCTTTCTCCCGCCTCGGGTCGCACAAAGATGATCGGAACCGCTCATTTTGTTCAAAATATGTCGTTTAAGGTCTCTGTAAAAAATTAGCTTCGTTCGATATCGTTAGAGGCATTAACAAAACACCCAAAATCACTTCAGAATTTAGGCGGAGAAAGAGGGCTCTGTGCACAGCTGCTGTGCACGTAGCTTTTCTGAATGATTATTGAGTTCAATATCGTACTTTACTCATACAACAACATTAGTGTGAAGAAAGTTTACACAAATTTGTGACCCTGTTATCTTCTTTATCCTCGGTATCATATGTAAAGACCCGGCTTCTCTACAGTTGCTTCTCGATCGTCCGCGATGATCTCAACAATAATCAATATCTATGATTTTGGAGGGTTGTTCCCCAAAAGAAAATAATTCTTCCAACAAATCTGAACTATGAAAATTAAAAGACTTTTAGATGACCGAGATTACATGGACTGCTCAAAAATAATATAAATGAAAAATAATTTTTCAATTTTTTTTGCACCGCATTAAATATCAAACAAAATTCATATCGATAGAAAAATATTTTACATAAGCACATAATTTTTGAGTTTAAAATTATTTTCTTAAAAAATAAATACTTTTATTTTCCTTTCAGGAACGGGCCAACACTTGAAACTTAACATTGTGGAAGTACTCTGGGAAAGAATGTGATGAACAAATGCCTGAGCAAGTGAAGGAAAGGGTTGGGCCCAACCAATAATAGAGGAGGCTGACTAGCTAGTCCTAGGGGAGATGGATAATAGATCCTTGGACACTTGTGCTCACATGGAGGCACATGAGAGGGATCCTGGTTTCAGACAGAGGAGATGTTTGGGCTAATGCAAAGGGACCCATGTAAAAAGAGCAACTATTTATTTACCTCTAACGATATGATTATTTGAAGAAATACAGAAGTATGGGAAAAAACCAAAGAAAAATCAAACATATATACGTGGTTCGAATTCAATCTCATTTTTCACCATTCGCTAATTATTTTCCGAAATTCATTGTCGTATGCTATGTGTAGTGATCTCTCAATTCCTTGTCTTGTACAATGTGCAAGTGCATATATTCTCCTGTCCTCATTTAATAGTCTCTTTGGGGAGTTCGTACAATTTTTCAATTAATTATATTCCATAATTTATGGAGTAATATTTTACGTAATTTTAGAAATATTGTTTTACAGAACTAATCAAAATCTATCAAATAAAATTCATATTGGATAAAAGTATAAAATTTATTATCACTTTAAAGATATACTCTAGTAACTAATTTTTTTTATCTAATTAGAATAAAAAGATGGACTAATAAATGGAGACGGGAGGGGTACTGTCTACTTACCCTAGTTTATTCGTGTGGTCTTTGTTCTGTTGGGGTGGAGGGAAAATGTTTGAAATGAAAATGGACCGTTCGGTTAAAGTTCGAGTAATTCTACCTCCACACCCAAAATACACACCCACACACACGTGTGTGGGCCTCACACATACTAGACACTGTGTGTGGGTGTGTATATGAGTGTGTGTTTGGATGTGGTTCTAGAATAATTGGTTAAAGTTTCTCATCTTTATTTTCCAGTCAGATATTGCTCAAACATGGGTCCCACTTGTAAAGTAGTACAAAACTTCGAACCGTCAAATAAATTGAGGTGGGAAGTGCCTATGCATCATGCTCTTTTGATCAGGTACTGGCATACACTACCACCCAATTAATATGGATTTTTCTAGATAACTCTTTATAATTGGGTATAATCAACTAACTAATTTCGGAGATCCATCTTTTTTTTTTTTGAGCGGCAAATTTTTTTTATTAATTTTTGAAGATAACAAAGACTAATAGGAACAAGAAGCAAAGCAACAAAAGTGCTCGGTCCGAGACCCAAATCTTAGATTGGCAAGATCCCAGCCCAGGACATTTCCAAAGGGACAAGCTCTGCACTGATCATGTAATCCATTAACGGGAAGAGGAGACAAGATAGAAATTTTTCGGTGCCGGGTGGGTATATTCCACGTGGTACCCACTCAGCACATCAAGACCGTCCAATATACTTTTGGACGGCTCGGATTAAAACCCTTTCTCTCATCTCATCCCAACACCTTCTCTCTCAAAATCCGAGCTGTTTAAAAATGCAATGGTCGGCTTAGATGCGTCGAGCGGGCACCACATGATACTCACCCGGCACTAGAAAAATTTCCCGTGTGCAGATTGGTTGAATGCAGGAATTGAGAGTGTGTGGGCATCAATCGGACCCCAAGACCGAAGGATTTCTCAGGCCTCTTTGCATGCGGCCAAGTAACAATTATTGAGCCAACCCCTGGTGCACATGTACATCATGCAGTAGGAGTATTTCGTGGTAAAAATATATTGTCCTCACCTCACGAAGTCACATCAATGCCAGAAAGCATCATCAATAATACTGCTTATGTAAATTCAACAACCAAAACCAAAACCAAAACAAACAAATCCTGGGGCCAGAAACTGGTATGGCTGCTGAAAAGTCCCTTTTTTGCGGAAGCAAGAACATGTTGCATTTATAGTAGTAAAAAGCAAATACAGATGACAGCTCCAACGGGCTGAAAATACAAGATAACAACAAAAAACACGAAATACAAAAGCGTAAACAAATTAAACAATAATAATAGTTTAAAATCCACAAGTCCACTCAAGGCTGAGTTTTGAAGGAATCAGATAGCATCAAGCATAAGTTGTTAGTATGCGTCTAAGTTGTTTATTATTTGCTACGAATCAAGGGCATTTTAGGTACAAGGGCCATCCTATGTGCTATAAATAAGAAGGTGCATGTATTGGATTTTCTGCATGCACACATCTCTCTCTCTCTCTCTCTCAGTGTGAGTTTTCTGAAGTGAGAAAACAGAAACAAAAAAATGGTGTGCAAGATAGAAGAAGCCATGAAGAGGCAACAGGAGCATCAGCAAGAAAACAAGGGCAGAGAAAGTAGTCAACACCAGTTACTGCATAAGAAGAGGCAGCAAATTATGCAATGCAACAAAGGGAAAGCTAGCAAGTTCAAGAGGAGCAGCTCCAACCTCGAAGAAGATGGTGCTTCTTCTGCCATTCTTCTTCTTGCTTGCATAGCCTTTTCCACAAAGTAGTAATTTTGTACCTCGATCAAGTGACTTAACCCCTTTAAGTCTCCATTTGTCTAGGATTTTGAACTAGCTACTAGTTAAATTGATAGTATTACTTAGTAGTTAGTACTTCTTGTATTAGTTCAAGTACTTCTTATCTTGTCTGTTTCCCTCACTGTGAAGTTCCTTAATTAAACCTTAATTGGGGTTAATCTACTCTATTAGTTCACTAATTACATCACTTTATTTTTAAGTGCTTCAATGAATCAAACCTTGCTTGTTTAAGTATGAATTTAGTTAAAAAAAAGAGTGACCAAGTGGTTCTCAAACTAGCTGTTTGTCTCATCAAACTAGCTGCAATTGGAGTATTTCTTGGCACAAGGAAAAGAAGACTAGCTAGTTATCAAACACAAGGCTATTTCTTACTTGTTCGGGGCGAATTCTCTTCACTCGAATTCACACCACAATGGTTACTGGTTAGATTGGGTTAATTTGAATCACGTATATTAGAATCTAGGAAAAGCAAGGTGTTGGGCCCGGAGTGCCTCTATAGATTTGGTTACATAATACTTCGTATCACTCTCTGCGACAACTCTAAAAATAGATTTGCGGGTGCATTAAGTGTCGAATGCTATAAAAGACTTAATTGAAGTCCTCTCTAATACTAATTGGTTTTAGAAGTGATGATAGAAAAGCGGTTCGACATAAAGAAAAAGTAAAGGTGAACATAAGAAGAGAGTAATGGAAAAGATTGGGTTGCGGCCCCCTTTTTTCCGTATAACATGCAGAAGATAGTTTTGGTGCATGCACAAATAAATACTACTCGGAGTACTAAAAATCCTGAGAAAATAAACGGACCTCAAAGATGGGGCCAGTTTATGTGTAGTTCATGAGAAAATAAACGGATAAAATGATTATCATCATTCTTAAGCTTATTTCCACATCAAACTAAGCATATTACACTTTACTTCTTGCTAGATTTGTCAGGAATTAAATCTAATAGTGTCAATAACTGTCGTCATTGCTACATATCGCCCACAAAAAAAAAAGAAAAAAAAAGAGAGGAGAGAAATAGTGTGAAATAAAAGAAAAGAGCAAAATTCTATATATCTCTCTACAAACAACTTTTTAAGCAAGTTTATTTTTAACGAAAATCAAATGCAGGTGCTAAGGGACATACCCCAGAACCATAACAAAGGGAAACCAAAGCCTGGTACCCAATGGTCCAATGAAACAAATCAAACCCACAAAAACAAAGCTTAATTATAGCCAAATCAAACCAATTCAAAGAGAAAGACAATCAACCATAATCTGAACCAAAGGCCTGAAACCTGAGCCGTTGTCCGGAACAAAAACCAAAACTAGAGTACTGAAGAAAACAACATGGAGAGATGTTCCAATCCCTGCATACAAGTCTATTTTGTTCAGTACGTACATACATACATCGGACGGTTACAAGTACACCTGGGAATTTAAATAAATGAGGCAATATTCTGATGTATGGTTAAAATAGTTGCCACTGTCAAAAGTGCAAAAACAAACTATCGCGAGAAACGACCAATCCCGAGTTTTGCATCACGTACTACGTTCTTTGGGGTCTAGAATAACCCAAGGGAATTCTCGGACCACTGTTCGGGCTTTGTTTGGTCGTTGCTTCAGTGCTACAGATTAGTCGAGGTGCACGTAAGCTGGTCCAGATATCCGGTTATGAAAAAAAGAATAGTCTAAACAAAAACTAAGAGATCCCAATATTAATGAGCTCATAAACAGGCCGATCCCAAGTATGCAATAACGAAGCATGCATGTACGCATGTTTTTTGAAAGAGCAAAAATAAAATTTATTTACTCATAACACGAAGTACAAAGATAATAGGAGCTTGGGTACACCAGCTTGACCATCCAAGACCCTCTTCTCCTAATCACATGGAGAAAAAGTCAACAACAGTGGTTTGAATGTGACGTCGAAACATCCTTTTTCTTATTTAATTAGTTTTCAATAAAACTTGGCCACATACGTGATTCTGGAAATGTATTCTGGTTATTACAATAGATTAGTTGCAATTGAATTGGAAATATTACATTGCTAATACGAACTCAAGGGGTCAGCTCAAGTGGTAAGAAAGACAGAGATATGTGTCTTACAAGCACAAGTTTGTACTTTGATTTCCACTACGTACCAAATTTATTTTGGATCACTCTCCTCACAAGTTAAAATATGTGCAAAATCATCATGGAAGGAAGCTCCGATTTATAGTACGCCCATGTGATTAAAAGTTGCGTTCTGCGACATCGATTCAAATTTTTTACCCCAAAAGAAGCATTTCTTATATGTTTTGATTACCATCTAAAAAATTTCACTTCAAAAGCAGAAAGAACACAGAAAGCAACAAGAGAAGAAGAAGTTACGATCAAACTGGAAATGGAAATGGAAGTTGTTTAGATTGAAAAGTGCAAGAGAAACAGAAATGCATAACAAAGGCATAACAAGTAAGCAAAAAGTGAGTTTTGTTCTCATTCAAAAAACATTCACGTTTGTTTGTTTTGTGCCAAGCTTTTGTAGATTATTGATTCGTCTCAACGAGAGGAATCGAAAAATCCAAAACATTTTACTATTACCCAAATATTTTGGAAAAATATCCACTTTTAAGCACTTTGCACTTTTTTTTTGGCTTAAAAGTGGATATTTTCAAAAGTATTTGAGTAAAAGTAAAATAAAAAAAAATACTTTTCTGATTTTCATTGAGGTGAATCAATAATTCACAAAAGTTTGATGAAAAACTAATTAACCAACGTAAATTTTTTTTGAATAAAAAAAAAATTGCTAAATTTTTTAAAAGTTAAGCAGAACCCAATCTGAAAAGCGTATCTTTTAGTTACTTGTAACAAAACCCAAGACAGGAGCTTGGCCGCCTCTTCAAATTTCATCATAGCTACCGTCTTCAGCCATTGTGAACCATGCTTCTATATATTCCGCCAATATCGCTCATGGAATCGAACAACACAATAGTGTTCGGAGCAGCCGAACTTGCACTACTCACCCAGACAGGCTTACCCCAACCGAAATCCGACTCAGAAAACGGAAACCTACACCAACTAGTAAACATGAACTTCCCTGTCAAGGACCCACTCCACTGCCTTCTTAGAATGCCTCACAACCATATCATATCCATTTTCCCCTTGCAACTCTTTCATAAACTCACTGTCAATTTTCCCAACTGCTTCTCTCATCTCACCCAAATCCAGCTCACCCAAATCCAGCTCACGGTTTCCCGATACATCTGCTCCCCGGATGAGGTTCCCAAATGTGCATTCCGGTAATGGCGGCTCCATCCTCCCCCCTTATATTCACCGCATGGCACGCCACTGACAGGCGGCATTGGTCACGCCCTTTCCGGTCCATGGCCCACTTCCAAATTGCTGGCGTTACCAACTCAACACGCGTTGGTTGAAACGTGGTACTGGCTCCTACTTCAGCTCTCATAGCCGCTATTTTTGAGCTACTGAAGAAGAGCCTTCGAGTGTCCGCCCAATGTTTCGGGCTTTCAAAACTCATCGGCTGCCCAAACTGTTCTTTGGGCGGGAAGAGAGAGGACGTGACGAAACTAGGCGCCACCATATTGGTATCGCCATGAGCCGTGGCTGCCCATGCCTTGACAAACATGCTTAAGGTGCATGCATCAGCAATTCTGTGGCAGATGGTTATACCAATAGCTATGCCCCCACAGTGGAAGTAGTTCAACTTGTTGGGTTCCCTCCTTTAGTGGAAGCCCAATATTTTTGTTAGCCCAATAATAATTTGTTTGGCCCAAAAGAGTATTAATTTGTGTGGGCTAATTTTTTGGTGGAACATTCTACACTTTGAAGCACATGATTTGCACATGCTTTGTGAGAGATTACTTAGCTTCCTTTGGAAGCTTATTGGCGAGGTCATCTGGAAAAAGAAAAGGCAGTGGGTTTGGTTCCTCTCTGGAAGAAGAAAAACGTAGTGTGCATGTGTGTATTCGGTGGAGGAAGAAAAAGCTCTTGTGCATCCACTTTGTTCTCCTACACTACGGCAGATTATTCGGATCTTTGGGACAGATTACTTCCAGTTGGTAGCTCTCCATTTCAGCTCTGTTTTGGAGGATTTTGTTCATCTAATTTGGTGAGGTCTTCTCCTCTTGGTTGTTGTATTTGTTGGATACACCTTAGGGTGTGTGAGATCTTGTATCTCTTGTAAACCCATTTGTAAGAACCTTCGTTGATAGTGGAATCGGACTCCGGTCCCGTGGACGTACCTCACACTTTGAGGGAACCACGTAAAAATTCCTTGTGTTCGTTTGGTTTGTGGTTTGCGCATTTGGATTACGTTCGCTGCATTTATTCTATTTCCTTCGTGATTTACTTGTGGGAAATTCCGCGTATTTTTCCCAACAACTGGTATCAGAGCCGACGGTTGGCTAGGGTTTATTATTTTGGTGTAAATCATGGAAGGAAATGTGGGTAGAATGATTAGTTTCAATGGAACTAATTGGGTGACGTGGAAAATTAAAATGGAAGACCTCTTGTATTGTAGAGATTTACATGGGCCTATAGAGGGTGATACGGCTAAACCTATCGATATGAAACGTGAGGATTGGACCATTTTGAATCGAAAAGCTGTTGGGCTTATTCGTCAATGGATTGACGATAGTGTTTTTCATCATGTCTCCACCGAAACCTCGGCTTATGATTTGTGGAAGAAATTGGAAAATCTCTATGATAGAAAATCGGCCACTAACAAAGCATTCTTGTTCAAAAAATTGGTGAATTTGAAATTTAAAGAGGGCAAGTCTATTGCGGAACATTTGAATGAAATGAATAGCATTGTCAATCAACTTGCTTCTATGAATATTGTGTTTGATGATGAGTTGCAGGCTTTGATGCTTCTTAGTTCTCTACCCGAGACTTGGGAAACTTTGGTTGTGACGGTTAGTAACTCGGCGCCGGATGGAGTTGTTTCCATGAGCCAAGTTACTAGTAGTTTGTTGAATGAAGAGACGAGAAGGAAATCCACCGGTTCTTCTCATTCGGAGGCACTTGTTGTTAACCCAAGAGGGAGATCTCGAGGTAGAAGCAACACTCCCCATAATCGTGATCAAAGCCGTGGGACTTCGAGGGGGACTTCGAGGGGAAGATCACCGTCAAAGCAAGACATAGAGTGCCATTATTGTAAAAAGAAAGGCCACATGAAGCGGGAATGCCTAAAGCTCAAATTCAAGGAGGAAAATCGTGCCAAGCATGGTGATAAGAAGCAAGAAAACACAACGGCGGTCTCTTCCGATGGTGAACTTGTGGTTGTATGTGATGAGAGTTGTGTCAATTTGGTTAGCCAAGATACTAATTGGGTGATTGATTCCGGTGCTTCATTCCATGTCACTTCAAGAGCCGATTTCTTCACTTCCTACAATGAAGGAGATTTTGGGTGTGTTCGTATGGGAAATGAAGGTTTGTCGAAAATTGTTGGCATGGGTAATATTTGCTTGGAAACAAGTGTTGGATGCAAGTTGGTACTTAAAGATGTGAGACATGTACCGGATATTCGTCTCAATTTGATCTCCACCGGAAAGCTAGACGATGAAGGCTACAACAACCACTTTGGTAATGGAAAATGGAAGCTCACGAAGGGTTCTCTTGTGGTGGCTAAAGGGAACAAGACTTGCTCGCTTTATACGATGAAAGGAAAAATTAGCAAGGGGTTTGTAAATACATTTGACGATGGCTCCTCTACCGAATTGTGGCACAAGAGGCTTGGGCATATGAGTGAAAAGGGGATGCACGTTCTTGCCAAGAAAGAGCTCTTACCCGGTATGAAAGGTACCCCTTTTAAAACTTGTGTTCATTGCTTGGCCGGTAAACAAAATAGAGTTGCATTTCGTTTCAAGTCTTTTACTAGAAAACCTAATGTATTGGACTTGATTCATTCGGATGTTTGTGGTCCCCTGAAAGTTAAATCTCATAGTGGTGCACTTTATTTTGTTACCTTTATTGATGATCATTCGAGAAAATTATGGGCTTATCCGTTAAAAACTAAAGATCAAGTTTTAGATGTGTTTAAAGATTTTCAGGCTAAGGTTGAAAGAGAGACCGGGAAGAAGTTGAAATGTGTTCGTTCCGACAACGGTGGTGAATATCTTGGGCCGTTTGATGAATTTTGTCGTAGTCAAGGCATTAAACACCAAAAGACCGTCAAGAAAACTCCTCAACAAAATGGAGTCGCCGAGAGGATGAACCGCACTATGGTGGAAAGGATGCGATGCATGCTTTCACATGCAAAATTGCCAAGGCCTTTTTGGGCGGAGGCAATGAGGACGGCGGTTGATTTGATTAATTTGTCTCCTTCGGTTCCTTTGAATGGCGATGTTCCGGAAAAATTTTGGTCGGGCAAGGATGTCACTTATGAACACTTGAGGGTCTTCGGTTGCCGGGCATTTGTTCACATTCCGAAAAATGAAAGGTCCAAGCTTGATGACAAGGCAAGACAATGCATTTTTCTTGGCTATGGGCATGAAGAATTTGGTTATAGATTGTGGGATCCGGTTGACAAGAAAATCGTTCGGAGTAGAGATGTTGTCTTTCTTGAAGATCAAACAATTAAAAACTTTGACAAGGATGATCAACCGGAGGAAATTGTTAGTGATCTCGTTGACTTGGAGCCAATTCCTTCACCTTCGGTACATGACGAAAATGAGGAGGATGTGCAACCACCTCTTGAAGTTGGTGAAAATGTTGACATTCCGAATGAAGTTGAGTTGGAAAATGAGGGGGAGCAACCAATTCAAGAGCCACCATCGCAACCGGAGTTGAGGAGATCCGTTAGAGATAAGCAACCATCAAGAAAGTACTCTCCCGATGAATTTGTGACAGTAACGGAACAGAGGGAGCCCGAGAGCTACCAAGAAGCCGTGGAGCATGACAAGAAAGATGAGTGGGCTAAGGCTATGCAAGAGGAAATGAAGTCCTTGCTTGACAACCGCACTTACGATTTGGTGAAATTACCTAAGGGTAAGAAAGCTTTGAAAAACAAATGGGTTTACCGATTGAAGCATGATGGGAAAAATTTGAGGTACAAGGCACGCCTCGTGGTAAAAGGGTTTGGGCAAAAAAAGGGTATTGATTTTGATGAAATTTTTTCGCCCGTTGTGAAAATGTCCTCCATTCGTGTTGTTCTTGGTATGGCCGCAAGTTTGAATCTTGAGGTCGAACAACTTGATGTGAAAACCGCGTTCCTTCACGGTGATTTAGAGGAGGAGATTTATATGGAGCAACCCGAAGGCTTCAAAGAAAAAGGGAAGGAAAATCTTGTTTGTAAGTTGAAGAAAAGCTTGTATGGCTTGAAACAAGCACCGAGGCAATGGTACAAGAAATTTGATTCCTTTATGATGGAGCATGGGTATTCAAGAACCACTTCGGATCATTGCGTGTTTGTGAAAAAGTTTCCGGATGGGAACTTTATTATTCTCTTGCTCTATGTCGATGATATGCTCATTGTGGGACAAGATTATATGAAGATCAACGAGTTGAAGTTGGAGTTGAGTAAATCCTTCGCTATGAAAAATTTGGGACCGGCAAAGCAAATTTTGGGTATGAAAATTACTCGTGATCGAAAGAAGGGGCTGATTTGGTTGTCTCAAGAAAGTTACGTTGAAAAGATTCTTGAGAGGTTCAATATGGATAAAGCGAAGCCCGTTAGTTGTCCGCTTGCGAACCACTTCAAGCTTAGTTCGAAACAATGTCCTACAAGTGAAAAAGACAAGGTGGAGATGGAAAAATTTCCTTATGCTTCAGCGGTTGGTTCTTTGATGTATGCTATGGTTTGTACTAGGCCGGATTTAGCTCATGCGGTTGGAGTTGTTAGTCGGTTTCTTTCAAATCCGGGCAAAGAACATTGGGCAGCTGTGAAATGGATTCTCAGGTATCTCCGGGGTACTTCTAGAGTTTGTTTGTGTTTCGGAAATGGTAAAGCTGTGTTGGATGGATTCACGGATGCCGACATGGCGGGAGACGTTGATTCTCGGAAGTCCACTTCGGGGTACTTGATCACCTTTGCAGGGGGAGCTGTCAATTGGCAATCAAGATTGCAAAAATGTGTCGCTCTATCGACTACAGAAGCGGAGTTCATTGCAATTACCGAAGCTTGCAAGGAGTTGTTGTGGTTGAAGAAATTCTTGCAAGAGTTGGGTTTGAATCAAGAGAGGTATGTTCTCTTTTGTGATAGTCAAAGTGCAATGCATTTGAGCAAGAATTCCACTTTCCATTCTAGATCGAAGCACATTGATGTTAGATATCATTGGATTCGGGACACGCTTGATATGAAGTTGTTGCAACTTGAGAAAATTCATACGGATGAAAATCCTTCGGATATGATGACTAAAGCTTTGTCGAAGGACAAACATGATAAATTTCGAGCGTTGTCGGGTTTGGTCGATCCTTCCACTTAAGTCGGGAAGGGGGAGAATGTTGGGTTCCCTCCTTTAGTGGAAGCCCAATATTTTTGTTAGCCCAATAATAATTTGTTTGGCCCAAAAGAGTATTAATTTGTGTGGGCTAATTTTTTGGTGGAACATTCTACACTTTGAAGCACATGATTTGCACATGCTTTGTTAGAGATTACTTAGCTTCCTTTGGAAGCTTATTGGCGAGGTCATCTGGAAAAAGAAAAGGCAGTGGGTTTGGTTCCTCTCTGGAAGAAGAAAAACGTAGTGTGCATGTGTGTATTCGGTGGAGGAAGAAAAAGCTCTTGTGCATCCACTTTGTTCTCCTACACTACGGCAGATTATTCGGATCTTTGGGACAGATTACTTCCAGTTGGTAGCTCTCCATTTCAGCTCTGTTTTGGAGGATTTTGTTCATCTAATTTGGTGAGGTCTTCTCCTCTTGGTTGTTGTATTTGTTGGATACACCTAAGGGTGTGTGAGATCTTGTATCTCTTGTAAACCCATTTGTAAGAACCTTCGTTGATAGTGGAATCGGACTCCGGTCCCGTGGACGTACCTCACACTTTGAGGGAACCACGTAAAAATTCCTTGTGTTCGTTTGGTTTGTGGTTTGCGCATTTGGATTACGTTCGCTGCATTTATTCTATTTCCTTCGTGATTTACTTGTGGGAAATTCCGCGTATTTTTCCCAACACAACTGAATGCCCAATAGGGAACCACCACTTTCTTCACTTGTGCTTGGAACAAATTGAGTCAATACTTCAACTTGTGGCGATTCAAGGATTTCTGAGAGGCGGGCATCAACCCGAGCTTCCAAGAAATCAACGCCTTGATCATTGCAATCGACTGAGCTTTCACTTGTCATCCTTCCAGCTAATGGGTAGAAGAGAGATAAGGCATCTGAGAGCGATCTTTTTAGGAGAGAGGAAATCTCGGCTTGCTTGACGTTGCTAGTACTTTTATCATGTGAGTAGTAAAGAATAAGAGGGGCATAGATGGAAGGTGGAATGAATTGATCTAACATTGAGAGTCGAAAGGTTCTGAGGCGATCAGGCGTTTTAGAGGAAGGTTTGATGGACTCCTTGGAGATGGTTTCCATCTTAACCATCCGATAACCTTTGTGTGTGCTGAGGACAAAGAGATGATAGATTTGTTTTCTTGCTTGCTTGTGTTTGGATGAGATGCTATGTATGTGCTAAGGATAGCAAAGGAGTGTGATCAAGGTTGTAATTAAATAATGGTAGCCGACGACGTAACGATAGCTGTGGAGGAGTATCGAATGCTACGTAGCAGAACCCAGGTAACAGTCGCGTATCTTTTAATACTGTTTTTGGCGTCAAATCACGTGAAAGCGGTCGTTGCCAACTTGCCATCAACATTGAAAGGATAGTTTAATGGTGTAGAAGTAGGGATATTCTCGCTGTTTTCATTCTTTATTTTTCTTTGCTTTCGCTCCCAAGCTGCTGGCACATTGGGCACCTTATTGACTTTTTTGATTTAAAAAAAGAAAATAGCAGGTTTGCGCAGAGAGAGAGAGAGAGAGAGAGAGAGAGAGAGAGAGAGAGAGAGAGTATTGATCAGTACTATATATTACAACAGAGCAGGTGCAAGATAT
Organism: Rhododendron vialii; assembly: GCF_030253575.1. NCBI lineage: Eukaryota > Viridiplantae > Streptophyta > Magnoliopsida > Ericales > Ericaceae > Rhododendron > Rhododendron vialii. The sequence continues at coordinate 29,566,332 of NC_080564.1, read as the reverse complement.
TCTTCCTTATCATTGAGAGAGAGAGAGAGAGAGAGAGAGAGAGTATTGATCAGTACTATATATTACAACAGAGCAGGTGCAAGATAATCTTCCTTATCATTTTCTTAATTTAAATTTCTAGGTGCAGAACGAGAGAAGTACTGTTTACTACGCCTGTTGTCAAACGTCCTAAATCGAGCATGATCAGTGGTTAGTTTTCATCTTTCTTATTTAATTGAGATTCGGGCGAGCATGCAAGAAGCAGAAGTGCGAGCTTAAAATCATCTTTAATTTTTTAATATAATAAATACATAAATTTGCAAGAGCGAGGATTGAGAGCATAAGTGAAGAGCCCTATTAGAAGATTATGTGACCAAGGCATGAGATGGAAACACTATCACGTGAAGTCTCGGACCCTTTCATCACCGCACCTCAATGTTGAGTACGTACACTTATACTTAGGCCCTACATCAATGTGTACGTACAAGATCATTTTTTTAAAATTATTTGACTTCAAAAATATTTTATTATGGTGCTATACCGGCCAGCTGCCTGTTCTGGATCTTCTTGTTCCAATCAAAGCATCTAGATCTGTATAACGAAAAATGTACCAAAGATGATAACATTTGCCAGATGCTGCGATTACCATCTAAACTTTTGAGTTCAAAAGAATATTACATATGTACATTAATCTGGTTGTATTGCCCCGACTCTAACCTGTGCAACGATGGATAACATTTGTCATCTTGCCTAGCCATCCCGTTTTCTATCGGAACATGAATGTTTGAGACGCAAATATTCGTACGTCTAGATGTCCGTCTCTGAAGCATTTTTGTCATGGATCTGATTGCAAAGCATATCCACATATAGAGTGTCGTAGATTCAGATTCTTTAGGGTCCCTCTCCTCACAAGTTGAAAATTGTATAAAAAAAAAAAAAAAGGGTCGTAGAAGGAAGCTCCAAGTTACAGTGCACTCACGCGACAAAAAGTTGAGTTATATACATGAAATTAATTCAAATTGCCAAAGAAAAAAGAAAACATTGCTTATTTGCTCTATTACCGTTAAAGCATCCAACTAAATACCAATTGACAATCATTGAAGACGTTGCCCAGACTCATATACTAGTTTGGGAGGAGATAATCAATAGTGCAGGACAATTTCCAGCCGTCCAATTTTTCACTTCAAAAGCGGAAAGAGGACTGAAAGCAACAACAAAGAGAATATTTGTATTATTTTGGTTTTTTGCTTAATAAAAGTCCAAAGTTGACACAAAAAAGAGATTAAATTATTTACACCGCCGGTGTAAACATTTATTTATTTCAAATCAATTACGTTGCGCCACATCGCAATATTCTATTAATTGGGACCACTGTTTTGATAGCGGCAGTGTATATAATTATTCTCCACAAAGAAACCTAACCTAAATGCATAAGAAATGAAACATGTATCTTTTTTAAGTCGCTGAAACAAAAGCCAGGAGGCTCGGGCCACCTCCTTAAATTTCATCACACGTATCGATTCCATCCATCGTGATCCATGCTTCTATTCCGCCAACATCACTCATGGAATCCAGCAGCACAGCAGTGTTCGAAACCTCCGGGCATCCTGCAGTACTCACCCAAACAGGCTTACCCCAACCGAAATCCGACTCAGAAAACGGAAACCTACACCAACTAGTAAATCTGAAGTAATCCACTTCCTCATCCAAGACCAACTCCACTCCCTCCTTTACACCCCTAGTAACCATATCATATCCATTTTCCCCCTGCAACTCTTTCAAATACTCACTGTCGATTCTCCCAATTGCTTCACTCGTCTTACTCACCAGCTCACCCAAACCCATCTCACTGTTTCCCGATACGTTCGGTGATCTCATGACCACGTTCCCAAACGTACTTTCCGATAAAGGCGGGTCCATCCTCCCCCTTATATTCACCCCATGGCCTGCCACCGACAAGCGGCTTCGATCACGCCCTTCTCGAGTCATGGCCCACTTCCAAATCGCTGCCGTTACCAACTTGACCCGTGTTGGTTGAAATGCGGTGTTGTCTCCTACTTCAGCCCTCAGAGCAGCTATTTTTGAGCTGCTGAAGCAGAACCTTCGAGCGTCGGCCCATTGTTCCACGCTCCCAAGAATCATCTCTTGCCCGGACTGTTCTTTGGGCGGGAAGAGAGAAGCGTCGGCCCAGTGTTCCACGCTCCCAAGAATCATCTCTTGCCCGGACTGTTCTTTGGGCGGGAAGAGAGAAGACGCGACAAAACTCGGGGCCACCAAATTGGTGTCGCCACGAGCCGCGGCCGCCCATGCCTTGACAAACATGCTCAAGGTGCATACGTCAGCAATTTTGTGGTTGATGGATATACCGATAGCCATACCCCCGCAGGTGAAGAAGTTCAATTGTATCCCTAGTAGCACACCATCACTCTCTTCACTTGTGCTCGGAACAAATTGATTTATTACTTGAACTTCTGGTGATTCGATAACTTCTGACAAGCGGATGTCAACCCGAGCTTCTAGGCAATCAACGCCTTGATCATCGCAGTCGACTGAGCTTTCGCCTTTCATCCTTCCAGCAAATGGGTAGTAGAGAGCTAAGGCATCAGAAAGCGATCTTTTCAAGAGAAGGGAAATCTCAGCTTGCTTGACGTTGCTAGTTCTTTTGTCATGCGAGTAGTAAAGAAGAAGTGGGAAATACATGAAAGGCGCAGAACACTGATCTAACAAAGAGAGCCGAAAGGTTCTGAGGCGATCGGGCGTTTTAGAGGAAGGTTTGATGGACTCCTTGGAGATGATTTCCACCTTAACCATAGCTGATAATCTTGGCGTGTGCTGAGGACAAAGAGATGATTGTTTTATTTGCTTGCCTGCCTGCAATTGTGTTTGGATTATGAGTGTGATCAAGGGTATAAATGAGTAGTAAGTAGGAAGGCCGATATAAGTTAGGAAACCAAGTTTTAGCACAACCTAAGCTTAGGAGTCGGTACGTTAGAAGTTGTTGGGTAGAATAGGTACTAGTTGACTAGCGACGTAAAATATATTGCATATCAATCTCTCAAATCGCTAGTACATCTTTTTGATGCGTGCGTGCTCCATAGCCATATATAGGTGTAGCTTAAAGTACAATTTGACGTATCGAATGACTAGCTGTTTGGGGGAGGCTCACTACCAAAGATAGACAGGCAAGTTGGGGCGCCTTATCTGCGAGCTCTCGGTGTGTGCTCTGCTTAGATCGCCGTTTGAAATGCCATTCTCAGTTATTCTTCGAGTTTCGCGCGTTCCTCTGTTGTGGTATATATCTATGCGGTTGGAATTCACCCATGTGGGTGATGGTGATAGCTGGCCAAAGTCAAGGATTGGATAGACTTTGCAGCTATTGAAGATCTTCTGATATCTCACTTATGGGCTGCTGGATTTGAGGCAGCCAAAGGAGACTTTTAGGCTGTCAAATTTGGACCTTTGATACCTCAGGCGTGCAAAGTAATGCTCTTGGGGTGTTTCTCTGGTTTCTCCCTATAAATACTGATGTATTTGAGAGGTTGAGAACTAGTGGGTGAGCTGATGAGAGTCTGAGAGGGTAAGGTCCTGAGAGAGGGAACTGGTTGCGGCTCTTCTCGAAGAGGTTTTTTCAAATTTGTATATATTGTGTGAGTATATATATAAATGAAAATTTTCCTTTGAAATCAGTATGTGTTGTGTGTGTGCGTGAATGACTCCTGGGGCACAACAATTGGTATCAGAGCTCTGGAGGAGCGAGAGGGTCACCGGAAATGGCGTTCAAACACAATGGTTTGAAATCGAAAAAAAAAAAAAGAACATAAATTTTTTTCCTTACCCACGAATCTGGAAGCTCTCGTCGATACAAGTTCAACGGCGCGAACGGTGCAGAGATTGGACCACCGAGGTGTGTGAGCCTCTGGGTGCTCTGTATTTTTTCCTCCTCTAGATTAATCTGGAGTAGTGTCGGCAGGAAAGAGAAGGAAAGCCACACAATGATTAAAGGAGGAAATGAGAAGTTATCCGTTGTGGCAGGCACCTATGGAGGGTAAATCGTGCCGTACGGGTGAATAGTGCCGTACGGGTGGATAGTACTATTCTGATACGCGGCTGAAATTGCACCGGAGGTCCCTAGAGTTCTGCAGATTTACGTTCAAGTCTTTGGAGTTGCAAAAAGTTGCAGTTCAACCCCTGGACATGTTTTGGACCATTCCGGATTCAACCCCGCACTCCGTTTTCCGTGTGGAGGCTCCTAAGTTGATGCGATTGCTTAGTGGAGCAGGAATCAAAGATTTGGAGGCTGATTGAGTTGTGAGGAGGCTTGTTGCAGCAAGGTAATCTGTTTGGGATGACCATGAGGGTCGTGATCTATCATAGTAAGCAATGATACATTCTTTCGAGCATTGTATCCCAGTTTGGGGATGTTGGAGAGCTCATCTGGTAATGACACAAGCGCTTACTGAGGGAAAGATCTGTTACCGATAGAGATCAAGGGCTGCTGGAAAAGCCTAGAATGGAACGGGGGTGGGCTGATAGGGATAAGGGAGTTGATGGTTGGAGAGCACACACAAACAGACTTCAAGGAAGCTACCCACATGAGGATTGACGGATTTGTGATTGGAGTTTGATCAGGGCAACCAAGGTGTTTGCGGAGATGATCAACAGGAATCAGAGGTAATTTGGATCAATCCGAAAACACCTGTCATCTGGTGATGTAGGTTTTTTATTTGGGCTACAGGAGGAGCTGATCGGATGGCGATTTCCAATCTAACAGATGAGGGGCCATCTATACAAGCTTGTGGGAGTGCAGCGGCAGATAGAGCTGATGCCGGGCATGGTCAAGTAGTATGGATGTGTATTGACAATGAACGGAAGAAGCAGTAGTTGCAGACGCACACGGAGCTACCCATTAGCACCCATCTTCGCTGTCTGCCTCCCCTCGCCGCCCGCCCAAGAAACCCGTAAGATCCAACCACAACTCAAGTCATTTGCTGTTAGGCACCAAACCGGGGAAACCCAACAGTTGTACACCGATGGCGACAAGAAGCGAACTGAGATCGTTATAGGATGCCGGAAACATCACCGCAGCACCACCAAACTTAGCCCCTCCGCCCAAACCCCTAAAAAACGTAGCCGTTAGGCATCAAACTGATGTAACCGAACAATCACATCGGTGGCTAAAACGAGACAGGAAAGCTGGAGAGAGGAAGAAAAACAGGAGATCCGGCGGCGACCATGTCCTCCTCCCCTTGAAAACTTGTAAGAGAGAGAGAGAGAGAGAGAGAGAGAGAGAAGAGGAGGAGGAGGAGGAGGATGAGTAGATCCATCCCCTCCCTCTGCCAAAAACCGGAGGGAGGGGAAGGAGGGAGGTTGGATGATGGCGGCTAGGGTTTTGATGTTTTTAGAGAAAGAGGTGGAAGAGAAATTCATTGTTGTATGCTACATAGTAATCTTTCAATTCCTTGTCTTGTTTGATGTGCAAGTGCGTATGCTCTCCCGTCCCCATTTAATAGTTCTTTTTGGGAGTTTGTACTGCTTTGTAATTACTTATTTCTTGTAATTTATAATGTTTTACGTGATTTTAAAAGCATTGTCTTACAGAAATAATCGAGATCTATCAAACAAAATTTATATTGAATAAAAATATAAAATTTATTATCAATTTAAATATATAATAATTAATTTTTTATCCAGCTAGAATAAAATAAAAAACTATTAAATGAGGACGGAGGGAAGGAGGGAGTATGTACTATTTACTTTACTCTAATTTATTCGTGTGGTCTTTGTTCTGTTGGGGTGGAGGGAAACGGTTTGAAATGAAAATGGACCGTTCAGTTAAGTTTCTCATCTTTTAAATTATTTTCCAGACATGGGTCCTATTTGTAAGTTGTGACAATTAAATTGGGACGGAGATAGTAGAAAACTTCTAACAGTCTAATAATTGAGGTGGGAAGTGCCTATACATCATACTGATCTTCTGATCAGGTACTGGCATATGTACAATATGGATTTTTCTAGATGACTCTCTCTTAATTTATTGGGTCTAATCGACATTCATTTTGGAGGTCGATCATGGTTTTTTTTAAAGGTGAATTTTTCTTACTAATTTTTGCAAGGCAATAAAAGTGTCTCGTCCGAGACCCAAATCTTAGATTGGTAAGATGTTAATTCAGGACACTTCTAAGGGGACAAGCCCTGCACCAACCTTTGGTGCACGTGTACATCATGCAAGTAGTATTTTCGTGGTAAAAATATATTGTGCTCACCTCACAAGTCACAACAATGCCAGAAGGCATCATCAATAATACTGTACTTATGTAAATTCAACAACCAAAACCAAAACCAAAACAAACAAACCCTGGCCAGAAAGTGGGTATGGCTGCTGCAAAATTCCCTTTTTTGCGGAAGCAAGAACATGTCGCATTTATGTTGTAGTAAAAGGCAAATACAGATGACAGCTCTAACGGGCCGAAAATACAAGATAACAACAAAAAATACAAAACACAAAAGCATAAACAAATTAAACAATAATTATAGTGCAAAATCCACAAGTCCACTCAAGACTGAGTTTTGAAATAACCAGATAGCATCAAGCAAAAATGGTTAGTATGCGTCTATATAAGTTTATTATTTGCTACGAATCAAGGGCATTTTAGGTACAAAGGGTCATCTTACGTGCTATAAATAAGAAGGTGCATGTATTGGATTTCCTGCATGCACATCTCTCTCTCTCTCTCACTCTTTCTCTCTCTTAGTGTGAGTTTTCTGAAGTGAGAAAACAAAAACAAAAAAAATGGTGGGCAAGGTATAGTAGAAGAAGCCACGAAGAAGAGGCAACAAGAGCATCAGCGAGAAAACAAGGGCAGAGAAAGTAGTCAACACCAATTACTGCAGAAGAAGAGGCAGCAAATTATACAATGCAACAAAGGGAAAGCTAGCAAGTTCAAGAGGAGCAGCTCCAACCTCGAAGAAGATGGTGCTTCTTCTTGCTTGCATAGCCTTTTCCACAATGTAATTTTGTACCTCGATCAAGTGACTTAACCCCTTTAAGTGTCCATTTGTCAAGGATTTTGAACCAGCTAGTTAAATTGATGGGAAGTGCTATAATACACACCCCTTATTTGGGTGTGTATCATATGCACCCTTATTAAAACACATTAAAATGTTATGATTCTCAAAATGTTATGAATCTATTGCTAAAAAGTTACGAATCATATTGATAAAAAGTTACGAATTTTTAGTATAAAAGTTACGATACGAAATAAAATGTTATGAATGACCGGTCCTACAAGAATTTTTTTATGAAGTGGCACAATATGAACCACACAATAAGTGCATATGGTACACACCTTAAAGGGGTGTGTATTGAAGACTTTCCCTAAATTGATAGTAGTATTACTTAGTACTACTTGTATTAGTTCAATTACTTATCTTGTCTGTTTCCCTCATGCACTATGAAGTTCCTTAATTAAACCTTAATTGGGGTTAATCTACTCTATTAGTTCACTAATTACATCACTTTATTTTCAAGTGCTTCAATGAATCAAACCTTGCTTGTTTAAGTATGAATTTAGTAACAAAAAAGAGTGACCAAGTGGTTCTCAAACTAGCTGTTTGTCTCATCAAACTAGCTGCAATTGGAGTATTTCTTAGCACAAGGAAAAGAAGAAGAGACTAGCTAGTTATCAAACACAAGGCTATTTCTTACTTGTTCGGGGCGGATTCTCTTCACTCGAATTCACACCACAATGGTTACTGGTTAGATTGGGTTAATTTGAATCACGTACTATATTAGAATTTAGGAAAAGTAAGGTGTTGGACCTAGAATGCCCCTATGGTTTTGGTTACATAATATCACTTTCTGCGATAGCTCTAAAAACAGACTTGCGGGTGTGTTGTCGAATGCTATAAAAAAATTAATTGAAGCCCTCCCTAATACTAATTGGTTTTAAGAATACGTGATGATAGAAAAGCGGTTCGACATAAGGAAAAAGTAAAGGTGAACATAAGAAGAGAGTAACGGAAAAGATTGGGTTGCGGCCCCCTTTTTTCCGTATAACATGCAGAAGATAGTTTTGGTGCATGCACAAATAAATACTACTATATATGTACTTATGGAGTAAAAATCCTGAGAAAATAAATGGACCCTCAAAGATGGGGCCAGTTTATGTGTAGTTCGCGAGAAAATAAACGGATAAAATGATTATCATCAATATTCTTAAGCTTATTTCCACATCAAACTAAGCATATTACACTTACTTCTTGCTAGATTAGTCAAGAATTAAATCTAATAGTGTCAATAACTGTCGTCATTGCTACATATCGCCCACAAGAGAGAGAGAGAGAGAGTACGAAATAAAAGAAAAGAGCAAAATTCTATCTCTCTACAAACAACTTTTTAAGCAAGTTTATTTTTAGCGAAAATCAAATGCAGGTGCTAAGGGACATACCCCAGAACCCATAACAAGCAACACAGGGAAACCAAAGCCTGGTACCCTAGCTATGGTCCAATGAAACAAATCAACCACACAAAAACGAAGCTTATAGCCAAATCAAACCAATACAAAGAGAAAGACAATCAACCATAATCTGAACCAAAGGCCTGAAACCTGAGCCGTTGTCCGGAACAAAAACCAAAACTAGCTAGACTGAAGAAAACAACGTGGAGAGATGTTCCAATCCCTGCATAGCAGTCTATTTTGTTCGGTACATACATACATCAGACGGTTACAAGTACATCTGTAAATTTAAATAAATGAGGCAATCTGATGTATGGTTAAAATAGTTGCCACTGTCAAAAGTGCAAATACAAATTATCGAGAAACGACCAATCCCGAGTTTTGCATCACGTACTACGTTCTTTGGGGTCTAGAATAACCCTAGGGAATTCTCGGATCACTGTTCGGGCTTTGTCTGGTCGTTATTTCAGTGCTACAGATTAGTTGAGGTGCATGTAAGCTAGTCCGGATATCTGGTTATGAAAAAAAGAACAGTCTAAACAAAAACTAAGAGATTCCAATATTAATGAGCTCATAAACACGTACGCGGGTCGATCCCAAGTATGCAATAACGAAGCACATACGCATGTTTTTTAAAACAACAAAAATAAATTTCATTAACTCATAACACAAAGTATAGAGATAATAGGAGCTTGAGTACACCAAATTAACCACCCAAGACCCTCTTCTCCTATGGAGAAAAGTCAACAACAGTGGTTTGAATGTGACGTGGAAACATCTTTTTCTTATTTAGTTTTCAATAAAACTTGGCCACAGACTTGATTCTGGAAATGTATTCTGGTTATTACAATAGATTAGTTGCAATTGAATTGGAAATATTACATTGCTAATACGAACTCAAGGGGTCAGCTCAAGTGGTAAGAAAGACAGAGATAGGTGTCTTACAAGCACAAATTTGTGCTTCGATTTCCACTATGTACCAAATTTATTTTGGGTCACTCTCCTCACAAGTTAAAATATGTGCAAAATCATTGTGGAAGGAAGCTCCGATTTGTAGTACGCCCGCGCGATTAAAAGTTGCGTTCCGCGAAATTGATTCAAATTACCCCAAAAGAAGCATTTCTTTTATGTTTTGATTACCATCTAAAAAATTTCACTGCAAAAGCAGAAAGAACACAGAAAGCAACAACAGAAGAAGAAGTTACCATCAAACTGGAAATTGCAATGGAAGTTGTTTAGATTGAAAAGGGCAAGAGAAACATAAATGCATAACAAAGGCATAACAACTAAGCAAAAAGTGAGTTTTGTCCTCATTCAAAAAAAAATCGCGTTTTTTTGTTTTGCGCTAAACTTTTGTAGATTATTGATTCGTCTCAACGAGAGGAATCGAAAAATCCAAAACATTTTACTCTTACCCAAAAATTTTGGGAAAATATCCACTTTTAAACACTTTGCACCTTTTTTGGCTTAAAAGTGGATATTTTCAAAAGTATTTGAGTAAAAGTATAAAAAAAAACTTTTCTGATTCTCGTTGAGGCGAATCAATAATTCACAAAAATTTGATGAAAAACTAATTAACAAACGTGAATTTTTTTGGAATAAGGAAAAAACTTCTAAAAAAATTTAAAAGTTCAGTGGAACCCAACTTGAAAAGCGTATATTTTAGTTACTTGTAACAAAACCCAGGACAGGAGCTTGGCCGCCTCTTCAAATTTCATCATAGCTACCGTCTTCAGCCATTGTGAACCATGCTTCTATTCCGCCAATATCGCTCATGGAATCCATCAACACAATAGTGTTCGGAGCAGCCCAACTTGCACTACTCGCCCAGACAGGCTTACCCCAACCGAAATCCGACTCAGAAAACGGAAACCTACACCAACTAGTAAACATGAACTTCCTTGTCAAGGAACCACTCCACTGCCTTCTTAGAATGCTCCACAACCATATCATATCCATTTTCCCCTTGCAACTCTTTCATACACTCACTGTCAATTTTCCCAACTGCTTCTCTCATCTTGCTCACCAGCTCACCCAAATCCAGCTCATGGTTTCCAAATACATCTGCTCCCCGGATGAGGTTCCCAAATGTGCATTCCTGTAATGGCGGCTCCATCCTCCCCCTTATATTCACCGCATGGCACGCCACTGACAGGCGGGATTGGTCACGCCCTTTCCGGTCCATGGCCCACTTCCAAATTGCTGCCGTTACCAACTCAACACACGTTGGTTGAAACGTGGTACTGGCTCCTACTTCACCTCTCAGAGCCGCTATTTTTGAGCTACTGAAGAAGAGCCTTCGAGTGTCTGCCCAATGTTTTGGGCTTTCAAAACTCATTGGCTGCCCAAACTGTTCTTTGGGCGGGAAGAGAGAGGACGTGACGAAACTAGGCGCCACCATATTGGTATCGCCAGGAGCCGTGGCTGCCCATGCCTCGACAAACATGCTTAAGGTGCATGCATCGGCAATTCTGTGGCAGATGGTTATACCAATAGCAATGCCCCCACAGTGGAAGTAGTTCAACTGAATGCCCAATAGGAAACCACCACTTTCTTCACTTGTGCTTGGAACAAATTGAGTCAATACTTCAACTTGTGGAGATTCAAGGATTTCTGAGAGGCGGGCATCAACCCGAGCTTCCAAGAAATCAACGCCTTGATCATTGCAATCGACTGAGCTTTCACTTGTCATCCTTCCAGCTAATGGGTAGAAGAGAGATAAGGCATCTGAGAGCGATCTTTTTAGGAGAGAGGAAATCTCGGCTTGCTTGACGTTGCTAGTACTTTCATCAAGTGAGTAGTAAAGAATAAGAGGGGCATAGATGGAAGGTGGAATGAATTGATCTAACATTGAGAGTCGAAAGGTTCTGAGGCGATCAGGCGTTTTAGAGGAAGGTTTGATGGACTCCTTGGAGATGGTTTCCATCTTAACCATCCGATAACCTTTGTGTGTGCTGAGGACAAAGAGATGATAGATTTGTTTTCTTGCTTGCTTGTGTTTGGATGAGATGCTATGTATGTGCTAAGGATAGCAAAGGAGTGTGATCAAGGTTGTAATTAAATAATGGTAGCCGACCCAAAAATGCTTGACGGAATCCTAGACCTAAAATAATGGGTTGCCCCAAGCGTAGGGCAGAGATCGACGTAGCACAATATCCGGTAAGACCGGAGTCGAATCCACAAAGACGGTAATGTGTGCTGACTAAAAATTCGGGTTATTATAATTTAAATGGGCTCTTAGGTAGCCACCCCTTGTCGTTTTGATTGAGATTAACTAAAACCTACGAAACTGATTGTTCTTTTCAAATAATTAAAAATGAGGTACGGTCGTAGGGTTCATAGCATTCGCAACCAGTCCGGATTAACCTGCTCCATTCAGTGTCCTTAAAAACGTTCGATTTTAGAGAAAAAAAGATACCCCGAGAGATGCGAACCTTTATGGTCGTCGTTTACCCATGCGCAGCGGAGAATAAGTTTTGATCCCCCATTCTCCCGTTCACATGGGCTCCGACAATGCCCGAGTTCGTCTAACGAATGTTCTTTACTAACCTAAAATTGCCTTTTCTTTACTGTTTGAAAATAGGAGCAGTGCCCGAACTGATCACAGTGTGTTAATCACCCCGCGACCCTACCTATACGACTACTCACTAATCATTGCACATGCAAGAAACAAAAGAAATCCTATTTTAAAACATGCTTCTATTACGCAAGATGGAAAATAAACAAGAAATATAAACTAATCAAAAACCAGCGAATAACTTTAATTAAGAACAGAAATTAAAATGAATTACCGGAGTGCGAGTAAATAAACAAAGCTTCAAAACTTGAAAGGAAACAAAATACTAAACAATATGTGCCGCGCAGCCCCGTCCGTCCTTTCTCCGCGGAAAGAAGTTCTGTCCGTGGTAAAACAGTGATCTCGGCAGCCCCGTCTGTCAATTCCCGATGGCGCAGCCCTCTCTCTCTTTTTATAATGCTACCAGTTATACTTGGCAGCCCTAAAATTCCCCCAAAGAATTATTAACTTTCAATTGCAATTCATTGATCTGGCCCACTACCAATGGCTTCTAGCCTTGCTCCCACGTGCACAGCTTTCATAAAGACCAAGAGTATTTCTAGTATCACCCACTTTTGCGCTAATCAAACTTATGTAAAGCCCATTAGGGCGTTAAGCCTCCAAATAATATGTTGGGCTTTCCCAAATCGCAATCCAGTCACATCTTCAAATCTCTATATCTTTAATTTAAAGCCAAATTCTACGCAAACGATCTGAGTGACCTGCAATCATGGAAATCGCATAAAAAGTATCAAGTAACTATATAAATTGGCAAGCATAGTATAGCTTAAGGAGATTAAATAGGTGCATTTAAGCACTCATCACACCCCCCAACTTACACTTTGCTAGTCCCGAGCAAAGAAAATAAAAAGCAACCAAAGAAAACAAATTAAAACTGATAGTTCTTTTAAACCCTCAGGCGGCCCTGGTAGGACGAGTGAAGTCTCGTGAGGGTTTTCAGCAATGATTACCCACAAAACACCGTGAATCCTGTCCACATAGAACCCAAAAACTGCAATGCAACTCATTGATACGCCAATGCCAAGAATATAGCATATGCAAAAAAATAGTTCTAGAGGCTATCAAAACATAAAAATAAATCATGGCACTCAAACTTAGCGTGTGTGAGCAAGGACTTTAACCACAAGTGAACCACAACTAAGTACTCTCTCCGGACCGAGTCTCGACTTCAATTCTTACCGTATTATGCACTCAACAAAAGAAAATACTCGAAACATGATGCATTTAATAAACTCTCAATGTGTGCGGGCGAAAGTTATACAATAGAGAATCAAAGTACCTCGCACACTTTAGACACGAAGGGAAAGCTTTTTAAGGTAGACATATGATCTTATGAAAGGAATGTCAAGCATTAAAGACTATCTATCCATCGAACCACAACTCATTGCCCCTAAGATCAAATAGGATTTTTATTCGGTTATATCGGTAGGCAAGGAAAAGTGCTTCAAATGTTAGGATAAATTATAGGCAAGTGTCCGAAATTAGGCCAAGATAACATAGGCAAGTATAAGAATGTTCGTCCTCTTTCAACCCTTTTCAACTCCGCCATATCCCTCATATTCTTCACCCTTCACACAATTTCAAGATGAAACAACTTATTTCATTCTTGTAACAAGTATATTGGTGTCTTCCCCTTATCTTTATTTTTTATTTTTTATTTATTTTATTCAAGTTTCAATCTCTTTTTTTTTTTTTTTGCATGGGGAAGAATACCGCAACTCTAGTACAACATTCTTGAAACACTTATCATATTCTCTTCAAAAATTAACTTTCACATGATTAGCTCGCCATTCTCAAGACACAATTTGGTTGGTGAAGGTTAACAAGAAAAAGGCTCATGCAAAAGGCACAATGTGGCTTGCAATGGATAAAGTGTTTAAGAAAAAGAAACGAACCGGCTCAAAGCAAAAAAATGGCCTACTATCATCTCCTAGGGGCAATACAACCATATAACTTTCCATTCCCAAAAGAAGACATAATAGGCATGCATTAAGTCCTAATACTTGACGACAAAGATAATGAGATCGACAACGATTAAGCTTCTTTCTCTTTCTTTCTTTTTTATGACAAACGAAGAGTTTATGTGACGTCGCTCCAAAGAAAGATAAGGCACTAAAGCTTACATGGGCATAAGTCTCCACTAATCTAGCCATTGAAAGCACTCAAGTCACAACTCACAAACAATCAAGGTCCAAGAAATGTGCAGTGTAAAGATGCTAAGAATGTATGCCAGAATAAATTTCTATCGCCAAGTTAGCAAAAAAAAACTACCATGCAATATCATATTCAAGTAATGCCCAACAATTCTCAACACTAGCAACCAACAAGTAGATATCGCAATCTCCAAGACTCAAGCAAACAGGATCCAACAAGTATTTTTTTTAATTTTCAAATTTTTTTTTAACAAAATAAAGAACAAAGTGATTCCTCCCCCCAACTGGAACTATTCAATGTCCGCATTGAAGGTATGAAAAATAAAGATAAGACAGAAACGTAAAAGAGAAGAGAGATATCACCTCGAAAAGGAGAGGCTAAGCAGAGAAAATTATAGAAAGAGGGAGACCCCCCAACTTAGATCGAACAACCTGCAAAATGTGAGCCTCCAAGACAGCAAGAAAAATAACTAAAAAAAAAATAAACAATGCAAGAAATAAAATAAAAGACAAAAAATCATCCACTTTCTTCACGCGAAAGACACGAGTACTACTTTTCTTCCCATTTCTCAAGCAAGAAACGGGTGGCTATACCAGACCAAAAAAAAAAAAAATTATGTACAAGCAGCCAAACGTAGGTACCGAATATTTATCATGCCAATGAAAGCTAAGACAATGAACATAACGCTCCATTCTACACCTTTTATCAAGAATTGAACCCGACCGTGCCATAAGATAAGATACTTCGAGTAGCACATTTGCCGAATTCGTTTTAGACATTTAAATTCCAACAAATGTATAGCCCAAACTAGATCAATTTTCAAAGCGTTGACAAAATCCACAAGATATGGATGATAAACTAAATTAAATTCATCAACACCAAGAAAATCAATCAGCTCCACATTTAAAAACTCTTGCGAAAGTGTAGATTCAGTAGCAGGAGTGGCACAATCTAGAGCTGAGAGTACTTGATTATTCAGTGCAACTATTGGCAATGACTCCTCAAAAGGCATATAACATGGTGCAACTATAGGCAATGACTCCTCAAAAGGCATATAACCTGGTGCAACTATAGGCAATGACTCCTCAAAAGACATATAGCCTTCATTAATGACAAGTAGCTCTATTTCCTCTTTTTCTCTCGCATCAGAATTCTTAGGAAGTGGCTCTTTTTCCCTCGCATCAGAATTAATATCCTCAGAAAGTGACTCTATTTCCTCTCTTTCTCTGGCATCAAAATTGGTGTCCTCAGAACTTTTGGTCAACTCACTAAATTGGAGCTTTTGGGTTAATTCATCTAAGAAATCCCAAGCGTCTTCAGGGGTTTTATCCAGAAATTCGTCAGTGGACCTAAAATCCACCTCGCATGACTTAAGGTTTAAACCACGGCAAAAGATAACCAGAAGACTGCCAAGCTCACAATTAAACGACCAAGAGAATACAACAAATTTAAATCGCTCCCAACACTGTGACAAAGACTCATCATCATGTTGAGAGAAATCTGATAGTTCTTGTAAAAGCATGTGAGTCTCATATGAGGGATTGAAATGATTGAAAAATTGTATTACAATCTCACCCCATGTCAATCTTGGACTCAAACAATTAAACCAATCTAGAGCACTATCACGCAAAGATGCTGGGAATATATGTAAAAGAGCCACTTCATCACTAGCAAAAGCTTCCTCAAGTTTATGAACATGCGAAAAATGATTTTCTGATGCAAAACCATAAAATATAGGAAGCGACACTGAACAATCAAATTGTTTTGCATAACCTCCATACCTCCCCGCAAAATGGGCCATTTTTTTTTTTGCTTTTCAACGATAAAAATAAATAAATAAATAAAAATAATAATAATAACTACTCGAATTCTTAACACACGTTACCGTCCCCGGCAACGGCGCCAAAAATGCTTGACGGAATCCTAGACCTAAAATAATGGGTTGCCCCAAGCGTAGGGCAGAGACCGACGTAGCACAATATCCGGTAAGACTGGAGTCGAATCCACAAAGACGGTAATGTGTGCTGACTAAAAACTCGGGTTATTATAATTTAAATGAGCTCTTAGGTAGCCACCCCTTGTCGTTTTGATTGAGATTAATTAAAACCTACGAAACTCTTTTCAAATAATTAAAAATGAGGTACGGTCGTAGGGTTCATAGCACTCGCAACCAGTCCGGATTAACCTGCTCCATTCAGTGTCCTTAAAAACGTTCGATTTTAGAGAGAAAAAGATACCCCGAGAGATGCGAACCTTTATGGTCGTCGTTTACCCATGCGCAGCGGAGAATAAGTTTTGATCCCCCATTCTCCCGTTCACATGGGCTCCGACAATGCCCGAGTTCGTCTAACGAATGTTCTTTACTAACCTAAAATTGCCTTTTCTTTACTGTTTGAAAATAGGAGCAGTGCCCGAACTGATCACAGTGTGTTAATCACCCCGCGACCCTACCTATACAACTACTCACTAATCATTGCACATGCAAGAAACAAAAGAAATCCTATTTTGAAACATGCTTCTATTACGCAAGATGAAAAATAAACAAGAACTATAAACTAATCAAAAACCAGCGAATAACTTTAATTAAGAACAGAAATTAAAATGAATTACCGGAGTGCGAGTAAATAAACAAAGTTTCAAAACTTGAAAGGAAACAAAATACTAAACAATATGTGCCGCGCAGCCCCGTCAGTCCTTTCTCCGTGGAAAGAAGTTCTGTCCGTGGTAAAACAGTGATCTCGGCAGCCCCGTCTGTCAATTCCCGATGGCGCAGCCCTCTCTCTCTTTTTATAATGCTACCAATTATACTTGGCAGCCCTAAAATTCCCCCAAAAAATTATTAACTTTCAATTGCAATTCATTGATCTGGCCCACTACCAATGGCTTCTAGCCTTGCTCCCACGTGCACAGCTTTCATAAAGACCAAGAGTATTTCTAATATCACCCACTTTTGCGCTAATCAAACTTATGTAAAGCCCATTAGGGCGTTAAGCCTCCAAATAATATGTTGGGCTTTCCCGAATTGCAATTCAGTCACATCTTCAAATCTCTATATCTGTAATTTAAAGCCAAATTCTACGCAAACGATCTGAGTGACCTGCAATCATGGAAATTGCATATAAAGTATCAAGTAACTATATAAATTGGCAAGCATAGTATAGGTTATGGAGATTAAATAGGCGCATTTAAGCACTCATCAACGACGTAACGATAGAGCTGTGGGGGAGTATCAAATGCTACATAGCAGAACTCAGGTAAACAGTCGCGAATCTTTTAAAACTGTTTTTGGTGTCAAATCACTTGAAAGCGGTCGTTGCCAACTTGCCATCAACATTGAAAGGAAAGAGTCAATCAACAGTAGGTACAGTTGCTCATTGTTTGGTTTAGTCATAAGGGTAGTTTGATGGTGTAGAAGTAAGGATCTTCTCGCTGTTTTTCTTGTTTCATTCTTTATTTTTCTTTGCTTTCGCTCTTAAGCTGCTGGCACATTGGGCACCTTATTGACTTTTTTTGATTTAAAAAAAAAAAGAAGCAGGTTTGCGCAGGGAGAGAGAGAGAGAGAGAGAGAGAGAGTATTGATCAGTACTATATATTACAACAGAGCAGGTGCAAGATAATCTTCCTAATCATTTTCTTAATTTAAATTTCCAGGTGCAGAACGGAAGAAGTACTGTTTACTATGCCTGTTGTCAAACGTCCTAAATCGAGCATGATCAGTGGTTAGTTTTCATCTTTCTTATTTAATTGAGATTCGGGTGAGCATGCAAGAAGCAGAAGTGCGAGCTTAAAATTATCTTTAATTTTTTAATATAATAAATACTTAAATTTGCAAG
Source organism: Rhododendron vialii (assembly GCF_030253575.1). Lineage (NCBI taxonomy): Eukaryota > Viridiplantae > Streptophyta > Magnoliopsida > Ericales > Ericaceae > Rhododendron > Rhododendron vialii. The sequence goes on along the minus strand of NC_080564.1, from coordinate 29,548,333 downwards.
AGCGAAGATTGAGAGCATGAGCGAAGAACCCTACCGGAAGAGTATGTCACGATCCAAAACCGATCCTGGAAGTCGTGACCGGCCAAGCGGGTGTTAAGCCGCCGAAGGCCTGCTTATAATCTAGTTTAGGGATTTCTAACATCATCATCTTTTTAAACCATAGAATTCCAAGTGTGCGGAAGCGTAGAATAAATAAGATAATTCCAGAACTTCTAAGTGTACAAGTATAATAAATACAAACCATTAGACACCACTTGATTCTCCATGGTTATTCTAGAAACCCATTCAGTCCATAACTTGCTATCTATCTTAACTTGAAAAATTGGAAAAGGTTTTCATAAGCCGAAGCTCGGGTGAGAAACGTATACCAAAATTACAAGTTTGACCATGGAAATACCTTACTCAGTAAAACAATTCAAGAACCAAACAACATTTCAAGTATTCTCATCAAATTTTCCAGTAACATGCATTTTGATCCATAAATTCATTTCTTTGGTCCAAAAGACGGACCATTTTCTTCTTTCCTTTCACTTTTGCACATTCAAGCGATAATAACATTCAACGGTATTTTTGCCAATCGGTTGGAGAGCAACCCCATTGGAGAGTGGTAAGATATCATTACCCAGTGATGCCTGACTGCATCTCCTACCTTATTACTTCACGCCACTAGTATCTTTACCCGTCCCCTAGCACTCGGGACACCGTTCGAATGAATCATATTATCACAAGCATGTACCAGTAACAATTCCAGTTTCCAAAACATATTGCCATGATCTAGTCTTTAACCGTAACACGCAAGATTTATAAACAAGCCATCGCAAGTATTTCTATTTAACAACAGTAATTAAACCAAGTAAGAAGCTCAAATCCCACATTTTTTTGCATATTCAAGCAATGACATTTTATTCCAAAATTTAGAAAAGACATGTAACTAAGGTATGCGCAACTCACCTTTAAGAAGTGTTTAATTCATCACGTATGCGAGATACTTTATTGAACTCGTACCAACTCCATTGAACTGGTACCTAAGTAGAAATGCACTGATTATCACTAACCCATAAATATTGCTCAGTAATTTGTCTGAATTAGTACACCCTTGGAGGACCCGTAACAATACTAGCTTGTGAGGTCGGAGTATGACCTTTTAGGACCTCAATTGAGGGTTAACCAAAATCACCATATTGGCAAAAGAAGTTTATGAAGGTTAGGGGACTGAACAAACACAATTTGAGGAGTTGGGTGATTATAGAATTCCAATTGGCTACACTACATCTTTTTCCACAACTCAGAGGCTAATAGTATAGATATTTCAAGACCCAAATTGAACAATCAAATCACTGGGTTTGGTTCGGGAGTTCGTAGGTGCTACTCCAGTAAGCAGCCGAGAAGTTCAATTGAAGTTTCTAAGACTCTCATTTGGGTTTTAATTCGTTGTTAGTCCGAACCCCAGCGACAAGTCCCTGTTCAAAAATAATAATTCTAATTTTGAGATGCAAATGGTTATGGGTTACACTAAAGATACATTTTTTTCCCCTACTCTTATGTAAACTAGGGACTGAGAAATGAAGTTTACCGTGAGAAAGAGGAGAGAGATTCTGATATAATATGAACGGAAAGACAGTCGGCAGTCAGCGTGAGAGGTAGGACGAACAGGAGTTGTGCTGCTGCTGCTTCTTTCCCTTTCTGTTTTCCCTTTTTTTTTTCATTAGTTCCCATAAATACCCTAGAATATATCATAGTTATCACAAATTAGAAGCTTGTGCTGAATAACCACCCACGTGTCATTTAATTTGAATCACATGAGACATGTGGCATTGTGCATCAAATTGTCACGACTTCTATCCGATCGCGTCCAAATTCCGGTCTGCGAAAATTCTCATAAATTCAACATAGACTAATTAAAATATGAGGACTATCGTTGTGGTGTCCGATTTTTAAGGAAAAATCTCGACTTTGGGTAGCTCGTACCATGTAACAAATGTAACTCAATTGTCCCCTAGTATTTACAAAATTAAATCAGAAATCACACATTCACTCGAATAACGATACACTTCGCATAGCCCAACTTACTATTAGAATTAAGTCAGAGTATCGAGTTTCTATTCGGGTCACATGACTAGAATTTTAGAAGTCAGAATTTTACAGATTATGTGACCAAGACATGAGATGGAAACACTATCACGTGAAGTCTCGGACCCTTTCATCACCACACCTCAATGTTGAGTACGTATGCTTATACTTAGGCCCTACATCAATGTGTACATACAAGATCATTATTTGAATTCGAAAATATTTTATTATGGTGCTATACCAGCTGCCTGTTCTGGATCTTCCTGTTCCAATCAAAGCATCTGGATCTGTATAACGAAAAATTTACCAAAGATGATAACATTTGCCAGATGCTGCGATTACCATCTAAACTTTTGAGTGCAAAAGAATATTACATATGTACATTATTAATCTGGTCATATTGCACGGGCTCTCACCTGCGCAACGATGGATAACATTTGTCATCTTGCCTAGCCATCACGTTTTCTATCGGAACAGGAATGTTTTGAGACACAAATATTCATTCGTCTAGATGTCTGTCATTTTTGTCATTGGAAATGTAACTGTACAGGACAGTCCGATAATTTCGACACCGTGTCGAAGCTTTTGACTGGTAAGTACGGAGTATTTTCTATGGATAATTGGATACCATACTTGTGAAATAGCTCCAAACAAAAGCTTCCGTTTGACCTCAAGCAATCCATCAACCATAAGTGTTTTTTTTTTTTTTTTTTTGTGATCGACAAAGAAAAATTTTATTAAACAAAAACAGGATTACAAAGGATAAAGAGACAAAGGAAATTTTTTTTTTTTTTATCAAAATAAAAAAGAGACAAGCAAATAAGGCATCACAACAGAAAGACCATGACATCCCAACGAGTGCTCTAATCTCGCCAAAATAAAGGTGCACTGTTCTAACTTCCCAACATGCACTACTCACCCAAACTGGCTTACCCCAACCAAAATCTGACTCATAATGTGCTTTTCATTTCTTTGCGCCCAATAACATCGATCTGATTGCAAAGTATATCAACATATAGAGTGTCGTAGATTCAGATTCTATAGGGTCCCTCTCCTCACAAATTGAAAATTGTAAATAATAATAATAATAATAATAATAATAATAATAATCAAAGGAATCTCCAATTTATAGTGCACTCACGCGACAAAAAGTTGCCTTATATACATGAAATTAATTCAAATTGCCAAAGAAAAAAGAAAACATTGCTTATTTGCTCTATTACCGTTAAAGCATCCAACTCAATATCAATTGGCAATGAGTGAAGAGGTTAACCAGACTCATATACTAGTTTGGGAGGAGATAATTAATTGATGCAGGACAATTTCCAGCCGTCCAAATTTTCATTGGAAAAGCGGAAAGAGCGCGGAAAGCAACAACAAAGAGAATATTTGTATTATTTTGGTTTTGTGCTTAATAAAAGTCCAAAGTTGACACAAAGAAGAGATTAAATTATTTATACCGCGGGTGTAAACATTTTATTTCCTTCAAATCAATTACGTTGCGCCACGTCGCAATATTCTATTAATTGGGACTACTGTTTTGATGACATATCGCAGTGTATATAATTTATTCTCTACAAAGAAAGCCAGGAGGCCCCGGCCACCCCCTTAATTAAATTTCATCACACGTATCGATTCCATCCATTGTGATCCATGCTTCTATTCCGCCAACATCACTCACGGAATCCAGCAGCACAGCCAAGTTCGAAACCCCCGGCCATCTCGCAGTACTCACCCAAACAGGCTTACCCCAACCGAAATCCGACTCGTGAGTCGGAAACCTACACCAACTAGTAAATCTGAAGTAATCCACTTCCTCATCCAAGACCAACTCCACTTCCTCCTTTGCACCCCTAGTAACCATATCATGTCCATTTTCCCCCTGCAACTCTTTCAAATACTCACTGTCGATTCTCCCAATTGCTTCCCTCGTCTTACTCACCAGCTCACCCAAACCCATCTCACCGTTTCCCGATGCGTTCGGTGATCTCCTGACCACGTTCCCAACCGTACTTTCCGATAAAGGCGGGTCCATCCTCCCCCTTATATTCACTCCATGGCATGACACCGACAAGTGGCTTCGATCACGCCCTTCTCGAGTCATGGCCCACTTCCAAATCGCTGCCGTTACCAACTCGACCCGCGTTGGTTGAAACGCGGTGCTGGCTCCTACTTCAGCCCTCAGAGCAGCTATTTTTGAGCTGCTGAAGCAAAACCTTCGAGTGTCGGCCCAGTGTTCCACGGTTCCAAGAATCATCTCTTGCCCGGACTGTTCTTTGGGCGGGAAGAGAGAAGACGCGACGAAACTCGGGGCCACCAAATTGGTGTCGCCACAAGCCGCGGCCGCCCATGCCTTGACTGTGGAAACTTTATATCCATCTTAAAACCAATTGGCAATGAGTGGAAATGTCCCAAATGTTATTAAGTGATCACCCATTTTACTTCCAAGCAATGTGAGATTCTATTTCTTTAACATCCCCCTCACGTGCAGCCGCGTTAGAGATCTGTCACGTGTGACCACTTTTGGATCCTATCATCGTGCAGCCTTTTTGCTGGTCTGTCATCGTGGGGTGTGGATTGTTAATTTTTAAAATGTGGAGTGGAACGGGCCCCGCTCTGATACCATGTGGAAACTTTATATCCATCTCAAAGCCAATTGGCAATGAGTGAAGAGATCTCATATGTTATTAAGTGATCACCCATTCCACTCTCAAGCAATGTGGGATTCATTTCCTCAACATCCCCCCTCACGTGCAGCCGCGTTTGAGGTCTGTCACGTGTGGCCACTTTTGGATCCTATTATCGTGCAGCCTTTTTGCTGGTCTGTCATCCCCCTCAAGGTGCATGCGTCAGCAATTTTGTGGCTGATGGATATATCGATAGCCATACCCCCACAGGTGAAGAAGTTCAATTGTATGCCTAGTAGCACACCATCACTCTCTTCACTTGTGCTCGGAACAAATTGATTTATTACTTCAACTTCTGGTGATTCGATAACTTCTGACAAGTGGATGTCAACCCGAGCTTCTAGGCAATCAACGCCTTGATCATTGCAGTCGACTGAGCTTTCGCCTTTCGTCCTTCCAGCAAATGGGTAGTAGAGAGCCAAGGCATCCGAAAGCGATCTTTTCAAGAGAAGGGAAATCTCAGCTTGCTTGACGTTGCTAGTTCTTTTGTCATGCGAGTAGTAAAGAAGAAGTGGGAAATAGAGGAAAGGCGCAGTGAACTGATCTAACAAAGAGAGCCGAAAGGTTCTGAGGCGATCAGGCATTTTAGAGGAAGGTTTGATGGACTCCTTGGAGATGATTTCCACCTTAACCATAGCTGATAATCTTGGTGTGTGCTGAGGACAAAGAGATGGTTGTTTTGTTTGCTTGCTTGCCTGCAATTAATTGTCTTTGGATTATGAGCTAGTGTGATCAAAGGTATAAATGAGTAGTAAGTAGGAAGGCCGATATGTTGGAAAATATTATAGGATATAATATTTTATTGGATATAATATTTTATTTTAAGTGAAAAATAAAAATTGGTTAATTTTGGAGTTGCATCTTTTCATTGACACTTGTTTGTCATGGACGAACGCGTCCTTCACGAATAGATGTACCTCTTTTTTTGGTGACTTTTTGTAGAGTTACGAGTTAGCCTATAAATATTATTTTCCTCATTCATTTTTAGAGGTTGATTTTTCCTTCATTTAAGTCCATTCATATGAGAGAGTTACAAACATAAGATGGTTCGCCAAGCCCTCCAATTGAAGTTCTGCCTTGGGGGATTCCGATCAAGTAATGCTGGGAGACAATCGTGCAATGCAAACCGTGAGCACCATAGTGGGAGCGAAATTTGTCTTAAGTACAAAGTGTCACACACAAACACTCGTCTTGATCAACAATTTATTTCCATCAATTTCTAGGTTTGAGTTCCGATTTTATTGCACTCATATAATTGGTTTCATCACAAAAAATAAACATATTTTTCCAACAATCTTAAGACAGATTTCGGTTTACTTTTTGTGTACATTATGATTTGAAGAACTGATACATGATGGACTTGATATATGGGTTCGGTGATAATCTGAACACGTACGCCATAAGTCTTCATGTCAAGTGGAATTACATGCTTGTGTTTGATTTCACACATCGTTCACGGCATAATTAGAATGTGATGCAATGAAGTCTTAGTTTTATGTTACTCCTACAGAACTAAGAATGTTGATGGTTTATTTTATGCACTGATGACATGAGACCATGGAGTTATGAACCATGGCCAGATTGTTTAATTTCTTCAAAACGGTTGTCTCGTTGCAATTAGCATATTAGTTGTCATCTAAATTGCCTAATGTGTTATGCTATATGGATATAATGTACTTACGCATAGATGAGAATAAATTATTCATAGCATGTTTGCATATATTTACCATTGTTTTAGACACCCCACACTTGTCGATGTCTCACGGTAATTGAATGCGTTCTGGTAGTGGGACTGTGGGCATAATGATCTACTGCATGCATTATTCGTGGTTTTGGTCAATATTGCATAAAATTGGAATTTGTCTCTTGCGCTGCCAATAAATCTTTGGTTTATTTTTAGTGGTGGCAGTAAGTGCAAGGCGAATCAAGTTGCGTCCTTTCAAAAGTGTAAGAAACGGTAACACTTGTTGGTTCTAATATTTCAAGCCTATTGAGTTCTGAAATGTACGAAAACCTGGCCAGTTTGGATTGCAAATACTTCTCCTAGTTGATGGAGTTTGAACTTACTTGTTTATATCTTTTTCCGCATGAAATCAGATGAAGGGTTTGATATTGTTAAACTTCCTGTATGTTTATCGTGATGTATGCCATGATAACGTGATTAGGACAATAATAGGAAGCACTGGTTTGTTCGCTTCCATTTTGACAGTTGACCATTGTTTTTTTTTCTTAAGAATAGGTATATTGCAAGCGACACATGTTTGTTAAATTAAAAGGTTGTGACTGATTATTTTGGACCATTGGGAACAGTACAGTACGTTCTATCGGCAAACGGTTTTAACCCTTGGAGTATGGGTGTTCAAGAAACTCCCAACCATTGCAGACGGCAACGGTGATGTTTGGAAAGTTTTGAACGGGCATAACCTTTTCATTTTGTCATTCTTTTCCTCCCTTGGTAGTTTGCGATCGACTTTTGGCTTAGACACTTTCATGGGTGAGATAAACTGATTCTTTTTATGTGATTTTATTATGAAGAGAATTCATACTAAAACTGATCGTTGGCGAAGAGTTGCAAACGGTCCTTGTAGCCCAAACAGTTGCATTTTTAATCGAAAGGCTTCTTTGAGGCAATGAATATTTTACTGTGAGGACATGTTTGTCATAGGCTCGTGAGGCCTGGTGAGTTCCTATTGGAAGACTTAATTTGTTGCATCTAGTTATAAGGGTTTGAAGAGGTGTGACTCTTTAAGATGTCACCTTGTTTTGCTTATGTGTGAAAAGGTGTGATCCTTGGGGTTAAACCAAAAGGGGTGACCTTTTGAATTTATGTCAAAAGACGTGACTCTTATATTCGAACTAAGAGATGTGATCGTTGCAGTTACACCAAGAGACATGACCTTTGGTGAATAAGTCACGCGACTATTAGTGCATAAGTCACATATCTTTTGACTTTCCACAGAGTCACTTGGGCCAAATTTATTGGAAATGCCAAATGTGTAAATTCATGTTTTAGATTCTTTGAATTGAAATTCAATTTCGATTGACCTAGTAGATTAGGTTGCTATGTTTGATTGGGCATGAAACTGAAAATGAAATATTAAGTTTCTTCGATCTTAAGCGGTTGGTAGTTATCAACAACTACGCTCCACATGATACTTTTTAAATAAAGTAGAATCGATTTATATGCTCTAAAGAGTATCTATTGATTGGCAAAGATATTTAGAATGTAAGGTGCAGTTAGCATAAAATCATCTCAATTTGAGTATAGAGTTACTCAATACTGGGTGAGGCACTCAATGTGGGGTTGTTTCTTGCTCCAGTGTCTTAGAACACGAGAGATGAAGAGAAGTTTAGACATTGTTTGTGTCATGTCATAAACTATGGAAATTATTTTGTTGAATTCTAAATTAATTTCAGAATTGTGGGGGAAATAATATTTATAATTTCCACAATATTTACGTGTTGCACTATTGGAGATATTCAACTATACTTAAAGAATAAAGTATGGTGATATAAGTATCCAATTTAAAGTTTTAGAATCCAAAGGTAGATTTAATTATACAATTGGAGTGCAACAATGATTTGGAAATTCTTATGCGTGTATAGCAAGGTCTACGATGCATCTGATCAATTCATTGTATTAGACAAAGAGGCTAATAAGCGGATAGCTATGCCATCTCTTAGAGGATGTTCCAACAGGGGTTCAATTCTATGCCAGAGTTATAATGTGATGGCCATCAGTTATTAGAAAGGCATACAAGACCATGTGTAACGGTAAGTCTTGATATCAAAGACATCGAACCGTTAAACATTTGTTCTCACTTAAGAATGAAACGTCAAAAAATTGTTACGGATCCGTTGAGTTTGGAGTTTTGACTCAAGAACAAATGATCATAGAGGGGAATGAGATTAAAGCCTACTAATTAAAAGTCTTTATAACGGCAACCCAACCTAGCTAATTGGAGATCCCAAGATCTAGGTTCAACGGGACAATCGAGTTGTATGAGACTTAGGAGTATCACTGAGGAGAAATCTCTCCAACTCATTCCTATGGTGAAACAGTGATGCCTGCAGCGTTTTAGGTTAAGTTTAACTTCTAATGATTCTTATACCTTGGTAAATCCAAGTGAGGTATAGCAGGATACCCTTAATAAGAGATCACCTATGTGAGTGTGAAGGGGCCGCTTCTGTGAGAATTTTATAAGGCTGAATTCTCTAAAGCACTCTCTGAAACCAGTCGGTGTTCCAAGGCCAAAATGAACACAACCGTAAAAACCAACTATGTTCGGAAAGATTCTGTGTGAATTCTATTGTCTTAGTTTACACAAAATGCTGAACAGTTCAAGACATCGCTTCCACTGGTTAGCAAGTAAATTTGATAGTCTTTCACAAGGGAAGGTTCAAAGCCAAAAGGTGCCTATCCTATGCAGGAAATTTCTACTTGTACTCTCTCTGTCGTTTGCATTGTTTTGCATTGGTTATCGGGTCAATTTCATTCATGTGAGGGATTGTTGGAAAATATTATAGGATATAATATTTTATTTTTTAAGTGTGAATGAAAATTGGTTTATTTTGGAGTTGCATCTTTTCATTGGCACTTGTTTGCCGTGGACGGACGCGTCCGTCACGAACAGATGTGCCTCTTTCTTTGGTGACTTTTCGTAGAGTTACGAGTTAGCCTATAAATATTATTTCCCTCATTCATTTTTAGATCGAGGTTGATTTTTTCTTCATTTAAGTCCATTCATATGAGAGAGTTACAAACATAAGATGGTTCGTCAGGCCCTCCAATTAAAGTGCTGTCTTGGAGGGATTCCGATCAAGTAGTGCTCGGAGACAGTCGTCCAATGCAAACCCTGAGCATCGTAGCGGGGGCGAAATCTATCTTAAGTACAGAGTGTCACACACAAACACTCGCCTTGATCAACAATTTATTTCCATCAATTTCTAGGTTGTGAGTTCCGATTTTATTGCACTCATATAATTAGTTTCATAACAAAAAGTAAACACATTTTTCCAACATGATATAACTAAGGAAACCAACACTAGCTATGAAAATCTTAGGCAATAGACTCGGAAGTTTAAGTTTTAGCCCAACCTAAGCTTAGGAGTGGTACGTTAGAAGTTGTTGGGTAGAATAGGTACTAGTTGACTAGCGACGTAAAATATATAGCATATCAATCTCTCAAATCGCTAGCCCTATCTTTTTGATGCGTGCGTGCTCCATAGCCATATATAGGTGTAGCTTAAAGTACAATTTGACATATCGAATGGCTAGCTGTTTGGGGGATGCTCGCTACCAAAGATAGACCGGCAAGTTGGAGCGCCTTATCTGCAAGCTCTCTGTGTGTGCTTTGCTTGGATCGCCGTTTGAAATGTCATTCTCAGTTATTCTTTGAGTGTCGCGCGTTCCTCTGTTGTGGTATATATCTATGCATGGAAGCAAGTGCTGGCTAGGAAGGATTATCGCTATTTTGCCTCTGGTTTAGGAGCTGAGTTGGGCAGTCCAGCATACGAAATTAAACGCAAGGGAGGGTGAAGCAACACAATTTATGAACTTTCTTTGAAAGCTGCAGTTTACTTCCTCTATGGGGAAAGGAATTTGTGGATTTTTCGGCGCAAATCTAGGGAGGTTGTTGCGGTGTCTTCATCAGTCCTTGAAGCCTATTTATTGAGAAATTTTTCGGCGCCGGGTGGGTATATTCCACGTGGCATATTCCGCGTGGTACCCGCTCCACACATCCGGGCCATTTAATATACTTTTAGATAGCTCGGATTGAAACTCTTTCTCTCCTCTCACCCCAATACTTTCTCTCTCATTTTTCTCTCTCCAAATCCGAGCCGTCCAAAAACACAATAGACAGCTCTAATGTGCCGAACGGACACCACGTGATAGCCACGCGGCATTGAAAATTTTTCCCTATTGAGGGCTAAGCATAGCTTAGTACCTGGTCCACTGTGAAGTTCACTGCCCCAAATAGAAGGCTTTGTGATGACTGAGTCCTTGATGCTAGAATCTTTGGGATTATCAATTGTTGGTAGTTTTTCCTTTCTGGTTGTTGCTTTTGCTAAGGTTATTAGCTTGGTTTTTTGTTACACAGTTTTTTTTTTTAAAAATCAAAAAGAAGGGTTTTATACATCTTTGAAATGGATTATAAAGATTCAATGGATCACAGGCACATCGATTGTTAAGGAGGATGTCCGGTTGTTTTTTTGGCTACTTGTGTTTTTCGGTGAAATAAATTTACTTACCAAAAAAACATACCAGTAAAATTAGACTTGATTGTTAATGAGGTTTTGACCTCTCGTTGGTTTGCTTTATAGAAGTTGTAACTTAACCAAAAAAATTTAGACTTGATTTATGCAATCAGATCCTACTTGGGGAACTAGGAGGCTTGGAGCACTCACACTATTACTACGATGGCGGTTGATTTGGTCGCCACCGGTGTTTGTGGCCGGCCCAGATTAGGGGTTGTTGATCCATGTTTATCTGTTCGAAAGACGGTGTTCGAGTGCCGGCCCCACTTGCAGATGAGAATCCTTTAGCCCCTAATCATTCCGATACTGTTTGGTCGAAAGATGGCGCCAAGGTGTTGACCCCACTTGCGGACCGTAGAAGATTAGGATTGTTTGGGCGTTATTGTAGTTGAGTTTTCAGCTGAGCTTGGGTGTTTGTTTGTTTGTTTGTTTTTTTTTTTTTTTTGAGTTTGAATCCAACCAAACTCCCCTTCCTCTTAACTTGATGTACGTTTGTCAAGCTTTTTTAATAAATTTTTGCCTATCAAAAAAAATATATGTGATTATGTGGTAAATAGTTAAAAGAATATGCTTAAATACATAGAATCAGGAACAGAAAAGTTGATGTACAAGTTAGTTTGTAACTTTCTTGTGCGGCAAAAATCGGATTCTCAGGGGAGTGATCCCACACGTTTCACTCCTTGCTTTGCATGACCCGAGTCACTCCCTGGCCTAATTTTTTTTAGGACTTTTGTTGCTAACCATGATTAAACTTGGTAGGACGTACAAATTAGAACCAATAAAAATCAGATTAATGTTGACTATCGTTTGGCGACTGTGAACAAATTCGGGCTTGGGTAGTTACGCGTCGACTTAATAGCAGAAGCAAAGTTGTGACGATATTTTTGTGATTGGAGGTCACGAGATTATTCGTATCAAACTTGGAAGTTCAGAATCAATTCTTATTGGTTAGTGGAAACCCTCCTCACCGATACTTTATCGTGAGAACCCACTTGGGAATAAAGTTTCAAATCGGTGGGTAAGTGGAAGTTGAAGCAATATATAAGTTAAGGCCGGCCAGTTACTGTATAACTTGAAGTTAACCTTTTGAGCCACATGGTTAGGCGAATAGTTAGCAGGTCAATTGGGTCGGGTCGTTACAGGAGATCAGTGATGTTTCTTGAATCACATGAGCAGCAATTTATGAGAAAATCTCAGAGTTGTGACGAACTTAATTTGTTTGCATAATAATTTTTTAATGTTTTGTCTTTCAGTGGATAGTCATGCAGGTGTTCAAAGTTTTTCATAAACATGTGTAGTGTTCTTCTTTTGATTCAGCATAAAGCCAAAAAAAAAAATATCAAAATTGGGTAGATGACTAAGAAAAAATTTCAGTGATTTGAAAATCACCTCTCAATTTTTTTTACAACAAAAATTGGCTAAAGTCAAAAAAATGAAACATTGATGTTGATTTGGACAAATAATCATATCAATATTTCTAGGTTTTATTCATTTTATAGATTATAGATTTCGAGTAAATAACCATATATGTTAGTCTTTTGGGAATAATACAGAATATAGATTATAATAGATAACTATATTTCGTTGCGATTATATAGAGTACTTAATTCACAAAGATAACATTATGTGTTAATTTTTCTGATATAATACATAGTACAGATTTAGACAAATAATCACATCTATTAATTTTATTGCGATTATAAAGAGTACAGATTTTGCAAAAATAACATTATCTATTCTGTTTTTGATATAATACAGAGTATGAATTTAAAAAGATAACCATATTTGCTGCAAGAAAATTGTAATATTTAATAATTAAAATGGAAGTAATTGATATTTGTTGTTAACTATTTTTTTTAGGGTTAATTAGGAACTAAATATAAGATGATCAAACTAGTTTTGAGTGCTTATATTAAAGAGAAGGAAAATAAAAAATGGTAGTTGCATGGAGAAAAACGTGTCAGTTATACGATGGGCGTGCACTGAACAATGTGGAGTGTGCATGATCAGTTCATGGGTAGAATTTATGTGTTTTGTGAATTTGGTGAAGATTTATGTGTTTTGTGAATTTGGTGAAGAAAATAGATTTGCACAACTAACGATATTTGTTCTTTTTTTGAAGATCCAAAGAATATATTTACACAAATAACGTTATCTGTTGCCTTATTTTAAAGAGAGAGAAAAATAGATTTGCACAGCTAATATTATTTGTTGTTTTTTTGAAGAGCCAAAGAATATATTTATACAAATAACGTTATCTGTTGCCTTATTTTAAAGAGAAAATAAATAAATTTGCATAGTTAACGCTATTTGTTCTTTTTTTTGAAAGATCCAAAGAATATATTTACACAAATAACGTTATCTGTTGCCTTATTTTAAAGGAAAAAATAGATTTGCACAGTTAACGTTATTTGTTCTTTTTTTTGTGGAAGATTCAAAGAATATATTTACACAAATAATGTTATTTGTTGCCTTATTTTAAAGAGAAAAAATTTGTTCTTTTTTTTTTGGAAGATCCAAAGAACATATTTACACAAATAACGTTATCTATTGCCTTATTTTAAAGGAAAAAATAGATTTGCACAGCTAACGTTATTTGTTCTTTTTTTTGGAAGATTCAAAGAATATATTTACACAAATAATGTTATTTGTTGCCTTATTTTAAAGAGAGAAAAAATTAATCTTTTTTTTTTGAAAGATCCAAAGAATATATTTACACAAATAACGTTATCTGTTGCCTTATTTTAAAGAGGAAAAAAAATAGATTTGCACAGCTAACGTTATTTGTTCTTTTTTTGGATGATCTAAAGAATATATTTATACAAATAACGTTATCTATTGCCTTATATTAGAGAAAAAAAATAGCTCGATTTGCATAGCTAATGTTATTTGTTCCTTTTTTGGAAGATGCAAAGAAAATATTTACACAAATAACTTTATCTGTTACCTTATTTTAGAAAAATAAAAGAATAAATTGACAGAGTTAACATCATCTAGCATTTTTTTAGAAGATATAGATGATTGATAAATACATATAAGAATATCAGTGTGCTTTGGGTATCACACATATAATGGTGTGTGTATCTTTGTGTTATTAAGATGACAAAGTAGCGCATTTAATATTATTTGTTTAATTTGTCTTACTTTTTTTTTCTTTTGCATTTTTCTTATTAGAAAGGTACACATATAATTGATTTATAGATATGACTATTTCCATTATCTTTTTGGAACACAACAAATGTAAGAGAAAAAAAAGAGTTACTGGAGATATTTTTCTCCCAAAGTAAACCTTGGAAAGGAAACTCAAATGAAGAGAGAGAGTCAACTACCGAGAACAAATAATCATCTCTTTCCCCATCTCTATGTGAGTAGGTTTTTGTAGAAATGTAGTAAGTCATCACTGACCCATCTTCCCCATCTCTATACTCAAACGCACGTCTGTCAAGTACATTGGTAAATGGTAATTGTGTCCCACCACTATCACATTTTCTTCCCGAGCAAAATGCCATCTCTGGTGACAAAAATAAAGGAAGAACATTGAATTCGAGTAAAACAAATGAAAGCTGTAAAGTACCACTGATTCTAGTCATATTCTATATCCCAAAACCCACCACCACACTTTCGTTAGCGCCGGTGGTTGCGAATTCATTCCCATCTCCGATCCACACCCCATACCCGCCCCTGCCACGAGCCCCTCCGAGTCCCCATCTCCGGCGCCTAGCATCCCCTCGCCGCCGGTGCCACCCAAAAAAAAAATTCAGTCAACTAATGGATCAACTTAACTCGGCAATTGCTAAGAGCCACCACCGCCGATCACCCTACTTTCCGGCGAGTTTCTACTCCACGCCTGCTACACCCACGGACATGGCGCTGGGAAATTACCGGCGTCGATTGCCAGAGGTTGTTGCTGGAGATGGCGTGAAGAAAATCACAGAGTTCTCAATCGTTGGAGGTTGTAGGCGATCACGAGAGAGAAGTGACATTTGGGGGTTGACGGAACGGTTTTGGGATTTGCCCTCTCCGTGTTTGTTTTAGAATGGGGGTATTTTTGGAAGGCGGGGGAAAATGTCCTGGAGCCTGGTTGAAATTTTTTGATGTCCTAATTACATCATTAAACCCTATAGTATGTCCCTCTGGCCAAAGCTCTCATGAAACATTTTGTTATGAAATATTTTTCTTTTTTGTAATAGCGTAAAAAAGAACATAATGGGATAGTAAAAATCAAGATAAATCCATTGAAAGAAAAAACCCAATGCAAAATTATTTAACTAAGGGATTCTTTTCAAATTTCATAATATTATCTGTATTATATTCTAAAATAATATTTTTTATTTCCCCAAATATATTTTGATTATTCAATCAAAGAGAAATAATTAAGGTGAGAAATATATTAGGCATGAGTTTGTCTTTGCGAAATCAAAAATAAAATGTAAAATTTTTAAAACAGTCCCTCTAGTTTGCATTTTGTCTCAATTTCGTCCCTCTACGAGTGAAATGTCAATTTTGCCCCAGAGTTCCGTTAGTTCTAATAACACTGTCAGTGAGAGGGACCAAATTGAGACAAAATATAAACTACATGATTAAAAATGACACAATTAATACTAGAGGGACGAAATTGAAATTGCATGCAAACTAGAGGGATTATTTCTGAAAGTAACCCTATTGATAATTGTCTTCCTAACAGAGGCACACATAAGACGTACGGAAAATGTTATATAAATGGCATCAATCGTGGATGGTACATAGGTGGTGGTAGATTATGTAAGAAGAATAACATAAATATACGGAAACTATTCCAAGAAAACTTCAAAAAAACAGATGGCCAAAAACTGGAGATCGAAGGAAAGTTTAATTCCGAGAGAAGCACAAACTAAGGAAAGTTTTATGCAGATTAGTGCTTTAATCATCTAACCTGTTCTCTGTTCTCTTCACAGGAACTTTTGTTAGTAGATTTTTTGGATCTTACGAAGATTTCAATGCAGTGGGATTCTGAAGATAGCTTCCCGGCCCCTAATATTGATATGGCTAACAGTGGAATATACCTTGCAAATGATAGTGCAACGTATATTTTTTCAAGAGTACATAAATAAATAAAATGGCTTTTTTTTTCAATGAGTACATATAAGTAAATATAATGGGAATTCAAGATTGTCCAACAATTGTAACCAGTTTTACATAGGAAATGATCCGCATATGGTGTTCTTGGCTAAACACAAGTACGTACATTCGAATTCACATGTTGAATTCAGATGAGATGGAGTAGGTCTATGTTTGGCTCAGTTCCTGCACAGTACGTTGTTCATAGTGTTGAACAATTTTGCTGGGCTTTAGCATGAAGTTACTGGTTTTTTCAAACAGCTAGCCATGGTGCCTGTATTTTTAGCTGAATCTAATTGAAGCCACGACTGTAGTTCATTGTATATGAAGGTTTATATATATTCACTGTACGTATTCTAACCACAATGCAGACAAAATTGACCAAACCTTTATAAATGCTTTTGGCTCATTTTTACTGCAGTGAAGATATACATATAAACATGACTACAAATTGCTTCTCAATAAAGTCATGCTAATATTAAAACTGAGGTGCAGTGTTGTCTTTATATTCGCTACTTGCCCTTGCAAATTTGACTTCATTTTTTCAACTATGCATGTCTTCATGGTTTTGTGCCATATATTTGTAAGCACAATATATCCTTAAATACTTGTTTATACATGGCCAAATAACCATTAGCATAGCTTAATCATGAGTCAACGAATAGAACGAATTTTTCAGGGTGCCACAAACACCTCACAATACAAAACCACTTTTTAAAGAGTAATTCATAATGACGCTCTTAATTAAAAAGAACGATATTGGAAGAAGCATATAGTTCTAGCTAATTAACGTACGTTTGAAATATTGTCCGCCAAGGTCCATCATAACTCAAAAGTTTTTACTTTCCCGTTTTTCCAGAGTTTCAAACAACAATGTCTTCAGTTCTAAACAAACCAAGGTTATCTGTTTTGGCCATCAGGAATTTTAATCCTCCAAAATCTGATAACCCAAAGGTTTCCTAAGACACATAGATCGTAAAAAGCCTAAGCATAATCACACACAAATTTACAGCATTCAGAACATGTAGCCCAAACATAATTGCAATGTACAAAACATTGCACGCCAGTGCTTATCATACTAGGCCTGTCAATGGACCGGATCCGATTTGGATCCAATAAGACCCAAATCCGATCGGAATCCGAAAAGACTCGAATCTGATAGTGGTAATCCGGATTCGAATCAGAAAAATGAGAATCCGACCCGAAAATCCGAATCCGATCCAAAAACTTTTTTACTTCAAAAATTTTAGCAAAAAAATATATATATATTTCAAAAATATACAATTTTTTTTCCAAAAAAAAATTCCCGAAAAAAATAAAAAAAAATAAAAATACAACTTCTTAAACATTTTTTTTTCAAAATAAAAATTTTACTGCTTTTTTAAAATAAAAAATAAAAAATTTTAAAAAATAAAGTTCGGATTCGGATCGATAACGGATTTAATCCGATCCGAATCCGATCCGATCCGGATTCGGATTAGGATTATCGGATCGACATTATCGAATTCGGATCCGGATTCAAATTGGATCAGGTCCATTGACAGGCCTATATCATACAAATTGACGAACAAAGTAACCACACATTATAGCGCAACAAGATTTCACCACGGACACATTAATTTACAATATAAAAGTGCACCACACTGAAATAAAAAACCTAGGTCGTAAAAGCATCTCCAATCCCTGACTTCAAATTGGGAATGCCAATTTTTTTTTAAGGCTGATGTGGCATTTTGGCATCTCCTATTTGACATCAAAACCTCCTCCCCAACCTTTATGTCAAATTCTATTTATTTGACATCAAATTATCCATCTCCAACCCTTATGTCAAAATACAAATGGTCATTTTTTGATATTTGGCATGGAGGAGGGTGGCTGTCAAAGTTGACATGAGAAGGCTTGCCTTCAAATCCACGTGTATTTGGCATCAAGGAAGGCTGTTAGGTTGGATTGAATTTTGGTGTCAAATTTTACCGTTAAATGTCCAAGTAAGAATTGACATCTCCCATTGGAGATGCTTTTACTCTTAGAGCATCTCCAACCCTTGACATTAAATTGGGGATGTCAATTTTTTTTTGAAGGCTGATGTGGCATTTTGGCATCTCCAATTTGACATCAAAGCCTTCCTTTCCAACCCTTATGCCAAATTCTATGTATTTGACATCAAGCTATCCCTCTCCAACTCTTAAAGGAAAATAGAAAATTCAAACCGGCAAATGTTCAAAATTCAAACTGTCATTTTTGAAATTTGGCATGGAGGAGGGAGGTTGTCAAAGTTAGCATGAGAAGGCTTGCCTTCAAATCCAAGTAAGAATTGGCATCAAAGAAGGCTGTTGGGTTGGATTGAATTTTGGTATCAAATTTTACCGTTAACATGTCCACATAGGATTTGACATCTCCCGTTGGAGATGCTCTAAGTTCTCCACAATAACTTCAAAGCCATCCGTAAACCCTCTCTAGTCCATCTGCTTCCAAAACAAGCACCTGAACCATTTGTGGTTCCAGAAAGTTCACAACAACTACATCCCCATCAGATTTTACCAATGATACTGCTTCAACAAAGGATAGTGAAACCTATTTTGAATAACAGGAACAATCCACTGCCTTGATCCCATTACAAATACAATGTCACTGACATCGTTGTTCTTTAAAAGTACCCGGAATTGTTCAGCAAATACCTATGATACAATGATATAGTTAGAGCCATTGAACAGTCAAATAACCCAATCTTTCTGCTTAAACAAATTTTTGGGCAGCACAAACCTGATTAATAAAAGTTCCTTCTCTCCTGATATAGGCAAACTGAAACATGCATTCCTTGGTCGAAAAAACCGATGGCAAGCATGATGTCTGGAGACTATCTATATTAATCAGTCCAAAAACAAGAGGTAATTAGTAATGGCACTGTAGTTACCATCACAACAAACAATGGCAATTACTTCATGAGTATTGAATTTCACATTAGTGTTTTTCGGTGATATCTATTGAACACCCTCAACGCCAGTTGTTAAAAAAAATTAGTTTAACACATTAGTGTTTTTTGGTGATATATCACATTAGTTTTTTTTTTTTTTCATTCACGTTCGATGCATGCTAGCAGTATTCTCATTCTATTTACTAAAAGACATACATGTGGTGGAGAATGAGTTTAGAGTACCGCACCCTAACCTCATGACGGTGCTCCATGTGCGTAGAATAATTCTTCCTCAATGTACAAGGATCCAGAACATACAGATCACAATGAAACAAAGTGCAACTATGGCATAAACAACAGAGATGCTATAGGTACAGATATATTAGTACATACTCCGTGTACAAACCAGTTTTGAGCCCATTTTGAATCCCAAAAAATGATCCAAATCGCTTATTTTGTTTAAAGTATTTTGTTTTAGGTCCCTGCAAAAAAAGCTAAATCGGATATCGGTTGAGGCGTTTACGATGTAACCAACTTTGACCCAAAATTCAAGCTAGAATTCTGAAGCAAAGTTGGACTTATCGCAAACACCCGTAACAATATCCAATTTAGCTGATTTTTTACATGAACCCTAAATAAAATATTTTAAACAAAATGAGCGGATCGGATTATTTTTTTGAGATCCAAAACAGACCCAAAACAGATTTGTACACAATGATACAGATTTTTTATATGTACCTCTATCATTTCTAGATAAATAAAGGGGAAAAGCCTTTGAAAAGCTAGCTCTAATAACATGTTATAATTATGCTAATTCCCAAAAGTGAGCAAACTTCATGTGTCTTTTTGTGATGTACGTACCAATCTAACTTACCACGTTGATTTTGAAGTTCTATGTTTTTCGTTCTTAATTCCTCTTTATCAAAGCACCCACTGGAAAATGCATATGTTCAGTTTTTTTTTTTTTTGGGTGTTAAATAGTGCATATATTAGGTGATTTTGAAAATATTATTTAAAAGAGTTCATTGAGATCTATTAAGCAAAATTCAAATTGCATAAAAACAACATTACCAATTAAAATTTATAATTAATTTTTTATCTTGTTGAGATAGGACGAGAGAGAAAAGAATAGGGACGGGGAGATTTTTTTATTTTTTTTTGGGGGTAACTAGTGCATATGTTCAGTTGCAGAAAAAGAATGCGGCAATTGTAACAAGAAACAGAAGTGGGGAATAGTTTTTTGTGGAACCTGGTTTTGAAAACGGGCAAATTCTACCAACTGCCCTGTGGGCAGTCCGTGGTGCAACACACGTGCTGTTTTTCTTGGGCCTTTCCCAAACAAAAATGCTAGACACAGAACCACTCCTACACAGCGCAAAACGACGTCGTTTTGATAATTAAAAAAAAAAAACTCAGGTCGCGAACACAACCCCCCTTCCCCTTTTCCCTTCTCCCTTCTCGTTCAAAATACAGAACCATAAGCGAGGGAGGGGCTCCCACCACAACCCCAGCTACTCGATGGCGACCGCCAACCCCGGCTGCTCCCCCATCGCCAGCGACCGCCACCAGCACCGGCTTCTGGCACCCCGACTCTCTCTCTCTCTCTCTCTCTCTCTCTCTCTCTCTCTCTCTCTCTCTCTCTCTCTCTCTCTCTCTCTCTCTCCTTGTTTCAGATTGATAGATAAATTACCCCCACTATCTACTCCTCATCCTCATCAATTACAGGGTTTCAATTTGAGAAACCCTAAAATGTTGTGCTGCCAAACTAAAAAAAAAAACCTAATTCGGAAATTTTGAGAAACCCCTAATTCGAAATTTCTACCTTCTGGCCATGCTCCAAAAAAGTTGAAAAAAATGAAGTGTAGTTGACGTTGTTCCTGGTTAGTGTGGACGATGTGAAGCTTTTCCTTGGTTGTTTGCTGTATGGAATTCGTTTCTCCATTCCTTATCAGTGTGTACAAGTTTGTTTCTCTGTGTTCTTAAGTTTGAATAAGACAAAGATGTGCAGTTGGTTTAGGCGTTTCTATGTGTATGAGTCATGTAAGTCAAGTACTTATATAATATAATCTACTTGGTGTTTCAGGTATAAGTTTTCACTGAAACAAGCAATTAAACTAAAAAGATGCAATCGGCTCGTGTTTTGGAGCTTCGAGATCAACATTATTGTAGCACTGATCCGTTTCATCTATTAGTCACTAGCTTTATGGATTTAATCTAGACATGACGTGTTTTAAGAAATTTTGTTAATTCAAATCACCATATCTTTGACCTCATGATTGCTTCTGCATGAACCACAAAAAAAAAAGGCACCAAAACAATCTCTTGTGCTATGGCATGTACGTATAACTTGATCTACGTTATCCACCTCGTTGTAGCTATTGCATGATCTGAAAGTTTGTGCGGGCCTTCCTTAATCTTTCGGACTTTGGTATGGATGGTTTTGTTTCAAACTAAGTGATTTATGTACTTGGTCATTATCCATTCTTCTAGATGGGCATATTGATGGGCATATTGTTTCTTTGCGGTGGTAAGCATGCCTCATAATGTTACATACCACCAAAACTACTTTGCTTGCTTTGAATATTGTCTTATTCAATTAGTTCATGTACGCTGACACTTGAGTTATCTCATGCAAAAGGATCCAAAATAATGAGTGCATGAATAAAGAGAGCACTTCTGTGGAGGTGGAATCAATGAGTTTTCTGTGGAGGTGGAATCAATGAGTTATCTCACTCCCTCTGAGCTTCTTTTTCTTTTCTTTTTTTTCATATGGTGCAGTTCTATGAAGAACTGGTTCATGGGAAGGCTTCAGGTGTAAAATGTGGACAGTTAACCGATAAATCTCTGAATAAAAAGACTAAATTCACGTAGTCAAATTCTTCTAGTAGTGACAATGACGACGACGATGCTGGCAATGATAATGATAGTGAAACTGATGAGAAAGATAAACCAGAATCTCATGAAGATGGTGATGCAAATCTTGAAAGTTCCATAAATGCAGACTCAAATCCTCATAAATGTAGAAGCTGTCAACAGTTTAAGAACCAGATTGCCATGTTATCTGTTGACCATCTTTTATTTTTGATGGCTTGCTATTCTGTCTCCAATTTAAGTTAGTCGCATAATGCTCAACTTTGTAATGTTATTCTTTTCATTAATGTAGATGTTCCGTTGGTGGAGTTCAGGCGGAGTAAAAATATGGCGCGGCCAATGGAGAGAGCCATCTATTAAATCTAGAGGATGGGAAAAGAAATCATGTGATCATGCAACTGTAAAAGATAGCTCAGCTACTGCGAAAGTTAGCTATGGGACCAATAGCTTTGTAAAGACTAGTGGAGACTCGAAAAGACAGTGAAAGAGATTGAAGCCATTCAAGTGAATCAAAGGCCAAGGAAAATGATCAATTTGTTGTAGTTTGGAATATCAATATGTACTAAGTTTTGTAATATCAACTTGTAATATTGCGAAACCTAACTTCGTATGTAATTGTTATTTTGATGAGAATGGCCCGGCGTGGGTTTTAAATTTATTGTATTATGGTTTTCGTAGTGAAATGATAATTTGGCAATAGGTTTTGGCTATGAATGTGACTTGTGAATGGTGATTTAGAATGAGAAATGCCCGGCGTGGGCTTGTGCATAACTTCATGTTGTTTCTATTGTTGTTATTAATGTACCGACTGAGACGCAAGATGTCGGGCTAGGACCAAAAAATAGGGGAGACCATGCTGAAATTTTTCAAGAACCAAATACAGTAGCATGATAATGTCGAATAGAAGTGGTCCAAACTATCAATCTCATATTCTATAATAATAATAATATCATGATCTCAACATAAAACCGGAGCAACAAGAATACAGACAACCAATTTGACATTCTAACATGTCTATGTCCATTTCCATTAATCAAAAAGAATAAAGTAGAATGTATTTCATTAAAGAAGTCAACAAGAAACAAAAATCTCCAAACCATTTACCTCGTGAAAGGTCATTACATGCAAGGACACAAAAAGGGATACAGGACACAAAAGGGGACACAGACATAGGACACGATATAAAACAATACAAGCAAGTGAACTACTCTTCAACATTATCCGACACATTTATCATTTGCGTATAACTTTGTTGTCCTCCGCATCCTTGCCATTGACTTTCTAGCATACTTGGTTGTGGTCCTCCCCAATACTGACCTTGAGCTTTCAAAATACCTAATTGTCCTCCTCCCCAACCTTCACTACCCGCAATAGTTGATTGACCCATCCAAACTTGACCATTTAATAAGCTTTGTGAACTTGGAAAAAAAGGCATAAATTGGTTCAAACTTGTTCCGGTGGGGCACAAAGTTGGGAAAAATGGGAAAATGCTTCCGCATTGTGCCATATTTGGTCGCATGGGATGGGGTATCATGTTTGGCCACAATGAGTGTCCCATGTAGCTTGGGTGGCTTTGCCCATAAAAAAAAAAGTATTTTGAATAACAATTACATGGCACATGATCGAAATTATGCAAGAAGTCAATAAAATTTCTTACATTTACATTTACGATACTCTCTTGTGTCCCGATATGGTGGCTAACCGCAATCTCCTCAACCTCCTGAAATTAGCAAATAATATAACTATTACACATTCATCGAACAAATCTATATGTCCATATTAACTAGTAAGCAACGAATCGTAAAAAACTTATGCCTTGGATTTTTCGTTGGACAATGGCTTCTTAGATGTTTGTCTTTTCTTCGTAACAGCTTTTTCCACAGCACCGATCTTTCTTTTGCACAGCGGTCTCCCTTTTCGTCGAAGACCTTCCGGGTCAAGTGTGTTCGTGCTCTGTTTAGGAGGTATAACCCCATCTCCAAGTGAAAAAGAACTTTTACGAGTACCCGTGTCATCACCAAGTGAAACCACATTACTTTCACAAACAACCGAAGCTTCCATCAGCTCTCGTTTTAGCTCGTGTACCCGTTTCATCACCATATCATACTTTTCTTGAGATTCTTCCACTAAATCAGCAACTTCATTAAAGATATTGCACATGTTGTCATGCCGACGTGCTTCAATTGACGTTGACGACTTATCGTAACAGATTCGAACTTTTGTGTGGACCATTTTCACATTTTTACACAATCTTCTCAACACATACTTGTCAGGCACTCTTTCAATTCCCTTTTGATGCCACATAAATAGTTGATGTTTACACACCATTCCTCTAGACTCGAACAATCGATAATTACAATGTGTTTCATTGGTTTCAGCATTGAAATTAACAGTAAATGCCACTTGAATTCTCTTTTTCTCTTCTCCTTTGCCATATGTAACCCACTCATTTATCTCATGTTCGGACCCGATATCATCAACTTTAGCCGGCTTATCACAAAAATAGTGAATTTTATCGAAAAATTATTTCTGAAACTCCTTAACCTTTGCATGGGTGAACCACTTTGAAATTGCTTCTCCAACTCATCTTTGGTCATTAACGGGATGAAAGTGTTCTAACTTTTCGCATCTGCTTGATTTTCACTTTCCACCTTGTTCCCCAATGCATTTTCATACTGTCCTACAAATTGTTTCAGGGTCGTTTTTGAATGAACATAACCATCAAAATACGCATTTATATTCTCACTTCTTTGTGTGGATGACATCCCCGCCCAAAAAACATCATTCAAATAAGCAGGCACCCACCGTTTCCTCTCCAAATTCAACCCCTCTAACCATGTGTTACTTTGAAGCTCGTACTTCTTGATGAACACATCCCAAGCATCCTCAAATTGTTTTATGGTAAGTGAAGCATAAACTGCCCTACGCATACACCAACTAATATTCTCATAGGCATTGCACCCATTCAACTTTTCTGGGATCTTTTTCATAATATGCCATATGTACCATTGATGTTGGGTGTTAGGGAATATATCTTCTATGGCATTCTTCATGGCCATACATTGGTCGGTAATAATTGCTTTCGGAGCACAATCCCACATGCATATCTTCCAAGTCTTAAATAACCACGAAAATGACTCCATGTCTTCATGAGAGATGAGCGCGCATCCCAATAAAATAGACTGGCCATGATGATTCACGCCTACAAATGGAGCAAAAGGCATGTCATGCCTGTTTACCAAGTAAGTTGTGTCAAAGGTCACAACATCACCGAATTCCTTACAAGCTGCCCTACTCCTTGCATCAGCCCAGAAGACATTCCTTAGTCAACCCTCATCATCCAAATCCATTGCAAAAAAGAAGTCAGAATTATCGGCTTTCATCTTCATGAAATAATTGTGCATCACTTGAGCATCTCCTTCCACAAGTAGTGAACGACGCACTTTATCCACATGATTCCGGCAATCTTTCTGGATATATGGAAGCTTACCAGGTCCCCCAGCCTCAATCTGAAGTGAGGTATAAGTTTGGTTCAGATTGATCCCAACTTTATCATTCAATTCAAGTTTTCTTTTCACGTGTTCATCGAGTACCCTATTGCTTCTCAAATACCTTGCCTTTTCCTGGACTCTATTCATGATTGTGAACTAAAGCAACCCGGTTTAACCTCCACTTTCCATTCAGGTGCAACACAATGGTAACATGAGCTTGACAATCAATTTTTGATTGTGGCCGTGGTTTGACCGGATTGCTTGTTGTCACCCTTGCCTTTCCAGCACGACTGCATGCTATAGTTAAATCCTTCAACTTTCCATCTTTTCCCTTTCTCGATGTTCTTTTTGCCACAGCAAACCCTTTTTTCTTTAGCATATCTTGAGTAATATGAATAAGCTTCCTCCGATGTGTCAAAGGTCATTCCCTCTTTCGGTTCTTCAACTTCATCTTCATAATTTTCTGTTGCCTCCTTCCCAACTCTGCTAGTATCTATTTCACCACACTTTTTGTTTGAAGGACTACTCTATACCTCTTGTTCGTCTTCATGGTCTCCACTCCATACCTCTTCTTCTTCTACACACTCTTTGTTTGGAGGCATTGCCGATGGAACAGAATCCGACGACATCATCTAGTGGTTAAAAAAATGAGACAATTATATAGAGATATAATCAACTGACAATGCAATAAATAGATTGAACAACAATATAAGATACAAGAAGACTAAGCCGAAATTTTGTATACAATATAACATTATTCGCAAGTGCAAATCAATTTGAACATGCATGTAGTCAAAACCGAAACCACTTATATGTCATGCACATACACATACTTTTACTTTAAACGGTCCTTTCAATATTCTAAACTTAAACCACTTATAGCTTCTCTACTTAATACTAAAATGAGACCAGGATAACCTTTGACAAGTAGATACGGCTTCTCCATTTTCTCATGTGAGCAAGAGATGTACCAAAATATGTAAACATGTATTATAGCATGCAAAGTGAAATCTGTACTGAAATTTTAATTGTTGTGGCTTTGTTCTCAACTTAGCACCAGAAGCTGTGTCAACTACATACTAGTGTAAACAACTCGAACAATCTAAGGCTAAAATTCCATTCTAGTAAGAAAAAAATACACATTCGAATGGAATTTTAAAATTCCATTCTATATTCAGGCTAGGGTTTGTTGAATTGTATCTAAAATTCCATTCTATATGTACCAGTAAAGTCCTGATCTAGTAAGAATCAAAATGCATAATTACAAAAAAATATATATGTACACATACGAATTTTCTGCAGTCCAGAAAAAATACAGAGAGAGAGATACCTTCAGTAGTTATCTTCTTCGTCCTCTTCAGTAAATAATCCCTAAAAAAACGAGTCAGAGAGGGAGAGATTGAGCTCAACTCTCAAACAAACCCTAACTCCAATAAAATCAACCCAGAATCAAACTCGTGGTGGGTGTAACAACGTTGGAGTTCTCAGAAATCCGTGGTGGTGGTGGTCGCCGGTGGTCGTGGGAAGAATACCGTGGTCGTCAATGGTGGTGGGAGCCTCTTTGAATGTTTTGAGCATAAAAAATGGAGGGAACGAGAAAGGGAAAGGGAAAAGGGGGGTTTCTCTGTTCCGAGACCTTCTTCTTTTTTTTAATTATCAAAACGACGTCGTTTTGCGCTGACGTCAGCATGACATCAGCGGTTGTGTGAGTTGTTGTGTGGGAGTGGTTGTGTGTCTAGCATTTTTGTTTCCCAAAACCTTGCAGCTTTCTTACCAGACGACAATCTAAGTCAAATCAAATTGGAATAGATGAATCAAATTACCAAATTAACCCCAAGCACCTCTCTCTCTTCTCTCTCCATTCACATCCGGTCTATGTACTTTGTCTGATTCAATTTCATTTTTTAACGCATATATGCACATTAATATTTTATGAAATTAGAATAATGCAAGTGACATTTTTATTACCTTAACCTAAGAACAATGGTGAATATGTTTAATGAAATATTAATATTTTATACTTTGAAATTTTAAAAGGAAAAGTGTTGAAAAATTTGAATAAAAAAGCTCTTACCAATATCCGATTGAGTTGATTTTTACATGAACTCTTAAAATTTTTTTTTTTTAAAAATGAGCAATTCGGATCATCTTTGTGGGACCCAACATAGGCCTCACAAAAATATTTTTACTTTTTTGATTTGTCACCAATAACACACAGTTTGATACAAGACTAAAAAACGCAAAAAGAAATTGAACATTGCCAAAAAGCTCCCTTAAAAGCTAAGGAGGACAAAATCTTATTGTCATTACCTACAAATCCATATTCAAAACGGAAACACTACGTCCACCGACGGGGGAGTCAGTGGCCGGCCACCGATCGGCGTGTGGAGCCCACTCACTCCAGACCCCGCACGGATAATCCGAGCCGTTCAAAAAAAAATTTAAAAAATCCAAGTGGGCCTAAGCAAGGATCGGCTCAATCCGATACATGTAGATGCTCGATCCAAGCTTCCCATTCTTGAAAATCGAAAAATCTTATCTTTTTTTTTCCCAATTTTTCAAGAACGGAAAGCTTAGATCGAGCATCTACACATATCGAATTAAGCCGATCCTCACCAAGGCCCCTGGGATTTTTTTTTAAAATTTTTAAACTGTTCGGATCATTCATGCAGAACCTGGAATGGATCCCACACGCCAGTCGGTGGACATAGTGTTTATGGGAAATCCCAAAACAAACGGGGTCGAAGACCTATAAGTTAGAGAGAGAAAAAGTGAGAAATACATACTACAGAGTTTAAAGTGACGAAAAGGCAAGGCTAAAATAGTCATTAACACCCTATGCAAAAGAGTCCTTGCAATTCTTGAAAAACTCGTTGAAAGTAATCAAACACAGAACACGTGGGTTTTTTGCATGTAAGTAGAAGTCATTTCATCCGTCCAACTTTAACGCCCGTGGGCGGTTAGTAGCAAAACCCTTGAAAAAGAAATAGAGGTAGGGGACCAAAATAATTTGGGGGGGGGGAGGGGAAGGGGGGGTGGGACAGGGATTCGGACAGACACGAGTAGGACAGAGTCACAGAGGATCTCAAGCCAAAAAGTAGCATAAAGCAATAAATCTAAGGACACATACATTTTTACAGAAATCTTGCATATACATTTTTATGGGATCCATCTCGGGTCCACCAATATGATCTGAACGGCTCATTATTTTTAAAATAATTTTTAAGAGTTTCTGTAAAAAAAATAAACTCAATAGGATATCGGTAAAGGCTTTTTCAAAAATAGTAGGATGAAACAGCCTGATTCGCCCTGCTATTTCTGAAAAAGCCCTTACTGATATCTTATCAAGTTGGTTTTTTACAGATACTCTTAAAAAATTATTTTAAAAATAATGAGCGGTTCAGATCATATTGGTGGGATTCGAGGTGGGTCCCATAAAAGTGTATGTGCAAGATTTGTATAAAGATGTATGTGCAAGTAGCACGGCTAAGCAGAAAGTCTACTGGTATAGAGAAAAAATCTGTACCAGTGACA
The DNA here is from genome assembly GCF_030253575.1 of Rhododendron vialii. Lineage (NCBI taxonomy): Eukaryota > Viridiplantae > Streptophyta > Magnoliopsida > Ericales > Ericaceae > Rhododendron > Rhododendron vialii. The sequence continues at coordinate 29,519,411 of NC_080564.1, read as the reverse complement.
TCGATCTGCATGGAAAAAGTTGGTTTTACCAAAAAGCCCCTGCTCAGAAGAGCAAAAGAAGACAAAGGTGCTGTACCAACTCAACAGTGAAAGAATTTTTGAAAAAAGAAAGTTTTTCAAGGTCAAATATAATAAAAATAAAAAATATTTTTTTAATTTTTTTTGCACCGTTTCAAAGATCTCGATGAGATCTATCAAACAAGATTCATATTGATCGAAAAATTATTTGCGTAAATACATAATTTTTGAACTTGAAAAACCTTCCTTTTTTAAATTTTTTTTACTATTCTGGCAGTGAAAAGTTGAACTTACCCCCGAGCCTACAGCCCGGGCTGTAGTCATGGGGCTTCAATTCCAAAGTGAAAAATGATCCGCAATGAGTTCCGAAATACTCCTATTAGCGACGCCGCTGAAAAAATTGGCCTATGAAGGTGTTTTAACTCAACAGTGAAAAGAACTTTTGAAAAAAGTAAGTTTTTCAAGCTCAAATATAATAAAAATAAAAAATAATTTTTAAATTTTTTTTGCACCGTTTCAAAGATCTCTATGAGATCTATAAAACAAGATCTATATTGATAGAAAAATTATTTGCGTAAATACATAATTTTGAACTTGAAAAACCTTCCTTTTTTAAAAATTCTTTTTACTATTTTGGCAGTGAAAAGTCGAACTTACCCCGGGCTTACAGCCGGGGCTGTAGTCATGGGGCTTCAAATCCAAAGTGAAAATGATCCGCAATGAGTTCCGAAAGTAAATTGCTATTCCCCCCTGACAACCCCCCCCCCCCCCCCCCGCAACACTTTTTCCACACTTTTCCCAAATTACCCCTGGCTCCCCCCATTACAAACCCCCATTCCCCCACTAAAACGTTGCCGTTTTAATTTTAAAAAAAAATCAAAACCATCAATTTGCAATCCTATGGAGCAGAAATGTAATTATGAGAGTTCTAGAGACAAATTTTGATTATGTTTCTTTAGAATAATATGATCATAATAAAAATATCTGCACACCCGTTCAAACGAATTAAAAATTGAAACACTTAATTTTTTAATATATAAACGGTCTCAAAAAATTAAGTGCTTAAATTTTCACTCTGTTTAAATCGGTGCAAAGATCTTGTTATTCTGATTATATTGACAAGATCTTTGCACTGATTCAAATGGAGTGAAAATTTGAGCACTTAATTTTTTGAGGCCTTTTATATATTAAAAAATATGGTTAAAAAATTAAGTGCTTCAATTTTTAATCTATTTGAATGGGTGTGAAAATCTTATTATTTTAATCATATTATTCTAAAGAGACATAATCAAAATTTGTCTCTAGGGCTCTCATAATCATATTTCTATTCCATAGGATTGCAAATGGCTGGTTTCGATTTTTTTTTTTAAAACTAAAACAACAACATTTTAGGGGTTTCGTAGGGGCTACCGTGCCCATGGGGGCAGCAGAGCCCCCGGGTCCCCCTACTTTTTAATTTATTTCTTTATTTAATTACTTATATCTTATTTATTTAATTTCTATAAATACACCCTTTGTATATTTACAAATTGTAACGCCCCAATTTTTGAAAAGAAAATCGGAGGTTTTAAATATTGATTTCTAAAAATTTATTGATTTAAAATTCAAAATCCAAACCGGATAATTCACCCTAAAGTTTCGTATATTACAAATTATCGTTGAAATACTGAAAATAGTCTTTGTGGTAATAAACTAAACAAAATAACAGAGCCATCTTCTAAGTTTGATACGGATCCCAAGCATATTCTGGCTCAGCTCCCACCTCTGGGTTCTCTTCAGCATAAAACTGTTCACCTTCGGGATTTGGTGTCTCTTCTTGATTATCTGCAAAATCTGGCACGGAAGCCAGGCAATCCGTACCTGAGTGAACAAGTTCACCCCGTAGTATAATCCAACCCAACTACCCTTCTTACTTTACAGTTAGCAAGCAGCAGGAATAATAATAGTGCGAAAAAGTAATACAGAGTTTGTTCCACATAAATCAGTTCATTACTATCCATTAACTTGACGTGAAATCTAAGATCTCCTCCGCGGGATCTTTCCTCCCTCAACCGCTAGCCATGCTCGGTCCCATGAGGTCACTTCCCTTTGCTGTCGTAGATGCATCTAAGTTATGTACCTAGTATGCATCCCAATAACTACAACAAGGGGAAAGCTTATCATGCCTGAATCACAACTAGGGTTCGCCTATCTTATATACCACTTCACCATCATCACTGGACGCACGCCATTTTATCAAATCATCACTGGACACACGCCAGCACTGGACACACGCTAGTTTATCAACTCATCACTGGACACACGCCAGTTTATCAATTCATCACTGGACACACGCCAATTTCAATCTCATCACAAATCTCAACATCACGCCTGCAGGCAATCTAGAAATAAAACTTTTCAATTCATCCATTATCTAGTATCGTCTAGGTGAATTCTACTCGCATATCACCCCATGTCTCTATGGTCCAATCTATCACTCAAATCGATGCAATATACAACAAATCAATAATAATTAAAACAATTAATGAACAATGTAATCACGCAACTTATTATGAACGGGCCGTTGCCCTTAATCTTGTATAGTCACAATGTCAATAATAAAGTAAGAGTTTTAAAAGGAATTTAAAAGGAAAATTTTCTAGACTTTTATTAATTAATTCTAAGATAATAGATTAATTAAAAACTAATTAAATACATTAATTGGATAAAAATATTGAAACATTTGTCATGACTTTAATAAGAGTCCTAAAGGTCCTATGCAACCAGTGGAGTGTCAAAAGTTGGGTTCGGAGGGTCACAGGATTTATTTAAATAAAGACGTTAAATAAAGTGACCAAAAGTGAAGTAAATAGATAATAAATACTTTACAAAATAAAATATGTTACGGTTAACAAAATTTCATCTTCAGAATATAGAGAGTCGAAATAAAATTATTCGGGCATTTATAATAATGTTTATAAGGTCGTAAATATTTTTTAATTGAAAACACTGTAAAAATAATAATAAATAGTAAATTAAAAAAAAATATGCAATTAACAAGATAACATCTTTGAGGTGTGAGGAATCAAGGAAAAATAGTTTGGGTGTTAAAAATATTATTTGAAAGGTCGCAAATATTTTTCGTTTGTAAACTTTGATAGATAACAAACAAATAATTTAATAAATAGATAATCAAATAAAAAAAATATGATCTTAACAAGTAATGATCTTTGGAGTGTGAAAAGTCTAGGAAAAATAGTTCGGGGGTCGAAAACGATTTTTGGAAGGTCGAAAAGTCGATTCGAAACGAAACAGGTCAAACCGCAAGGTCTGACCGGTCAACCTCGCGGTGGAGTCTTCTACCGCAAACTTGACCCTGGTTCTTGCGGCCCGCAGGTTGCGGCCGCAAGGTTGAAGGCAGAAACGTATTTTTTTTGTTTTGGGCTCGGTTTTCGATGCATGGGTTCGTTCGGGCTATTTGGTTACGCATAAAAATAATAAATATACTTAGAGGAGTATTTGGAAGGGATTATAATACCTCGAATCGGATCGAATTGATTTAAAACCAAAACTTGAATTTTTGGGAAGATGACTTCGGTTTTGGCGATCGGAGGACCTTGGGCTCAAATTGAACGATGCTTGGGGGTGCTTGGGGTTGAGGGAAGTGATTGGAATGATTAATTCGGGTTTCGGGTGGCTTTGGAATGCAAACCCACTTTTCTCTCTCTTTCTTTCTCTCTCTAGAACTCCATGGATTGGAGTTTGATTTTTCTTCGATTTCTCTCTCTCTGGACTGGTGGGGCGTGGGGAATTTTGTGGTATGCCCTAGGGTCGGAGTAATGGGGTATATATAAGAGAATTTATTTGATAAAAGTGATAAAATTGAGTTTTAATGGAATTCTAACTCTTGGCTTCAGATGGACGAAAAAGAGTGGAGATGTGATCAGGGAGAGGGAGTAGAGTTTGAGTAGGAGAGAGAGAGGTGGAAGGAATTTCGTAATATGCATGCATGCAATTAAAAAAATTAAAATAGGATAATTAGAATAGGATAATTATGTTTGTATAAATATATCCTATTAAAGAATAATTAATTTTTATTATCAATAATACTAATTATATGATATTATTATTAATAAAAATATCAGGTTGTTACACAAATATAATTCAAAAATTAAGTACTTTAATTTTCAATTCAATTAAATCAGAGCAAATATCGTTTTTTTTTTATTATTTTATTTTAAATGGTCATAATGAATTTTTTGGTTTAAAGCCTTTCAACGAACACCCTAAGACTCATTATTTAGTTTCAAAACTCTCTTAGGGTGTCCATTGAAAGGCCTTTGAGTCAAAAATTTATTATGACCATTTAGGATGAAACGATCAGAAAAGTAACAACTTTGCACCGGTTCGAAATGATTAAAAATTGGAATACTTATTTTTGTAGCTATATTTTTTAATCTATAAAGGACAAAAAAAAGGGAAAAAAAACAGTCGGATAAACATGATCAATTGAAATACTTTTTTCTTTCTCTCAATTGCTTTACAAAACTTAGAATTAGACTTGAACCTATTGTGTAAGAAAGAAAGAACAAATTTTTTAAATGTGAGAAATAATAGTTTGATTAATAGCATGGTTACTTAGGCTTTCCTCACAGACTATGTACACAAAAAATTTTAGGAACGCCGCAGTGAAAAATTCGGAGCGGAACAATAGATGACTACAACTTTTCAATTTCAGATAGTTGGTCATTTGAAAATGATGTTCGTAGTGGAAAGAGCATCTCCTATAAATAGTCGCGATTATACACCGGAATTTACCACAAACCAGAATTCATTGTTAAGACAAATTAATTAACTAATTAAAATAATATAAATTTATTAAATATAAAGTCAATTTTAATTGAAAATAGAATTTCAGTTAACCAAAAAAAAAAAGAAGGGAGGTAAATGGAAAAAGAAATAAATAAAGAAAATAATTAAAAATTAAAAAGGAAAAAATAATTTCAAACTGAAAAAATAAATAAAAATAAAGAGAAAAAAAAGAAAGAAAGAACCAAACTGGAAGAAAAGAAAGGTAGAAAGAAGGACCGGGGGGGGGGGGGGGGGGCCGGCTTGGGGTTCCTTGCGGACTCGGGGATCCAGCAGCTCTAGCTGCACTGTTGGAACTATAGGGCACCAAAACGACGTCGTTTTGGTGCGAAATGAGGATGCCACTAAAGCCATCAAAATTACGTCGTTTTGAGCCAAGGAAACAAACCACCCTCAGTGCTGAGAAAAAAAATTAAATATTTCAAATTTCAATCCGTTTGAATTGGTGGGAAAATTTTATTTTTCTGATCATTTTATTTTAAAGAGTCATAATTAAATTTTGACTATATGGCTCTCGTTAATTAGCCATAAAAAAGTCGTAGTACTAAATATCTCTTAGGGTTAACTAACGAGAGCCCTAAAGCCAAAATTTAACTATGACTCTTTAGAATAAAATGATCAGAAAAATAAAATCTTTCCACCGATTCAAACGAATTAAAATTTGGAATACTTAATTTTTTAACTATATTTTTTAATATATAAACTGTCTAAAGAGGTATACGTTGAAAAATTAATATATAAAAAATTAAATGCTCTAATTTTCAATCCGTTTAAACCGGTACGAAGATCATATTTTTCTGATCATTTTATCTTAAATGGTCATAATTAATTTTTGGCTCTAGGGCTCTCGTTAGTTAGCCTTAAGAGATATTTGGTTCTACGATTTTCTTAGGGCTAATTAACGAGAGCCATATAGTCAAAATTTAATTATGACCCTTTAAGATAAAATGATCAGAAAAATATAGTAACGCCCCCAATTTTGGGTACATTAATAAGGCATTTTATTACAAAGACAAAGTGAGTTTGGCTCATTATTATATTACAAAGTCTTACAATAGTACTTTTATCCAACAAGGGAGAGAACTAGGGTTCCTAACTACTGCTCCGCCTGCTCTTCCATCCTAGCAAACTCCTTGGCTCCGAAGGCCTTCAATGTGTACAGCTCTCCCTGTTCATCTATGAGGTCTGACACATTATATCGGCGTCGCCACCAATATAATATGTCAGGGTCACCAAAAGATAACACCGTGAATTACAAAAGCTCAATAGAGTAACCCATACCCACTAACCCTTAACTTACGAGCAAATGATCATAAATTCAATGCTTTGCACATAGTTCATACATATTCGACAAACAGTTAACAATAACACATCCGCATTCACTATTTAACTAACGTTGGTGTCCATGATTTTTCGAGTTTCTCCTACGCGACTCATCATAGACCGTGTCACCATTTTTCACATTTCATAACCATATCAACATTTTCAAAATCGTTTTTACACACCCAACCTCGGTTTCGCCGTTCCTGTCTTCCGAGTATCCTCATAATGGTTCCGCCGCACCGGGTTTCCATTGGCACACAAAACTTTACATTGGCTCATCTCCGCGGATAACCAAGCTACATTACCAATGAAGCTACCACGTCTGGCCACATTGGCAATCTTCACAATGGGCTACCATGTCCGGCCACATTGTGGTTTTCACAAATATTAAATTACCTCCAATGAGACTACCACGTCCGGTCCCATGGCAACACACACCACACAATGGGCTACCAAGTCCGGCCACATTTCGATTTTCAAAATCCTTACACACAATGGGATACCACGTCCTGCCATATTGCGGTATCGAAACACATCTTTTCATTAATCACACCCTAGGTGTCATGTTTCTACTTTCTCGATTTTCGTGTTTCGTTTTCATGTATTAACTCCGCGGTAGGACTTCATATGTAATCATAAATCATTTATTAAAATCTTGAAACTAAACATCAAGATCATCCAACTCAATATTATACCACAAGTAATGCAAGCAATTCATGTATGCATACTCATAACCATCCTAAAGATCAAAATACGAATACTTCTAAACGAGCGATAAATTTCTATCTTTCAAAAATCAATTCTTTCCTCTTTTGTGGAAAGTTCAAAACAACACATGTTTATTGAAGTAAAGGTTCATTATTCAACATATTCATACCACTATTAGCAAAACGAGTTTGTTAATCATCATGCATTCTAAACATAATAATCGATAGATAACCTTATCTACTTAAAAATACTTCAAGTTATACTTTGAACTAAAGAGTAAAGACATTCTACTTTCTAACATACGGTTCTACATGTAGAGTTGGTGAACAAGGAATCCTACATATACTTAGAGATAGCGTATATGGGACTCTACCTTACTTCTTGGCGGTTGGTCGGTTTTGAGAATTGGTTGTCGGTTTTTCGAATCGGCGGCGTAACGGCTCCGAAGTGCTTCGAAAGGAAGAGAGTTAGATTTTCTCTTCCTCGAAACAATTTTGCTAACTAAAATAGGCTACTTAAAAGATTTAGGGGTGGTTTTTGGAGGTGGTTTGGTAGTAACTCTTAAGAACTTCAAAAAAACTTAAGAAACTTGAATTTTGGAACAAAAGAAACTTAAAAATTATAGAGAGAAGTTGGAGTAAGGAGTGAAGGTATAAGAAATGACTTGGAATGACTTGCTATTTATAGGCCAAGGCTCCTTCCTCCCCTCTCTCATCCGAATCTCTCTCTCTCTCTCTCTCTCTCTCTCTCTCTCTCTCTCTCTCTCTCTCCTATCTTGGATTTTTATCATGCTTTGGTTGAAAGATCAAGAGTTGCTTGCACTTTTCTACCTAGTTCTAGGCTTGCATGGCTAGATTTAATACTTTGGATTTGATTTGGAAAGATTTGATGGAGAAAGAGTGATGGTTCAAAAATTGAGTGAATAGGTAAATATATAAGGACAATGAAAGTATGTAGGAAGATCATGTTATGGTACCCTCCAAATCTCTCCCATATCTTTCCAAATCTCTCTCCAATCTCTCCCTCATTCTCTCTCTCGGCCTCCCTTTCCCTCTCTCCTCTCGGCTTTTTATCTCTCTATCTCTCTCTCTCTCACACACACACACACACATATATATACACACACATTTCTATGTACAAGTAATATATATAAGAATGTACTTAAGGTACTATATAATCTTTTAAGATTTCCTATGCCAAGATTTTCTTAATAAACAATTCTATTAAACACGCGATCTTATTATATATATACACACACACACACACGTCCAAGTATATATATAATAGTACTATGAAATCTAGTAAGACTTCCAAGTATCCAATAAAAAATTATAAAATCAAAATCTTTTATTAAAATAGTCCAAACTGACACATGCTTCATTATAATACTAGATTATGTACTTAGGAAATCTAAGGTATTAAATCTACTAGGTACACACACACACACACACACACACACACACATATATATATATATAAGTATATCATCACGTGGAAAATCTAGGAAATGATTTATTTAGTAAATCCTAATACTTGTTGGAAGATTGACTTTATTATCCAAGGGATAATATTTTCCCTAGTAGTTATTGACCGATTGTTAATGGAGTGAAGTAATATCTACTTAAATAATGCTTATATATCCTTTTAGGCATGTGTATATATACCTATATATAGCTATATATTTGTACTTAACAATCTAACATAGATATTTTTTTAATAGAAAGTCTATTGTCCAATGAATAAAAGTTTTTCTAACTTTTATCGTCCAATGGGTAAAGATCCAAGATGACAAATATAACTTGATTGACTAGTCATATATATATATATATATATATATATATGTGTGTGTGTGTGTGTGTGTGTGTGTGTGTGTGTGTGTGTGTGTGTGTGTGTGTCTATAATAATAACCTAGGTCCAAAAGGTTTTATTAGGGTTTGAAAGGTTCAAAAGATTCAAGAAGGTTCAAAAGGCTCATCTAGGGTTAGGAGAAAGTAACTAGATGAATTGGTAATTAGGTTTTTCCAACTAATTGGTTAGAAACTAACTATATTGGCCAAGTAGGACTTGTAATCAAGAAATGAATTTTTAAAGGGCTAAAATCTAATTATGACGGATTTTTAGAAATTAAAAAGGGATTTCAAAAGTAATCCAAGTAATAAAAATTCAAATTTTTAACGAAATTTTTATTTACCAAAAATCAGGGTTGTTACAAATACGATCTTCGTACCGGTTTAAATGGATTGAAAATTAGAGCACTTAATTTTTTATATATTAATTTTTCAACGTATACCTCTTTAGACAATTTATATATTAAAAATATAGTTAAAAAATTAAGTGTTCCAAATTTTAATCCGTTTGAATCGGTGGGAAAATTTTATTTTTCTGATCATTTTATTCTAAAGAGTCATAATTAAATTTTGGCTCTAGGGCGGGCTCTCGTTAGTTAACCCTAAGAGATATTTGGTTCTACGACTTTCTTAGAACTAATTAACGAGAGCCGTATAGTCAAAATTTAATTATGACTCTTTAGAATAAAATGATCAGAAAAATAAAATCTTCTCACTGATTTAAACTTAAAACACTTAATTTTTTTTTCTTAGAACTTAGGATGATTTGTTTTAGGGCAAATTATAGTTACCCCCCTCTAACTAACCCTAGTGTACACTTACCCACCTCTAACTTTTTTTTTGGCACTTAACCCCCTCAAATTAACTGAAATTCAAACGGTCATAACTTCAAACGGTCATAACTTCTTCGTCCAAAATCGAAAATATGCAAATTATATATCGATTTCGAGGTCTTGAAGTCAGCTTTCTAATGACACTAAAATCACATCATGATTCAAAGCACACAGAAAGTTATGATCAAAACGGTCTTTCTGTCTACCAGCCCTTACTCTTTTGATCATAACTTTCTATGTGCTTTGAATCGTGATGTGATTTTGGTGTCATTAGAAAGATGACTTCAAGACCTCGAAATCGATATATAATTTGCATATTTTCGATTTTGGACGAAGAAGTTATGACCGTTTGAAGTTATGACCGTTTGAAGTTCAGTTAGTTTGAGGGGGTTAAGTGCCAAAAAAAAAAGTTAGAGGGAGATAAGTGTATGTGAGGGTTAGTTAGAGGGGGTAACTATAATTTGCCCTTTGTTTTATTTTGATGGCTTCATTCGGCAACAAAGCACCCCAGGTAACACGGACGCCGAGTCTCTGCAGTACCCAAAAAGGGCTGGAAACTGCAATCCCCCAAAACGACGTCGTTTTGGGGGCAAGTTACACGCAGCCAAGGCAGGAGGAGGAAGAGTGGAAAACGTGAAGGGGAGGAAAATTATACAGTGCTTTTGCCTTCCACAATTCTTGTAAGCCCGCATCTTCTTTTATCCTTAAATCTCTTTCTCTCCCCCCCGAACACATGCATTTCCCTGAAACCCAATCACCAAACCCACAAAAATCTGTCTGTTTTCTCATTCCCCTCTGTTCCTCTTTTAATTTCTCAACTCCCAAGTTTCAAGAATGGCATCTAAGAAACAGAGTGGAAGACCCATTCTCTCAATCTCTCTCTCTCTCTACAAATTATGTGCAGTATCAACAAAATAACCTCATAAAACATCCAATCATATAATTACAAATTCTTCCCACAATCAATCTAGACTACTGTTTGACTGTTTAAATGTGAACGATCCAGCCTTTTTTTGGATGAATTTGTTCTTTATTCCGATGTTCTAACTTGATGTAGCCAAAAATAGACGAAAATCATCTTCAAGGTCTTAAAAATGGACACAATCGGTGAACTATTTTCTGGAGGGGAGAGCTTTGAGAGAATAATGGAGAAAGAAAGAAAGAAAGAGGAAGTGGGTTTGGGCGAGAGATTGATTGTTGGGAACATAAAATAAGATGCGGGCTTATAAGAATTGGTGGAGGCAAAAGCACTGAATAATTTTCCTCCCCTCAGGTTTTCCATTTTTCCTTCTCCTGCCTCGGCCGCCTGTAACTTGCCCCCAAAACGACGTCGTTTTGGGGGCTGCAGTTTCCAGGCCTTTTTGGGCGCTGCAGGTTCAGCGTCCAAGTAACACCCAACCTCCAAGTAACATCCTCATTCGGCGCTCTTCCCCGACCGACCCCCCCCCCCACCCCAACATCCTCATTCGGCAACAAAGCGCCCCAAGCCGCCGCCCCCTCCCCCCCCCCCCCCCCCTTCCCAAAGAGCTTGCAAAGTCCCTGAAAGAACAAACACCTTCATCGATTCTCCGACCGGCAGGTGTGTTTCGATTTTTCTCTCTCTTTCTCTCTAGATCTTTCTCTGTCTCTCTCGATGTCTCTATGTCTCTCTCTCCGTGTATGTTTGCGTTTATGCTGGTATTCTTACGTTTTTTTTTGGAACAATTTTTATGAGTCCTACTATATGTAGATGGCCGCGCCGGCCGTCTCTGGCCACCGGACAGTCGATCCGAGCCGTCCAAAAATTCTAAAAAAAAAAAACCGAGGGGTCAACTCGAGAATTAATGGCATCCAATGTATGTAGGGTGTTGGGTGTGTTAGATCAAACACCCTTTTTTTCGCGTATGTATATGTCCCCCCGCTCGGTTTTTTTTTTGAGAATTTTTGGACGGCTCCGATCAGCCGTCCGATGGCCAGAGACGGCCCGGCGCGGCCCTCGGTACGTTTTATGTGGGGAGTTGGTCGATACATATAGGTTTTCTGTAGAAGGAAAAAAAACCAAGAAACAGAGTGAATAAAACTAGACTGTTCTCAAGAATGTAGTCCATAGCTGCTGCGTCCCTAAAGTTGAACACGAGAATCAAACAAATATTAGTAGGTATTAAGAATGTTTATAAATTTGTGCAATTGGTTGCTGATATTGATGTTCTGTAATGAGGTTGAAGATGTGCTGGTTATATTATTTTGATATTTGTTGTGTTTCTCTTGGTCTAATTGCCATTGCGGCTGTAAAAGATTGATTCCTTTATTATGGGTTATTTGAGGGTTTGCTTTGGCTAATCATTTTTTTTGGTTTCGTTGTTAGAGGCTTTACTTTGGCTTATCCCTCACACAATCGGATTAATTTTTTGGCTAGTCCCTTTTTACATCTATGAGGTAAAAGGCTTAGTTTTCTCAATAGGGCGAGGAATGGTAATAGCCATTGGTTGCAAACCTGAGAAATGTCACTGAGTGTAGTTGTGGTTTATTAGTTATATATTGGATGAGGGAATGAGATCCGTGTAGGACATGTCTACTTCATATTTTCCTATAACATGCATGAAAAGGTCTAAAGACAACTAGTAAACACCATTTAAGATTCTAAAAAATGGAAGTTACATATTTCGGATTTTAAATATTACGGTGTATTCCTATATCCTTGAAATGAAATTTGAATGACTCTGATACTTAGACACATACTCGCACCCAACATCTACACTTGAGTTCATGTAAAATAGATGGCCAGGCGGAAAAAGTATGATGATCGGAAATGAAGAGAGTTGGCCTGTCACATAGATGTGGGGTTGAGCCTGCCTGATCTTTTCCCAATTGCTGTTTAAAAATTCCAATTCTAGCTTGTTTTCTTGCATCCAAGTAGAGTTGATAATGGGCTTTCACTATATCTCTCATCAAAGGGTCATAACTAGAAAGCCATCCTTGGCGTTTGCTCATTCCAGTTATAGCTTTTTGTAACCTGTCACAGATGTTGGAATGTAGATACATTCTCAAACAAATGTCTATTTATGTATGTTCTACGTATCGTTGTTACTGTAAATATCGTCCATCTATGCTTTTATTTTTCATGTGAATTCAAGGGGCTAGAGGAGGCGATGAGCATTGTGAATAGGATATTTAGTACACATTTACTGGAGTAAATCATAGAACAAAAGGCTCTTTCTTTTCCCTTTGTAGCATAGAAGGTGAATAATTGTTCTTCCTTTGCAAGTTCATACAACCACTTCATAAACTTAATAATTAGTTGAAGTTGGTGGTCTTCTCTTTCATGTAACATTTATGGTTTATACTTCACAGCTATGTTGCTCGGACTCGGGTATAGGAATCGGGTGCAGGTACATATCTAAGGGTCGAACATCTCAAAGTTGAAAATAGAGGATTCGGGGATATGTATCGAAATTTGGATACGGGTTTCGTCGAATTTATTTTTTTAATTAATGTATTACTATTATTTATAATTTAATATCTAAAATATTAGAAAATCTATTTATGGATTCTTTGTTTTGTGATAAAATGATAATAGAAGCCCATAAAAAATTATGGAACCAACTTAATCGCCCAAATGTATAAGCCCAATAGTGGCCCAAAAAGAATAAATAGGTACATTATACAACCTAACAAGCCCAATTGGCAGCCCAAAAGGATAAAATAAACCCTAAATCATAAAAGGAGAAAAAACAGCCACGTTCTTCTTCGATTGTCTTCTTCCACATGCTTCCATGATCGTCTTCCACAACTATCGTCTTCCACGCCTATGTCTCCCGGTACTACTCCTTTTTCCTCTTCCTTTCTTCTTCTTCTCCCTCTTGTTCTCTTCTTCTTCTTCCTCGATCAACCAAACCTGCACAAAGTTCACGTGTCCAGATTTTTTCAACCGGATCCCGTACGAATCTCTCACCCGTACCCGGGTCGGGTCGGGTCGGGTCGACACGGGTACTCCACCAAAAATGGCGAGTCCGCGTAACATAGCTTCACAGTTGCAAGGCAGTGACGCCATTGTGATAATTGTTTTGGCCTTTCCGTGCACCATTCATCCGTATAAAAACTGTAGCATAAATAATATAGAAAGCAAGGCATGTGGCACTACGTATGCAGCACAACTAAAATTCTCTTTAATTAAATTTTTTATATATATAAAAGAATGCATTCTTTCTAATTCCAATGTTATTCTATGTTTCTTTTATTTTCTCTGTTTTGCTAGTGCTTGATCCGTTTGGAAACAGGGTGACACCACTAAGTGAATAGCTTTTTTGTTTGCACTAATTAGTTTGGCGGGAAGGACATAACATGGTGGATCGGGTTAGTGCATTGCCAGATGAAATTGTGAGTATTATCTTGTCCCTCCTGCCAATAAAAGAAGCAGGAAGCACTAGTGTCCTTTCTCGGAGGTGGATAAATTCATGGAAGCTTTTTACGGGTAGTCTGAATTTTGATGGTTCAAAGACAATGTTGCGCATGATAAAAGCGATGAGGACAATGCCGTTGGAGACTGAAAGGGCCAAATACGTAAAGTGGGTTGATCAGGTCTTGAATTTTTATCAGGGACAAACCATAAAGGAGTTTAGGGTGTGCTTTGATTTGGATAAGGATTTTGCATGTATTCTTGATAGATGGGTTAACTTTGCAATAGAAAGGAGAGTTCAAAAGCTTGAATTGGACCTGACGGTATATTCTGGTAGTCGGCAGAGCCTCAATTATTACACTTTTCCATTGAGCCCTATTGGTGTTTCAAGTTTAAATACCTTGACTGCCCTCCGATTGAAATCAGTGGATTTGAGTGAGGATATTCTCACTCATTTGTTATCTAATTGTCCGTTGCTTGAAGAATTATCTGTGTCGTACTCACCGTCTCTGGTTAATGTAATAATAGCTGGTCCTTTCATGATAAAGTATTTGGAGCTTAGCTTCTGTTCTAATTTGCGGAATGTGGAGATTTCGGCTACGAATCTGGTATCATTTGAGTTCTTTGGTCCAAATTTATGCAATCCTCTTAAGAATGTTCCCATGCTCTCTGAGTTATCCATGGGGGGCCATTACTGTGAGAGTGTAGTTTCGACAAACTTTCACGATCTTTCAAAGGTAGTCCCTCAGCTAGAGACGCTCGTGCTGGATCTGGATTGTTTGGTTCGTATGTGTGGTAGTTGGTTTTTTTCACTTTCAACAATGCTACGATGACCATGTTCGGGGACAAAGTTTGGATACCGTGTGAGGTGTCACCATTGCATTTGTAGAACAATAATGCTACACAGACAACACCAAACACAATCTCTCACATAAATTCATGTGGCCGCCCCCCCCCCCCACACACACATATACATGTGGGGCCCTCACATAGTAGTGTGTGTGGGGTCCACATGTATGTGAGAGGTTGTGTTTGGATTGTTGTGTGAGTAGCATTTTTGTTTGTAGAATGTGCTTTACTACAGGATAAATGGGGCACATTCTACCAGTACATTGACACCTTACATGGCACCCAAAATGTGGTCACTAGAGCATTAGTGTTTCACTTTTTTATTCTCTTTACTTCATATGGAGCTAATTATTTTGTGTTGCTGAACATGTTTAGGGGGACCTAAGTTCTTTCGTCCCGAAAACCTTACCTAAATTTCGCAATCTCAAGCAGTTGGAATTAAAAATTGGGGCATATGCAGACAAAAGCATCCTTTTCGTATCTCACTTGATAGACGTATCTCCTTGCTTGTATAAACTTGTGCTGAAGGTAAATCTACTTACTTGACAATGCTTTCCATTTTAGATGATTGTAATTTCACATCTAAGAAGCATAGACACCTCATCACCACGTGTCCATGTCTAACACGGACAAAACATGACTCTTGCCAGACGATTTTGAACATGCTCGATGACACGATGTCTTTTCTTCTTGGGCAGATACGCTTTTTCCAGGCTTCAATATGGAACACGCAGAAAGCTGTACGTTTTGAGAAGAATTTAAGAGATTTATGTAATGTAGTGTTTTGGTTTCCTTATCCAAAAAGAAAGAGGATGACGCTAATCTGTTGCTTTATGTGGCAGGATATTGCCTGTTTGGGAGGAAAGCGAAAGGAGGTTACAAGTGGGCGATTTGAAAGCCTCGAAGTGGTAGAAATTGTGGGGTGGGTTGGTAATGCGGCTGACATGGAGCTTGCCGTGTACTTGCTTGAGAAGGCCGTGTCGCTTGACAAGATGATCATTGATCCTGGACATCCTACTCTCTTGATAAGGTCAGTGTTTCAAGAATCGAGGAAAAAGGGTGAGGATGCTGCTAGAGAACGTGCCAAGCAGCTGGAAAGGAAACTACCCGCAGGAACTAAATTAGTGATATATTAATGTTTAGAAATTGTCAGCTAAAGATTTGATCGACTTTGAAACTATTCGTCACGATTGCATGTCCTGCTCACGTGCAAGTATTCACTATTGGTATTGTGAGAAGTTTTGTAGTAGTTTATGAGGTAGTACTAGGCATTTCTCTTGCACCAAAAAAGAAAGAAAGAAAAGGTACTAGTACTAGTATTACCTTCATGAGGATCTGATGATTTCTTTTATTTGCATCTGATAGTGATGTTTATGGCAACTTATCCCGTCATCAGTCCTATCTCCCTCACTATCAACTTCTTGATCTAGAAATTTGTTGATTTGGATTACGTTATTTGTCTTTAATAAACTAGGTTTTTGCCGTCGTGTAAGCACGAAGATTTCGTGCCCGTGGAAGTGCTTTTATATACCACAATTTGCAATTTTAATGAAATAACACAAAATTATAAAACAATCTCAACACATAATCACATGTAGTCTTTCATGAATTTATTTTGTATTTAATAGTTTCTACAATTCTCCTCCATCAAGATTCTTTTTCTCCCAATAATTTCCAACCATGACACAACGCACAATCTCCAATCACTTCTTACTTTTGTGACAATTGCTTTATTAACGTCTATTCTGTTTCAATTTGGCCACGAATAACCCCAGGGTACCTATTGTCCAATTTCTACGTTTACGTAATAATTCAAATTAAAATAATCCATGTAATAATCAACAGCATATAAAACTCACAAATACAATAACTGACATAACAATATTCTAATTTATTAAATATTAATTGACGAATTAGTCAAAATAAGCATACGACGGCTTGAATAAAATCATTATCTTAAAAAATAATATTTTCCCTTTTCTTTTACCAAACTAATAATATCAACTTATATAGTATTCTCGAAATCATTTATTCTATTTCTTTATTATCACAAAATAAATATTTAGTCAAATAATTAATTACTACATTTAAAATTAAGTCTATTTCTCACATTTAGAATATACAAAACATTTCCACTATTTTTCTATTTAAAATATTATCTTTAACTATCATATTATTATCCATAGATTTTCCAAACTAATTTTTATTCGAAAGTGCATATTACTAAATTTAGTATTTACTTAACTTTATATTTTTTTAAAACAAAATACAATAAATGTTTAATATTAGATCTGTATAATGAGGTGATATGAGACTAATATGGCCAATAATATATTTTGAGATTAGCTTATAAGTAGTAACTTTTTTTTTTTTTTTTGCTAAAAGAAAATATCTCCTCATTTACATTTTAAATCCAAATCCTATTTAATTATTATATAATTACTACATAAACTACGATTATTTCGATAAATTTATTAATCGCATAATTCTTCACGTACACATGAATTTCAATACCACAATCCACCATAACTTATTATCTACGCAATAATCAAAAACCATCCAATTTAATGCAAGGCCTGCCAAAAACTTTTCAATACAAATAGGACTAAAAGTTAATGAAAACTGGACTAAACATTAATTAATAAATTAAATTCAGGTTACCATCTACATCAAATATTAAGTTTTGGTCCTATTTCCATTAAAATAGAGATTAAGGTTTCGGGTTTCCGAAAAACTACCTCAAACGCGATTCGAAGCTCGGGTAAGTGTTGCACGGTGTCCGTAGATTGCTGTGGTGGTTCCAAAATCTCTAGGTGGCGTCCAGCGACACTCCGGCTGGGCCCTCGGCGGCAACGCGGGTGTGAAACCCCGCGGCTGTTTTTTTTTTTTAAAAACGCTGATGGAGTGAGGGAGTTGCGGTGGTGGGGTTTCGAGGTGGCTGCGATAGTGGTGGCGTCGGGCGGAGTGGTGGCCGAAAGGGGTGATGGCGGTTCGGTGGGGTGATGGCGGTTTGGTGGGGTGAGGACTGGAAGGTAAATAGGGCAAAATCAATGGGCAAATTGGTCCAAATTGAAAAGTGTCCAAAACCTTTCAATGTTCTTTTATTATTAGGTTAGACTAGGTTTTGGCCATCATGCTCGCATGAAGATTTTGTGCCCGTGGAATATCTAAAATAGGATTATTTGAAGGCAAAACTGTGCGCAAAAGTGATTTATAAAAATTTACAAGTACTTGAATAATTTCAAAGTTCAGTAGCTAAAGCAAAAGATTTGTACATATGCTAGATGATGCCTATGCATTTAAGATTGACATAGTGGTAACTTGCAAATTATTCACACCAAAAGATTTGCCTTGATGTCTATTTTGCTAAGATTGCTTGATGGCATTAGGTGGGAGCACTATTCTTTCTTGTCTTTGTGTTTCAGAGGCTTCACGGATTCATCTCCTTCCATGTCGCTGTGGCATGTAGACAAACGCCTTTTAAGTTAGACTGTCACAAACTCACCCGCCATCACCTCCAGTGGTTGCTAGTGTCATTCCACTGATGTTCAACTCCATCTTCCAAACCTGATCACGGAAATATAATATTTGTAAGGGACGATTCAACAAGCACATCCTCCCCTACATTATACGCGACCCTTTTTTAAGCAACTATAAAAAAGAAATTAAGAAAAGAGAGCTCTTCAAGACCAGAGAGCAATGTAACCTTTTCCGTTTAGAGCTTTCCATCAAGATTGGGGTTGAATCTAAGGTGCCATATTGCAATTCGCTTGTGAGTCCTAGTTGCTATTACCTCATATGGCCTAAAAAAGAAATATCAACCCAAGATAAGAGTCATCTCAAATAATGGTGCTTCTAGCTTGTTTCTTTTTTTTAAGGAACCAGTAACAATCAGAACTAGAATCATGGTATGCTCAAGCAAAACATTGCCCTGAAAATATTTAGTATTTCAAAAGGCCGGAATCGCAGGCATGAGGTTATTTTTACATGTGCCACATACGAAATAAACTTGTATCAAAAGATGGACCCAATGTTACCTGAAAATATTTGGTGCCTAAGCAACCGCATAAATCGGATTGCCCTTTTCCTCAGGTAAAGCTAACTCAGCAACTGCGAGCCATCTTTGGTGATCCTGATCAAATTCCCAAACCTGCAGAGTGTAGAGACCCATATTTTTTTGGACCGTATTTTTCTTTTGCAATCGTATGACTTGTCGAGATAGACGGTATGGATTTACGGTGTGGCGTGTTCGTGAAAGGATATAATGGTAATTATGTGAGAGGTGCACGTGTGTGTGTGGCGCGAGAAGCGGGGGATTCCTCCCCCACCTTTATCTTTTTCCCGGGGAGAATAATTCTCCCATTTCTCACCCTCACTCTTCGGCTCACTGTCTCTCTCTCCTCTCCTCCGAAATTTTTTCTCCTCTCTTCTCTCTTCGATTTCATCCACCTAGGGTGAGATTCCGGACAAGGCCCGAGTATTAAAGTTGTTCTACGGAGCGCGGGCTTTCCGAATATCCAAGAAAAATTACGATCGGGCCACGTGAGAACTCGGTTGACTTGGTCAACGGATTGGGTTTTGCTCAAAACCCATGAGGTAGGGATTTCTTACGCTTGTTATGCGTTTGTATGTTGATTATGTTGATAGATCGTGCTTAAAATCGTTGTTTGAGACTATCCCTTTCATTTCCGAAATTCTGCAGAACAGGGTCTTCGTTGTTGGGGTTTTCTGCCGCCTTAAGCTCATAATTGAATTTTGGTTCCTTCGTATGAAATAGAGTAGACTTAAAGCCCGTTATAATGCCGCTGGAATCACTCGAAACCGTTGAGAATTGAATTTATGGTGATATCTAGAATACTGGTCTGCAATCTGTCTCGTTTTCTGGGTTTCAGCCCACTTCGAACGACCATAACTTCCTCGTCCGATGTTCGTTTTATGCAAACTTTATATCGGTTCGAAGACCTCGAAGTCAGCTTTCATTCGCCACTGGAATCGTCTTAAAACTCTTAGTACACAAAAAGTTATGATCGATTGAGTGGAGGTATGTCAATCTGTCAGGCAGATTCATGTAGCCTCGGTAAACCCCTGTTTAACCACCCTTGGAGTGCAGATTTGATAAGGGTTCCTTCGTGACTTTTAAGCTTCGTTCAATCGCACAACTATTGAGACTGGAATCACTCAAAAATATTAAGAACTCGATTTATAGTGATTTGTAGAAGATTGCCTTGTAATCTGAAAATCTGGGCAGCTCACTGAGCAGTGTTCTTCATTGATTAGCTATGGTTAAACGACCCTATTGGTTATGGGTCCTTGAAGTTTTAAAGATGGGTAAGTTGGTGATGTTTTGGCGTTGGAATCGTTGAAAGTTATTGAGTATGCTATTTTTAATAAATTTTTGAACACGGACTACTCTGCTGAAAATTAGAATATTTGACAATCATTCCTAAGCTTGAAAGATCGTATCGTACGACTCGTCGAACGTATCTGGGCCATTGGTTTTTCGTTAGCATAGTTGGAGTATCGTCGTAAAGGCTATAGTAGCGTGAAGGAGTCCGTGAACGTCGTAGACTATAAGAAATGTTGTGACGTGCTTAATTGGTAGAGGAGTACTTGTTTGATTAAATTGATTAAATGACTTTTGGATTCGATTGAATGATTTGATGTTTGTGGAACGCGGAATGAACGTGATGACAAATAGTCACAAAGAGATCTTTCAGGGCTCTTAAATGAGTAAATGCCTGGCAGGAGCTATATGCTCAAATCGTATAATTTCAGGGCTCTTAAATGAGTAAATGCCTGGCAGGAGCTGTATGCTCAAATCGTATAATTTCAGGGCTCTTAAATGAGTAAATGCCTGGCAGGAGCTGTATGCTCAAATCGTATGCTTTCAGGGCTCGTTATCGAGTAAGTGCCTGGCAGGAGCTTAGGCTCAGACACATGACATGAAATTGGTTTATGAAGTTGATGAAAGAGATTCTGGCGACTGATGATAATGAGAAATGGGATTTGGTGATGAAATGTGGAATGTGAAAGATTGTGAAATTGTACGAGATGTAATGTACGGTACTAAGGCTGTTGTTTATTTACTTAGAATGATGTAGGAATATTGATGGTCCTTGTTTGACATATGAGCAGATAGATCCTTCATATAGGTCGCCTAGAATCCCTGATCATAGTGTGCTACTGTTGACAGTCTTGTGTACTTGGGCTTATCTGTCGTTACACTCTCACTCTAGATGCATAACTCATCATATTTTCCTATAACTTGCGTATAGATTTCTCTACTGGGCACGTGTATGCTCAAACCCTATCATTTTCAGGTACAAAAATAAGGAAGTTGGCATGGCGTGCATATCGTGCTTATTGATCATGTCTTTCAAAGGTATAAAAGAGGCGATTATTTGCATTTGATTCGAAAGGAGTATTTTTGGAAAGACATTTGTTAGAACTGTAATATTATTTTCTTCGGACATTGGTATTTCGATAACTTAGGGCCTCGAGCCAGGGATGTACTCATTGAATTTTATTTGAGAACAGTGAACAGAAAGGTCTTTTGGGGTATTATTTGTATTACAGTGAGGACTTTATTTATTAAAAGTGTTTATTATTTATGTCAAAAATCGAGGGCGTGACAACTTGGTATCAGAGCATATGTTTAGAATACCTAGAGACCGTGGGGAGACTTTTAGTCTCATGGGTTCAAAATTCGTTGCATATTTTTTTTCAAAACACAAGTATGCTTGCATGAATGAGTCGGTACATTATTGAGGTGTCGCATTTTGTATTATGGTAGAGTGACATTGAGTTGTTGACCTGCATTGGGAAGTTGGAGGCTTGGACCTCATTGTAGTGATTGTGGCTATATTGACGTGTGAAGCAAAATATAAGATAGCATGTGATAAAAGGGATGGAATGTTGATATGACTTATGAGATGAGTGTTAAATGTGTTTTTAATTGAATTGTTTGGATTATGTGTTAAGTTTCAAATGTGTTCAGTTAAGCCTATGTGAGATAAACTGTGTAAGGTATAAGTATAAGGTGAATAATATATGCATTGGGAATTGAGTTAGTGCGTGTCTTGAATGTGTTTGGAAGGTAAAGTCGTGTTGTGGTGATAACTGTGGTTGGTTACTGTAGTTGTAGTTATTGAGACAGTTAATATAAGCATAGGTAGGGCAAGTCGAACCTACATACGAGATATAAGTATCTAAAGTTGAGATAAGAATATGAGGGTTATAGGTAGGGTGTCTAGATACAGTATGTGTCTCCTGGACACCCAGGCGACTACCGATGAGATCCGATTGGAAGAGGCGCTTGATCACCGCTCCTTCTAGATGGAAGTCTCGGAAAGTCAATTGGACACTAGGATTGTGTATAGGTGTTAGATCTCTAGGCTTGAGATAGATGACTCTACGTAGGAATTTCGTAGAAAAATGATGTGCTATGGTGTCGTAGTCTTCATTGTTGAGGTGAATGTCGTGGTGGTGTCGTTTTGATAGGATGGTAAAAAAAAAAAAAAGGGAAGAAGACTTGAGGTGATAGATTTGAGAAGGACTAATGTTTAAATAGTGGTAGTGATAGCAGTGATGGTGATGAGAATAGTGCGGTTGATATTATTGAGGTTGAGTACAATTGTGGTAAATATCTTTGAGGAAAATTGATGTCGTTATGACTACTTAGTTGAAAGAAGAAATTTGTGAGCTGTGAAACTTGTGGTGAGCGGAACTGTTAAAAGATATTGGTGTGAGAGAATTGATTCTTAGGTGAGAAGTAGTTGGAATCTTAGAATGTGATGAGAAGTATAGACATGCTATTTGCAACCCTCTAGTCTTGTTGGTATTTAGGAAGGAGTTTGTAAATTTGTTTGTGCTTGTATTGGTGTTTAAATTTTGGTATCGAGATAATCAATAGTTTTGGAAGTTCGTTAGTGCAACTATTGCACACATTGTGTAGGTATTTGGGTGATGAAATGCCATGTGATTGTAAAGTTGATAGAGAAATGATTAATATTGATGTTGTGTATTTGTTATGTGATATTTGAGATTGTGAAAATGGGAAACATGTGACTTGAGTAGACTAATTGACGAGAGTATTTGAGATTGATGGGTGAACAGAACATGTGAAAGGTATGATGAAGTTGAAAAGAACGAGATTACCATTGGGCTTTCTAGAGCCATGAAATGTGAAGTATTGGATACTTTGCGAGTCCGTGGATACTTGGTGAATCCGTTGGATACTTTGTGAGTCCGTGGATACTTGGTGAATCCGTTGGATACTTTGTGAGTCCGTGGATACTTGGTGAATCCGTTGGATACTTTGTGAGTCTGTGGATACTTGGTGAATCTGTTGGATACTTTGTGAGTCTGTGGATACTTTGTGAGTTGGTGAGTCTGCTGGATACTGAGTGAGTCTATTAATGCGTGGATGTGTTTGGTGTTGTGTAAGCTACTAAATTGTACCGTGGGTTGTTGAAATATTTCGTGAATGAAATGTGCTGTTGTTTAGCTTTAACCTACATGTTTGATTTATTATGTAATCTCAATGCGAGAAATTTGCTTTTAGTATACGATGTAGAATAAACAGTGATGCTTATGTGGGTAGTTGCTACGAGTGTATGCCTTTCCTGAGTAGCAGTAACGATGTTTGGAGAATTGGGTTTAAGGAAAATAGTGGATTGATATTTTACTAGAACGGTTTTAATGTGTGTTGTGAAAAGTTATGTAGAAGGGACGCATTACCATAGAAGTGAGTTTAAGTTTCCGAAAATAGAAACCAGTGGCGATTCTCAGCGGGCTAGGGAATGTGGAGTATTGCTAGACTATTGGTTATGTTGGAATGTTGAATGGACGAAAAAGTAGATGGGGTTTAAGCCGAGTTGGTAAAAGAGTTATATGGGTAGCCAGAGGTGTGAGTTGGTGATTGTGGCTAGCGGTTTTGTTTATATGTGTTTGGTTGTGTTGACAATTATTAGCAGAATCAATAGAATTGAATAAGTTGTGAGGTGTGTTTATTCTTAAAGTCGAGAGAAAGATCAATAGATTGAAGTATAGGCAGTTTGACCATTATGAGTGGATGTTTATAGCTGAGCAATGGGTGATGAGTTATTATGTGGTTTAGAATTCGAGGCTTATTAGTTTTATTCCAATGGAGATTATTTGAGGTTCTTTGGATTGGTGAGTAAAGGTTTGATTCATTGATTGATGTTGATTGAAAAAGATAGAACTTGGAGTTTAGAATTCGAGTTTTTCTGAGCAGCTTAATTTGTCCTTCTAGAAATTTCGAGAAATACTTAGAGAACGTAAGGAGATTGTTTGTTGGATTTTGATGTGATTGTCATGTTGGTAAGTGGAGTCTAAGAATTTTGTACAGATGTGAAGACTTGAGGATTTGATAAAATGATAGTGGTTTGCGATTGAGTGTTGAGTGGTAGAACCATAATAATAGTGAGGATTTCGTGGAGTAATCAGAAAAAAAAAAAAAGAGGGTCTACATAGAAAGGAGAGGATGATGTGATTATTATGAGATGGCAGTATGAGGTTTGGTATTGTGGTTTGTGACTTGGTTGGACTTGGATGAGCAAATTTCGAGGACGAAATTATTTTTAAGGAGGGTAGGATGTAGAGACCCATATTTTTTTGGACCGTATTTTTCTTTTGCAATCGTATGACTTGTCGAGATAGACGGTATGGATTTACGGTGTGGCGTGTTCGTGAAAGGATATAATGGTAATTATGTGAGAGGTGCACGTGTGTGTGTGGCGCGAGAAGCGGGGGATTCCTCCCCCACCTTTATCTTTTTCCCGGGGAGAATAATTCTCCCATTTCTCACCCTCACTCTTCGGCTCACTGTCTCTCTCTCCTCTCCTCCGAAATTTTTTCTCCTCTCTTCTCTCTTCGATTTCATCCACCTAGGGTGAGATTCCGGACAAGGCCCGAGTATTAAAGTTGTTCTACGGAGCGCGGGCTTTCCGAATATCCAAGAAAAATTACGATCGGGCCACGTGAGAACTCGGTTGACTTGGTCAACGGATTGGGTTTTGCTCAAAACCCATGAGGTAGGGATTTCTTACGCTTGTTATGCGTTTGTATGTTGATTATGTTGATAGATCGTGCTTAAAATCGTTGTTTGAGACTATCCCTTTCATTTCCGAAATTCTGCAGAACAGGGTCTTCGTTGTTGGGGTTTTCTGCCGCCTTAAGCTCATAATTGAATTTTGGTTCCTTCGTATGAAATAGAGTAGACTTAAAGCCCGTTATAATGCCGCTGGAATCACTCGAAACCGTTGAGAATTGAATTTATGGTGATATCTAGAATACTGGTCTGCAATCTGTCTCGTTTTCTGGGTTTCAGCCCACTTCGAACGACCATAACTTCCTCGTCCGATGTTCGTTTTATGCAAACTTTATATCGGTTCGAAGACCTCGAAGTCAGCTTTCATTCGCCACTGGAATCGTCTTAAAACTCTTAGTACACAAAAAGTTATGATCGATTGAGTGGAGGTATGTCAATCTGTCAGGCAGATTCATGTAGCCTCGGTAAACCCCTGTTTAACCACCCTTGGAGTGCAGATTTGATAAGGGTTCCTTCGTGACTTTTAAGCTTCGTTCAATCGCACAACTATTGAGACTGGAATCACTCAAAAATATTAAGAACTCGATTTATAGTGATTTGTAGAAGATTGCCTTGTAATCTGAAAATCTGGGCAGCTCACTGAGCAGTGTTCTTCATTGATTAGCTATGGTTAAACGACCCTATTGGTTATGGGTCCTTGAAGTTTTAAAGATGGGTAAGTTGGTGATGTTTTGGCGTTGGAATCGTTGAAAGTTATTGAGTATGCTATTTTTAATAAATTTTTGAACACGGACTACTCTGCTGAAAATTAGAATATTTGACAATCATTCCTAAGCTTGAAAGATCGTATCGTACGACTCGTCGAACGTATCTGGGCCATTGGTTTTTCGTTAGCATAGTTGGAGTATCGTCGTAAAGGCTATAGTAGCGTGAAGGAGTCCGTGAACGTCGTAGACTATAAGAAATGTTGTGACGTGCTTAATTGGTAGAGGAGTACTTGTTTGATTAAATTGATTAAATGACTTTTGGATTCGATTGAATGATTTGATGTTTGTGGAACGCGGAATGAACGTGATGACAAATAGTCACAAAGAGATCTTTCAGGGCTCTTAAATGAGTAAATGCCTGGCAGGAGCTATATGCTCAAATCGTATAATTTCAGGGCTCTTAAATGAGTAAATGCCTGGCAGGAGCTGTATGCTCAAATCGTATAATTTCAGGGCTCTTAAATGAGTAAATGCCTGGCAGGAGCTGTATGCTCAAATCGTATGCTTTCAGGGCTCGTTATCGAGTAAGTGCCTGGCAGGAGCTTAGGCTCAGACACATGACATGAAATTGGTTTATGAAGTTGATGAAAGAGATTCTGGCGACTGATGATAATGAGAAATGGGATTTGGTGATGAAATGTGGAATGTGAAAGATTGTGAAATTGTACGAGATGTAATGTACGGTACTAAGGCTGTTGTTTATTTACTTAGAATGATGTAGGAATATTGATGGTCCTTGTTTGACATATGAGCAGATAGATCCTTCATATAGGTCGCCTAGAATCCCTGATCATAGTGTGCTACTGTTGACAGTCTTGTGTACTTGGGCTTATCTGTCGTTACACTCTCACTCTAGATGCATAACTCATCATATTTTCCTATAACTTGCGTATAGATTTCTCTACTGGGCACGTGTATGCTCAAACCCTATCATTTTCAGGTACAAAAATAAGGAAGTTGGCATGGCGTGCATATCGTGCTTATTGATCATGTCTTTCAAAGGTATAAAAGAGGCGATTATTTGCATTTGATTCGAAAGGAGTATTTTTGGAAAGACATTTGTTAGAACTGTAATATTATTTTCTTCGGACATTGGTATTTCGATAACTTAGGGCCTCGAGCCAGGGATGTACTCATTGAATTTTATTTGAGAACAGTGAACAGAAAGGTCTTTTGGGGTATTATTTGTATTACAGTGAGGACTTTATTTATTAAAAGTGTTTATTATTTATGTCAAAAATCGAGGGCGTGACACAGAGAGATATCAGTCATTAATATTTTTCTGTATCAATCTGACGATGATTTTTGCCAATATATTCTATATGTCTATTTGATCATGGGCCCAATAAGCATGTCTAATATTTGTGCTCAATATATAACAATACTCAAGCATCTGATGCGCAATACTTAACAAACACTTGTATTAAAGACTAAGAATATCTACCCTGTTGTGTTGTTTGACAAGGAATTATAAGAATAAGACACTTAGAAAGAGATACGATCACATCACTCAATACCAATACATGTGTTGCGTAAGCCGGCCCGGATCACATCACTCAATACCAATACATGTGTCATGTAAGCCGGCCCGGATACTTGAGTTATCAAAAAAAAAAAAAAAAGAGCCAATACATGCGTCCATGTGACATGATACACAAGTGAGTATCAAAGCACAACTCTGGTCTACATGGTGGGGGCCACCTTTAGAATCTAGCTAATATGAGCACACTGATTCTGCTATACAGAATTAGGTGTCACACTATGGCCATCAGAGGAAGGTTGTTGGGCCAATGTAACGAGGACGTCGCAGCTAAGGTGGGGAGATTGTGAAAACCCACTTGGGAATAAAGTCCCACATCGGTGGGTAAGTAGAAGTTGAAGCAATATATAAGTTAAGGCCGGCCAACTACTGTATAACTTGAAGTTAACATTTTGAGTCACGTAATTAGGCAAATAGTTAGTAGGTCAACTGGGTCGGATTGTTACATTCATCCTCCAACCACCACACTCTCTTTATCTGAACTAGAGGATAGGGCATATGAGATGCGTGTGCAACTCAAATTTTGACAGAAAATGGCAAAATTCGATCAAAATATGCACAAATGCTTTCCCATTTGTTATTTGATCAAACTTTGATAAAATTCAACTTGCAATGCGTGTGCCCCGGCCTCTAGTGAAATAATGTAAAACGCGTAATAGAAAAATGCACACGCGCACAGAGGCTGCAGGCTCAAAAAACCTTCTATAGTGCAGTTGTGCGATACTTTTTTTTAACTCTTAAACAGGTTGAATTAAAAGAATACTTAACAACCGGAGAAAGTAGAAGGGAGAAAAGAATTAGTAAACGGATTGAATTCATCCCAGAGCATGTATGTTAAATTTAACATTGATTTTGACGGAAAAACTGATGCATGATAACCAAAAAAAACACAAAAGAATGACTTATTAATTATTTCTATCATATCATCAAATTGCTTCATAAGTTCTCTTTCTCACTTTGACTAATCAAATACTTGCACCCAAAAGTTTTTTTTTTCTTAAACTTCAAAAACTGATGCATGATACTAAAAAAAAAAAACTCAACATGGAGAAAAAAGACAGTGAAATTCGATGGGTAAAAGTGAATTTTGCAAGTGGGTCTTAATTTAGTACGGAGTAGTAAATCTATTCTAATATATAAAGGGAGAGCACCATTTTGGTGTGCACCACTTTGGTGTCTCCCATGTCATCTGTTTTTCTTTCTCATAAATACCCTCTTAAGAGAAAAAATACACAAAATAAAACAGTTAATTGTGAGGATATTTTAGACATTTAAAAAAAGAAAAGAAAAAAAACCACCTACAAACAATTATACCCCACTATGTGCACAACTTCCTCTGTTCTTCTCCCCAATTGCTACCCCAAGTTTTCCTTTTTAACCTCATTTCTTTCTGTACCTGCAGCTTCTCAGAATTATTCTTTTAACTCTCAGTATTCCAACAATGATTTTTCCTTTTTCTACTTTTCGTTGCTTTCTTTATCAATGGCACACCTGTCACTTCCTTTTCCTACTTCTTATGAATTGTTTTGTCTCTTATAGAATAGAAGATATATATGGAGCACTTATTTTGTTCTATTTCTTTCATTTAAATTCTCCCACATTCTCTTGTCTTCCACCATCTATGGGGCCAATTGCTTGTATAAAATTGGGTGGAGAAAATCATCATGAGGAAGAAAATTCGAGCAGAAGCTCGAGGGGGGAAGGGTCAGTGCTCCACGCAGGAGCAGAGGCTCTGCCTCTGTTCTAAAAATCTGTAAAGAGAAGATGTTCTCTTATTTTCTTCTTGGGATGTAGATGACATTCTGGCCAAGTAACTTTAATTATTGCGATTTATTTTTGGTTTTTTTTTTTTTTTTCGTTTTGTCAATTACTTGTAACATGGTTACATATCTTGTATTTTGTTGAAATGAGTTTGTCTGAGTATTCAAGATCGGGTATTTGGTTTATGTGATTTCAACTCTACATCATACAATAGTTTTTTCAAAATATGGAGTATATATGGTTAAGAAATGAGATAGTCTATGATGAGAAGAAGGATCGTGTTGAGGCAATTTTGGTTAGTGTAGTGTAGAAATAAAGACAAATAGTGAATAGTGATTCATCATTCTTGGATTACCTAGTGAATAATCGAAACCAATTATGTCAGGTCGTGCTTAGATACAAAGACGATCCGTGCCTAATCAAGATAGACTATGTCAATGATTAATTATATTTATTTTCTTGAGGATACTAGTATGGCTTGTAACTGCTGCCCCGTATCATTATTGACTGAATTGATTAAGACCTTAAACTCATGAAATACTATTGTTACAAACCGCTGGTGTAATCAAAATTTCAGGACCTTCTCTACCTTATCTTATCCTCCAATGCACCTTTTGTTATTTCAATTTATGTTTTTTGTATTTAAAAACTCAAAAACATTTATGTTATGCTCGTATTAATGTAGAAGTTAATTTTGAGAATTGACAACACTTATTTCCCTGTGGATCAACTTGGACTTCGCCACTATACTAAATAAGTAATCTAGTTTCACGCTCATTTGTAAAAATAAAATGACATTTTTTTATTTTATTTTATTTTTTGGTATGGTAGAAGGTCTAGGCGATGATGGTTTGATGAGTTCTCTTCATTTGTTAGCTGTCAATTTGGATTAGGTAGGATGGCATGAATCACTCTATGAGAAATTGAGAATGGATAAATATCACTTAGGGGTTTTCTAAAGGGATTTTTTTTTTAAAACCCCTGAACTTTCAAGTACTTTAAAAAAAATAATTAAACTTTAACTAATGACAAAAAGATACATGCACTTACCATTTCATTAACAATTAGGCCTCCGCCGTCCAATTCCGCCATTTGTAACGGATGGAGCAAACAAAAGGCGTCATCTTTCTTCTTCTTACTTTTTACTTTATACTTTCAAAAATTACTTTTAACTCTTTCTTTTTTTAATAGTAAATAAATATGCAATAAATTTTTTTTCTTACTATTTATCAAAAAATATTTTAACCCCATTTTTTTATTATTTACAAAAATAAATTTAACTCTCCCTATTTTTTTACCCCTCTCTCTCTCTCTCTCTCCCTCTCTCTCTCTGAAATTCAACCACACACCACCATTCAACCCCACAAACAACCGCCAAAGCCCTAACCCCAATTTCAAAATTTTAAAATTACTTTAAATCTCCTCTTCTTCTTTTTTTACTTTTTACTTCCAAAAATTACTCCTAACTTTTAACTCTTTTTTTCTAATAAATAAATATGCAATAATTTTTTTTTTCTTACTATTTCCCAAAAATTACTCCCCCCCTCCCCCCTTTAACTATTTACGAAAATTACTTTAACCTCATTTTTTTATTTTCAAATTTTACATTTTTCTCTCTCTCAAATTTGCACACACTCACAAAATGTACTCTCTTTTTTTTTTTTGGGATCTACCACAAAAGGTACTGTTTATTCATTTAAAACACATTTATAGAGTTATGTGTAAGAAATATTTTTAAGGTCCACTTAGTCACATGGGTGATTAAGGGATTGCCCACTTACATTATGTATGTAGTTGTGGTTTCAAAGCTCTTGGCTTTCCACCATCCCCATTATTTGTAAGTTTAAATTTCCATGATGGAGTGAAACTATAAGGTTTCTTGAGGAAGATTAAGGGTCCCTAACCTAGCATTTTATAAGCCTATGATCTCCATCAAATCTAGGCAATCTCAAGTCATGCATAGGTTGGAAGCTCTAATCTCTAGTCTGTATCGGAAAAAATTTTGGGAGCGTTTTGGATCTCCACATTTACCGTCTTCGCAAAAGAGAAGAAACAAAAATACACAAAGAAGAAACATTAACATCTAAAACAAATTGCATCGTAGTAACATTTTTATTTTAGCAAGAGAAAAGAGAAGAACAATTACCATCTCTGAAAAAATAACAAAGAGAAAAAAAAATTATTAAACGACTAGAACCACAACCTATGGAACATAACCAAAGACTGCCTTGGTAAATTGAACCTGTCTGCCAACACCACCACATTCGATGTATATATGATATCATGTCCGAATTCGATGAATGAACGGGTGACCTTCCGGTTGCCTAAAGAGACCCCCCGAATGCCCGATTCATTGACCATGAATTCCGAAAATTCCGACAGAAAGTCCAATACATGTTTCACAATATAGGAGGCAAAAGCAAGGAGTTGGGGGCCTCCTGCTCAAATCTCATCATATCAACTTCGTCCAGTGTGATCCATGCTTCTATTCCGCCAATATCACTCATGGAATCCATCAACACAATAGCGTTTGGAGCGCCCATACTTGCGCTACTCACCCAAACAGGCTTGCCCCAACCGAAATCCGACTCGTAAATTGGAAACCTACACCAACTACTAAACATGAAGCGATCCACTTCCTTGTCCAAGAACCACTCCCCTACCTTCTGAAAATGCCTCACAACCGTATCATGTCCATTTTCCCCTTGCAACTCTTTCAAACACTCACCGTCGATTTTCCCGATTGCTTCCCTCATCTTACTCACTAGGCCACCGAAATCCATCTCACTGTTTCCCAATGCATACGCTCCCCAGAGGAGGTTTCCCGAGGCATATTCCGATAAAGGGGGATCCATCCTCCGCCTTAAATTCACCGCATGACATACCACTGATAGGCGGCATCGGTCATGCCCTTTTCGAGCCATGGCCCACTTCCAGATTGCTGCCGTTACCAACTCAACACGGGTTGGTTGAACCACCGTACTGGCTCCGACTTCAGCTCTCAGAGCAGCTATTTTTGAGCTACTGAAGCAAAACCTTCGAGTGTCGGCCCCCTGTTTCGGGCTATCAAGGGCCATGTGCAGCCCAAATGGTTCTTTGGGTGGGAAGAGAGAGGACGCGACGAAACTCGGAGCCACCAAATTGGTGTCGCCACGCGCAGTTGCTGCCCATGCCTTGACAAACATGCTCAACGTGCATGCATCAGCAATTTTGTGGCAAAAGGATATACCAATAGCTATACCCCCACAGATGAAGTAGTTCAACTGTATGCCTAGGACCACGCCATCACTCTCTTTGCTTGTGCTTGGAACAAATTGATCTAAGACTTCAACTTTTGGCGATTCGATAACTTCTGAGAGGCGGGTGTCAACCCGAGCTTCTAGGTAATGAACGCCTTGATCATCGCAATCGACTGAGCTTTCGCCTTTCATCCTTCCAGCTAATGGGTAGTAGAGAGCTAATGCATCCGAAAGCGATCTTTTCAGGAGAGGGGAAATCTCAGCTAGCTTGACGTTGCTACTACTTTTGTCATGTGAGTAGAAAAGAATAAGTGGGACATAGAGAGGTGGGACAATTTGATCTAACAAAGAGAGCTGAAAGGTCCTGAGGCTAGCGGGCGTCTTAGAGGAAGGTTTGATGGACTCCTTGGAGATGATTTCCATCTTAAGTACCATCTGATAATCCTGGTGTGTGCTGAGGACGAAGAGATGATGGATTTGTTTGCTTGCTTGTGTTTGGATTATGTTCTCTCAATCTGAAAAATTAAGAGATTCAAGAGGGTTCAGGATTGGTGATTTTTGGTGCACTATTCGAGGTCGATTATACCCAGCTTTCCTAGTGATGATGGTTTGTTTCTGTCTTGGCTTGGATTGGGTTTTTGGTTTTGGTTGGGTAGTCGCATTTTGCTGTTTTGTTTTCGCCCGGTATCGTGTGGACCCGGGGACCCTCCCAAGCACCTGCTGAGTGGGTCTCGACTGTTCATCTCGGTAATCAATGGTCCAAATTGAAAATAAACTCTTTCCCGTAAGAGTTCGTTTTTTAATTCGGACCGCTGAAAATACTTTTGGACGGTCCGGATGCACTCGGTGCTTGGCAGTGTCTTGCCTGGCAGCATCTCTCAATCCGTGTCGTGTGGTGTCCGGTTAGGTGAGGAAGAATAAATCATTTTTGGTAGGACTTACCAAAATAAAAACCCCTTTGTTGATAGGCATGGATTGTCTAGGCTAAATGAGCACTAAACTAGGCCAAAAGTCACAATCTGTATTATCTTATGCATGACTTTTTTTTAACTTACCACATCCTTGGTGGCATGAAATCAATTATATATAACTGTTGTATTTATTATCACAGAAAAAATACCGCATAGTGCAATAAGATTTATTTGAAACAAATTAGTCCGGGTTATACAATAGCCACATTTTATTAATCTAATCACAAAATAAAATGAATCATACAAAGTTAGGACTTACCTATACCCTAAGTAAAGGGTTTAGTTGGACATAGGCATGATGCAAAGAGTCACAAAATTACAAGAACTTTTTAAACTCCACTAGAATCTCATTGCTCTTTAAAAAGAACCTATCTAAGACTTGATTTTTTTTTTTTTTGACTTGCCTTTTCCTCTACCATGGCTATGTAGGCTTGCATGCTCGCTAGGGCTGCAAACGAACCGAATCGTAGCCGCATCAGTGAGTCGGGACAACCATTTGAGCAATAATTACATATTTATCAATTCTAGGTGGCAATTTATCTAGTGGCCGTAGATCGGAGTTGCCGTCGTATTTTTGCAATGTGGTCAATGTTGTGCTCGTCACATATCACTTCCCAGAATTTGGCCAGAGCCAGCTCATGGGAGAAGCCAAGGAAGCCTAAGGTTTGGGCCTAAAAAAAAGGAAGCTAAAAATGGAACCTCCAAATTTTTAGGACCTCTATATATTAGGCCCAATTGTCCAAATATATACTTAATCTAAGTCTTCTTTATACAAAATATGCCCAATTCAAATTTCATAATGGTAATTTTTTTTTTTAACTTATTGTTGACCAACCTTCGTATGAGAAATATAGAGTGGACCTCATTTAAGAAATTCGCTTCCAGCCCCCGCAAGTTATGAGCAGGTTGGCCACCATCTGTGTTCCCCACTTGGCCACCATGAATGTACCTTAAACACTTACCCGAATCGGTCAATCCTACGAAAACGTAGCCTGGGCTAAATGGCCCAAGAGACCCATGCTCTTGGATTATAGGCCTAGTAATGACTTTTTTTTTCTTTATTTAAATTTTTTTTGTATTTATTAAATTTTCATCAATTATTTAAAGATTATTGCTTCATCATGACGAAAAAAAATCTAAAAAGTAAAAAATTACGATTGAAATCCAATTTTTTTTTAATAAAGAAGAAAAAATTGGCTTATTTTTGTTTTTATTCAAAAAAAATTAATTTTCGATCGTAATTTTTTACCTATTAGAATCCTCTCATTATAATGAATCAATAATTCACAAAAATTCTATGAAAACAAAAAAAATACAAAAAAAAAAAGAAGAAGAAGAAGAACGAATAAGGACAAAAAAAAAATAGGCCATTTAGCATTTAGCTTATAAAGTTATAATGTCAAACTAGGCCTTAAGACCAATTTTCTGTTACAGGAATATACTCTGGTGGCATTCTGTTTCTTTTTAAATCTTCTTTTTCAAAAAGAATGTAATTTCAAGCTCAATTATAATGAAAATAAAAAATAATTTTTTAATTTTTTTTGCACCGATCGCAATGATATCTATCAAACACGAGATCTATCAAACAAGATCTATATTGATAGAAAAATTATTTGCGTAAATCCATGATTTTTTGGCTTGAAATTTCCTTTTCTAAAAGTTTCTTTTTGGAGAAACCGGAACGGACCATGTTCGGAGAGAAAGGAGATTCTCTCTCTCTCCACTTAGAATTCCGAATCTGATTGTGACTCGGGTATCCTTTTGTTAATGAGCTCTTTGTTAATTGCACTCTTGCATGTTTTTTTTTTCCCCTCAGTTAGCTGAATAGAAGAGGATGAAAAGTTTGTATTTTGATGCTCTGTGTTGTCTTTCGACTGAGTTTCTGAAATCGATTCACAACTGCGGTATTCAATTTCGCGTTTTTTTTTTGTTCGATCGGAGTTATTGAATCCTCACTCAACCACCTCGTTCAATCGAAAAGAGATTGTTCATCTTCAATGGTTTGCACCATTAGTCGCAATAAAAATAAAAAAAATTGATAAAAAGAAGTTGGCCCATGACAGAGATGCGCGATCAGGCACTATCCTTTTCTGATTGTCATTGTTTGAGAAGGAATTTCAAGAGCATGCTCTCTGTATATAGCTTTTACGCCTGCCTGTAGTTTTAAATAGCAGTCGCGGGAGACGTGGCGGTAGCAGTTTTATTCGTGCAGCAGTAGCCCGTATCGAACGATATGTTGCAGAAATCGGGGGCAATTTTTAAAAGTCATTAGCGGCACTTAGAAAGACTGATGATACACTTTTTTCTCCCTCGTTGGCTTAATTTGTCTCATGCTAACCAACCTGCCTGTAACTTGGAATAGTCATGTGTGTTTCAGTCATAGTTTTATATACAGATGTACGCATACATAGACATGGAATGTTTATACTACGTACTACATATCTCTGATATCACAATTTTGCCTCGAATCCGTTGATCACAATTTTGCTTGTGTTTTCATTTATTTCTCGAGGTTGTTTGGACTAATTATAATGTCTGATACCCAATATTGAACTTGTTTTTCTTCTGCAGTGGTTAGTCTGTAACTTGTAAGAAGGATAATCAAATGGATGATCGAATAAGTGTACTGCTGGATGAAATTGTCTGCACCATGTTATCCTTCTTGACAATGAAAGATGCAGCAAGAACTAGTGTTCTTTCTCACAAATGGGAAAATTTGTTAAAGTATTTCACAGGTAGACTGGATTTTGATGGTTCAAAGACAATGGCTCACATGGAGTAGGAAATAGTAATTTCACTTGAGAATTTTGAAATGTCACTTAAGACTATTGAAATGTCACTTGAGACTGAAAGGGCCAAGTATACAAATTGGGTGAATGAAGTCTTGAATTTGCATCAGGGCCAAGATATTGATGGATTCAGAGTGTGTTTTGATTTGGTTAAGAATTCTACATACATTATCGATAGAAGGATAAACTTTGCAGTGGAGAGAAGAGTTAGACAGCTGGAGTTAAACCTGATTGAGTATTCTGGTCTTCGGAATGACCAATTGTATACTTTTTCATTTAGCTCGCTTCATGTTCTAAACGTTATTTCATTGACTGCCCTCTGCTTGCGAAAGGTGGACATGACAGATGAACTTCTTGCTCATTTCTTGTCAAATTGCCCATTGATTGAAGAATTATCTTTGATGGAATCACGGTCCCTTGTTAATATCAAGATAGCCGGCGCTCTCAAGTTGAAGCGCTTGGAGCTTGTCTTTTGTTGTTGTTTGCAAAACGTTGAGATTTCAGCTATAATTCTGGTCTCATTTAAGTACTTTGGGCCTCGTATAAAGTATAAACAATCCTTTAATTTGAGAACGTTCCCCTCCCCTTTGAGGTATTTATGGGAGGGTGCATGTAGTTTGTGACTCTTTTTCCTCTCTTTTTTGGGGTGCTCTATCAGCTAGAGACACTTGTACTGCGCCTGGATTTTGAGGTTAGTATGTGTTGCTTCTTTTCATAAATAAATTTCGTTACCTTTTTCCTTATTTTTATCTTTCCAATTTTTTCGGTTTTCAATTAGAAGTTATTTTATCCAAACAATGTTTCCCGAATTAATCTCAAGAATAATTCTCAAGAATGTGGAATTGCAAGTTACTGCATATTCAAATCAAAGCATCCTTTGCCTCAATTCCTTGGTAGATGTATGCATCTCCTTGCTTGTGCAGTTGTGCTGAAGGTGATCTCCTTTCCTGAAAGGCTTTCCATTTAAGAAGATTGTAGTCCACATGGCATGCCAATGGCAACATACTTTTTGTCCGAATCAGGACTTGCTCCTGCTCTAAAGATTATGTAGCTATTATAATACTTGTGACAAGGTTAAGTGAAAATGTTACTCCCTGAACACATACATACACCACATCTACTTTTACCAATTACGGGAATGAGGTAGTGCACAAGTTGATGTAGACTGCAGAGACAGTTGGTTTTCTGTAGTTTTACCAGGAAGGAATTCCTTCCATTGCTCTGTTTGTTGTTGTTTTGGTTATAATTAATAGGGGCCGGATCCTCCCACACAAAACTTGACACTCCATCTCAGCCATTAAAATCAATGGCTGAGATTAAAACTTAAAACACCCCTCTACTCTCCCACTAACGTCGTTCTCTCTCTCTCCACGTTAAAGAAAATAACGTCGTTCTAGACTCCTGTTCTCATTCGTTCCAGACACCCTTCCCCCCCCCCCCCCCCCCCCCCGCTCTCTCTCTCTCTCTCTCTTGCCTGTTCATCTTCATTAAGCCATCGTCATCAAGCCGCACAGCCATTGCCATCCGACGACTCCCTCACCTAATCAGCCAAAAAGCAACGCCAGCCACTACAAGGTTAATATATTAAGCAACATCAAACTCCACCTAGCTAATTGTTCCAGACGCCTATCCCCTAATCGGTTGTTAATATATTGAGGTAATATTTTATACCTCTCTTCTATCTCTCAATGTTTGGGTATTTGATTTATGTGCAAGGTTTAAACGATTAGGTCTTGGATTTTTGTTGAGGGTTTAAACAATTTTGGGTCTTGGATCAAACATATTGCCATACCGGTCTTTGTTCATGTCGAATATGAGTACCTAACGTAGCTCCCCTATTTCCAACTCTTATTTATCCCAAACCCCTAAAAAAAAAAAAAATAGTTCTACTGATTAATTCGCAAAGATAATATAATTCATTCCCTTTTTCTGATATAAAGGCAACATCGTGCTGATTACGACAAAAGAGTACAACAAAGTTTAACCAACTGGTTTGACACAACATCCAGAGCAAGCTGAGCAAAGAGTTTGCAAAACCTTGTGGTTTAGTTTACTTAAAAATGTGGATTTAGATAATCTTAATTAATTAAAAATGGTACTTTACTTTAAGATAGTACTTTACAATGAGATGCATGTTGTAAACGAGGGCTTTGGTTTAGTTAGCATTATAAAAAAAATTGGTTCGATTCGGTGTGATTCTAGTGCATTCAAAAAGTTTAGTTTGAATTTTTTTTTAAAGTTTTTACCCTATATGCTTGTACGGGCCATGCTTGTATATATTGAAAGTTGATTTGAGCTGAAATTTTACTATAATAAGTGTTTGTCCTTTGTCAAGGGTGAGCAATGGAAGAACATTTTGATTTAGATGATTTCGAAGTAGAAGATTTTCAGACTCCAAATAACGATGTGGAAATGTTAGAATCGCCATCAAGTGAGATGTCTTTTGCGACAATTGATGAAGCACGAAAGTATTATGAAGATTATGGTCGACAAAATGGTTTTTGGATTCGAACTCGAACTTCATCCAAAGGACAAAACCGGTCAAATGAAGTGACTAGTATACTATTTGTTTGCGCAATCGTCTGATAGTGACCAAGAGATGACGTAATGAGAATATGGTAAACGAAAACTTGCTTAACTTTCATGATGTTTTCGCTAATTATGTTCCATGCACAATCTTTACTTAATTAAAGTAACCTTGTGTTTTGTACAGGGCAAAACATCTTGATGCCAAAGGATTGCTTTGAATGATTACGGAGTCTTTTTGGATATTTGCTCATGGAGTTTATGTACCCTTTTTTAATTTAATGATGGAAAACTCGATTTTTGGAAACTTTTGGATGTTATTTTTGTGTAGTAAGGGTGGACCAACGCTGGATATATTTTGCCGAATCGTTTTTTGTTTGCATATTTGAATTCGTTGTTACCATACAAGATTGTTCAAATTCAATTGTTTGAAGGGCTGTTATGCTCCCAAAAATTGTATGCGAGTAGTTCTTTTCAAGTCATGGGGTTATGTACTATGTTGTTGAATCATGAGTTCTTTTCCGGCATATTTGAATTGGAGGT
This sequence comes from Rhododendron vialii, assembly GCF_030253575.1. NCBI lineage: Eukaryota > Viridiplantae > Streptophyta > Magnoliopsida > Ericales > Ericaceae > Rhododendron > Rhododendron vialii. Next base: position 29,480,402 of record NC_080564.1, on the reverse strand, counting down.
TACCTTTAGAGAATAGTTTGCTATATATGTAACATAATTGTTCAAGTTCAATTGTAGAATTGTTTGCCTAGGTTGGATCTTAATCGTATGAAAAATGGGGCTGATTTTTATACAATGAAAATAGGGAAGGAGAGATGGTCTTCTCTGGAAAACAGGTGGGAAGGAGACAACAAAATTCAGCTCCAAAAGATGGGGAGAAGAAATTGTAACATCCCAAATTTCAGGTCCATTGAAAGACATTATCAGCTTAATGAAACAAAGAACCAAATAAGAACTATAACTCCTCTTTGTCACGGTTCCAGCAAGAAGCTTTGGCTTTCTGAATCTACGTTGAGGGAAATGGAAAGGTGTAGGATAAAAGCAAATCATATATGCTTCCAAATTGAAAGCCTTATTGATTTGGGTCCTTTCTGTGTGTCATACCAATATACCAAATTTTAGGCATTTTAATATTTTCTATAAAAAAAAATATGTGCTTGTATGCCAACAGACCTATTTCTGTTCTTGTATGCCTTTTTAATGTTTTCTATTAAAAAGAAGCAGCAGCTAAACTTAACACAAAACTTGACACTTCATCTCAGCCATTAAAATCAAGGGCTGAGATTAAAACTTAAAACACCCCTCTACTCTCCCACTGATGTCATTCTCTCTCTCCACGTTAAAGAAAATAACGTCGTTCCAGACTCCTGTTCTCATTCGTTCCAGACGCCTTTTCCATACCGACCCCGAAAGCATATTACCGAGGGCTTCGTACCGACCCCGAAGACATATTACTGAGGGCACCCGAGGGCTCCGTACCGACCCCGGAGACATACCACCGAGGGCTCCATACCGACCCCCGAAACACAATACCGAGGGTTCCCGAGCAAGCCTCCTGCGCCTAATGAGACACATCATCGAGAAGAATCCTCGCGAAGGGCTGACCTGGCCATGTGCTCCGTAACCGCCTTATCCGGTGCGTCATCTATGATGTCACCTGAGGCAGTTTCCCGAGCGTGACCTCCACGCGCTAGCTTGGAGGCCAAGCAAACCAAGATCTATAAATACAAAGGGACTCTAACCTAAAGAGGTAGGTCGTTCTACCCTAACCCTGGACCTAAACCTCTCTCCTTACAACTAACTTGATCGTCGGAGGGTCACTGGGCTTCCACAGCCCTAGTGACTTGTTGCAGGTCCAGCAGCGGAGGCGTGGAGCAAACGGAGGAAGGAACTGGAATCCTCTCACGATCAAGATCCCGACAATTGGTGGAAAACGCCGACTAGTTCGTCTGAAGCATGAAATAACACTGTTCATGTTCTTCCCGAGGTCTATATTCTTTCCGAGGCCTATCTCCTTCCCGAGGCCGTCGACGCTCTTCCCGTCACGGCCACCAACCCTAGTGACTTGTTGAAGGTTGAGCAGAGGACGCACGGAGCTGTAAGGAAGGAGCAAGGAGCGGAGCCCGAGCCGACTGATCCAAATCTGAATCCCGACACATAGTTTGGGAAACAAACCCGATAAAACTAACCATAAATAGTCTCACAACATTGGCTAACAACAGTTTCAAGTGTATAGACGACAATTCAGATAATTAACATACAATAACTAATTCAGTCCCTGGGGGCAGTTTTGTCTCTAGCAGTTTGGCACGTTCCCTTGCCCCAGCAAGAACATTTGGCTCGGCATTCCAACAACATGTAGACACCCTACGTTGTAGGAAAGATGGGTGACTAGGATCTATAATTATCTTGTCAAGCAATGCAGCATTCTCAAGTAAATTTAGAGCAAACTCAGTGTCACTTGTATTGCCAACCCACCCAGCAATTTCCACCACTTTAAGACATTCAAGTCTCCTGCTTCTACCCTCCTCCCTCGGCTTTCCTCTTCGCCAAACAGCGAATTCCTCGGCTTCCTGCCACAGAAAGCATTTCAGATCATAGAATTGTTACTCTGTTTGCAGACAAGGAAATCGCAAAACAAAACCAGAAGACATGGAAATAATTTTTAAGTTCACATCATGACGTACAGTATCTGGTTCGCTAAAGCAACGACTAGAGTACCGCAACTGCAAAAGGGAAAGCAGAAAAAGATGTCAGTGACTAGAAAACTCATCAATTTAATGACAAAAGTGACATTATTATGAAATGACTATCAAGGTCTGTCATTGGACATGAAACAAACATTTCAAGAGAAAGCCTAATTGTAATGTCTACATTGATCATTTAACTGTATTGTCGCTTTTTGGATCACAGTTCGAGTTCTCTTGTCGGTCTTCTGTGAAGTGTTTATTATCAAATGACTATCAAGGTCTGTCATTGGACATGAAACAAACATTTCAAGAGAAAGCCTAATAGTAATGTCTACATTGATCATTTAACTGTATTGTAGCTTTTTGGATCACAGTACGAGTTGGATCACAGTTCGAGTTCTCTTGTCGGTCTTCTGTGAAGTGTTTATTATCAAATGACTATCAAGGTCTGTCATTGGACATGAAACAAACATTTCAAGAGAAAGCCAAATAGTAATGCCTACATTGATCATTTAACCGTATTGTTGGTTTTTGGATCACAGTTCGAGTTCTATTGTCGGTCTTCTGTGAAGTGTTTATTAACTCGATAATATTGGAACAACTTATTTTCCAATTTCAAAGTCCTAATCGAAGTAAAAACTAAGTCTGCATCAAAAGGCATAACTCTTTATTTTCTGAGTACCAGCAACAAACCAAATCTAATCTAATCTAACCTAAGAGTTGGGAATGAGATCCCATGATGAAATCGAACCCAGGACTTGATTCTCGGGAAGGGAAAGCCGTAACACTTGGCCAACCATTTGTTCTACATACGAACTTCTATCCATGATAAGTACTAAAGCGAGGGAGCAACCGAATTTTATGACATGATTTTCAAATTCTAACCAAGCGCAAAATGAAAGATAAATGTACTTGAAAATCTAAACAAACTCCCATGCTTTCCACTCCTACTTAAGCCTAAACCTTCCAATTTTCAATAACCTCTGTAAACCCCAACACAAAGCCCTACATAATTTATTTGTCCCAAAAAATGTTCCCACACACTTGAGCTGCAACAATTTGAATTTAGAGTCGAAGGATCTCCCAATTTTTGTGTGATTGTCTCCATAATGGGAAATGAGTATTCATGTACAAGTTAAAATTACGTCCTTTGTGCAGAAAGTGATTACATAGAGTATACATTTGAGAATAAGGTATGTAATACGAAGACAACTAACAAGCCTTGTAACAAATGGTACTTTTAAATTCCGTGCACATAGAATCCTATTGATGCTTGCCAATTAAGGTAAGTACAGCCAAGAATTGTAATGCTACACCACAAAACACGAAAATTCAAGTTCATGCTATCCTTTCCAAATCAAAGAACGTGGTTGTCAGCAAAAAGTGGATTACACAATATAAGCAGACACTATGCTTGCATCACAAAGCACATACTGATTCAACAAACAACAAAGGCTAATGGTTTTACCGACAACAGTTCAACATACCTCGAAAAAGAAAAAGATAAAAGAGAGACAGAGCCATTGGTACTGTCCTAAACGCTTCCAACGTTCAAGAGAGGAAGATTCATTTAAAGGAAAATACCATGGAGTCTAAATCTTCCAACAATGCAAGCACACAATTCGTGGGTTTAATTGTGGGAGATAGAGCATTAACAAGGGAAAGGGTAAATTTAAAATGTTGTACGCGAACAAAGAGACTTCATCTGATTATTCTCATTCTAAACTTTGTCTCAACTAATCTTTTATATGAGCATGCACCATCGGGTTGGATAAGTGGGCCACCAAGAACCGAGCACACGAAAGGTCGAGTAGATTCTCGGCATTCTCAACCCAACCAATTTAACCAAACCTCAAAAACTAAGGTCGCTTGAGGTTAAACTACGTTCTACTCCAGCAACATAACATTTCGGTGTCTAGGAAACAGCAAAACCCAGCAATGAAGTCCACACAAGGTATCGAGGTATGTTAATCTTGATGGTCTGAGAGCAAATTTTCATTTTTCACAGCAGTATAGGGTACGGGCCCGGGTGCGCATAGGTTTTAAAAGTAGATGTGGTGTATGTGTCATGGGGACAAATTTCAGGGAGTAACATTTTCCCTTGACTTCATTACAACTTAATAACTACATAATCAAAAGAAATAATTGGATGGATGATCTCTAACTAATGAATGAATACAACAGCACGTGCAAGTCCTGATTTGGACAAAAAGTATGTTGTCATTTGCATGCCATGTGAACTACAATCTTCTTAAATGGAAAGCCGTTTCAGGAAAGGAGATCACCTTCAACACAAGCTTGTACAAGCAAGGAGATGCATCTATCAAGGAAGTGAGGCAAAGGATGCTTTGATCTGAATATGCAGTAACTTGCAATTCCACCTTCTTGAGATTAAGAAATTCGGGAAACGTTGTTCGGGTAAAACAACCTCTATCTGAAAACTGAAAAAATTGGAAAGATAAAATTTAAAATAAAAAAAAAAAGGAAAAAGGTAACAAAAATTATTTATGAAAAGAAGCAACACATACTAACCTCAAAATCTAGGCGCAGTACGAGCGTCTCTAGCTGATAGAGCACTCCAGAAAGAGAGGAAAAGGGGTCACAAACAACACGCTCCCAATGAGAGCCTCCCATGGATACCTCAGAGAGGAGGGGAACGTTCTTAAAAGGATTATTTATACGAGGCCCAAAATACTTAAATGAGACCAGATTTATAGCTGAAATCTCAACGTTTTTCAAACTGTTACAAATGATAAGCTCCAAGCGCTTCAACTTAAGAGCACTGGCTATCTTGATATTAACCAGGGACTCTGATTCCATCAAAGACAATTCTTCAATCAATGGACAATTTGACAAGAAATGAGCAAGAACTTCATCCGTCATGTCCACATTTCGCAAGCAAAGGGCAGTCAATGAACTAACGTTTAAAACACGAAGCGAGCTCAATGAAAAAGTATAAGATTGGCCAATCCGAACAGCAGAACACTCAATCAGGTCCAACTCCAGCCGCCTAACTCTTTTCCCCATTGCAAAGTTTATCCATCCGTCAATAATGCACGCAGACTTCTTATCCAAATCAAAACACACTCTAAATCCGTCAATATCTTGGCCTTGATGCAAATTCAAGACTTTATTCACCCAATTTATATACTTGGCCCTTTCAGTCTCAAGTGACATTTCTATAGTCTTAAGTGACATTTCAAAATTCTCAAGTGAAATTTCCATTTCCTGCTCCATCCGATCCATTGTCTTTGAACCATCAAAATCTAGACTACCTGTGAAATACTTCCACAAATTTTCCCATCTGTGAGAAAGAACACTAGTTCTTGCTGCTTCTTTCATTGTCAAGAGGGATAACAGGGTGCATACAATTTCATCCGGCAATACACTTATTCGATCATCCATTTGATTATCCTTTTAACAAGTTCCACACTAACCACTGTAGACAAAAAGCAAGTTACGTATTGGGTATCAGACATTATAATTAGTCCAAAAAAACCTTGAGAAATAAATAAAAACATAAGAAAAATTGAAAGCAACATTGTAATCAATGGATTCGGGGACTCTGTAGTGCCGAAGCATGCTGCAGGGGTGCAACCTTCCCAAAACGACTCATATTTGGGTAGAAAATAAGACACTTCAATTGGACAAAAATGATGTCGTTTTGGACCTCTTCCATCCAAAATGAGGAAGACAAAACCGTCGGCCTACACTATCACCACACCATATCACCTTGAACACCAGCACCCTGTCAGACTAGGAAACCCACCATGGCACCATCACCACTTCAAACACCCCTCCACCGTCACCGCCAATAGCTACAAGCACACCCAAAAAAGACCAAATCCATTGCCATCACCAAATTAGACCAAACACACCACCGCTGCCATCACCAAATCAAACTAAACCCACTCATCTCCAAATCAGAACAAGCCCACGACAATCCTTGAAGCAAACGGAATCTACTTTCACTAAACTTCAGGGCTGTTTGAATTTTGGGTTTTGTTATTAAGTTTCGAACATTTTTCTGATTTTTGGTTGTTTCGTGAATACAATTGGTTGAGATTAGGGATTCTTGTAAATATTGATAGTGGGTTGATAGGAAAAGTGTAAAGATGTGGTGCAAGCCCTATAACAACTCTACCTAGGCCATTGGAGAAGGAAGCTGAATTGGAATAGAGCTCCTTTGAACAACCTCAGAAAATAATAGTCCCTGATCGCCAGATCCTTTGACGGCCAACTTCTTTTTATCCTTGACATCTCATTCTATCGAACAAGTGGTTGAGTACAGAGTTTGTCATATGGGGGCAAGCATTAGCAGGTACCAATAAAAATACTACATAGTACATAGACTGGCCCCCGTACAAATAATACCCCACCAAAAATGTCGTACATAGATGCATAAAATTTCCAGATCAGGAAACTGAGTTACAGAACCAAGACAAATCACAGCTGCAAAGAATCTTCAGAAGTATATCGAATGTCTAAATATATTCTAACAAAAAATCTGATCTTTCAAAACCAGTACTAGTAGAGAGAGATACCATACGTTAGACAACTAAATCCAAATAACGAGTTCACGAGATTTAATGAAACTCCGATCAAACATAAAACACAAAATTGATTTCACAAACGCAGTCAAAAGACAACACAGAGCATCAAAATAGAAAAAAGGAGATAACTTTGGAAATTAAAACCTAAATCAGATGTGAAGCAGCAATAACAGATATATACTCCAAAATGTACACCTATATGCAAGATGAATGGGAATCCTGGCCTGGCAAGCAAAAGGTTCGGAATATATAAAGGGGGAAAGTCAATTCATGATAAATCCAGGAAACAAACGGCAAGGGGATGTCGAAAGCCAGCCACAAACATCAAAAAATCAAACTAATCGTATAAACTATATACAAAAGAAGTGGTAAGCCCAATTTTTTACGCAAAAACATGGCTTCACCTGTTAATGTCTGCTGAAACTTTAATGGTGAGATATTCCTATAGTGAGATGAGAGAGGGATATGCTTGTAGATATATGCATAACATCCTTTTGTTGTACGGAGTCCTTAACTGCCCCGAGAGAGAGAGAGAGAGAGAGAGAGAGAGAGAGAGAGAGAGAGAGAGAGAGAGAGCGCCCATGAGAGGAGTTTGGCTCCTCTCCAATCCTTGGGGAATTTCCAATGCTAATTCAACGGACAAGGATATAACATTGAACACAACCTATTTGAAGGATTTGAGGATGAACACACATAATTATTTACCCCTCATGTTTGGAGAGATTTTTCAGTGTGGAGCGGGTATATCCTACGTGGTACCTGCACGGAGCATCCGAGCCATCCGATACACTTTTAGATGTACGCATACATAGACATGGAATGTTTATACTCCCTACTACATATCTCTGATATCACAATTTTGCCTCGAATCCGTTGATCACAATTTTGCTTGTGTTTTTATTTATTTCTCAAGGTTGTTTGGACTAATTATAATTTCTGATACCCAATATTGAACTTGTTTTTTTTTTCTGCAGTGGTTAGTGTGTAACTTGTAAGAAGGATAATCAAATGGATGATCGAATAAGTGTACTGCTGGATGAAATTGTCTGCACCATGTTATCAGTTATCCTTCTTGACAATGAAAGATGCAGCAAGAACTAGTGTTCTTTCTCACAGATGGGAAAATTTGTGGAAGTATTTCACAGGTAGACTGGATTTTGATGGTTCAAAGACAATGGCTCGCATGGAGTAGGAAATAGTAATTTCACTTGAGAATTTTGAAATGTCACTTGAGACTGAAAGGGCCAAGTATACAAATTGGGTGAATAAAGTCTTGAATTTGCATCAGGGCCAAGATATTGACGGATTCAGAGTGTGTTTTGATTAGGTTAAGAATTCTACATACATTATCGACGGATGAATAAACTTTGCGGTGGAGAGAAGAGTTAGGCGACTAGAGTTGAACCAGATTGAGTATTTTGGTCTTCGGAATGACCAATTGTATACTTTTTCATTGAGCGTGCTTCGTGTTCTAAACGTTAGTTCATTGACTGCCCTCTGCTTGCGAAAGGTGGACATGACAGATGAACTTCTTGCTCATTTCTTGTCAAATTGTCCATTGATTGAAGAATTGTCTTGGATGGAATCACGGTCCCAGGTTAATGTCAAGATAGTTGGTGCTCTCAAGTTGAAGCGCTTGGAGCTTGTCTTTTGTCGTTGTTTGCAAAACGTTGAGATTTCAGCTATAAATCTGATCTCATTTAAGTACTTTGGGCCTTGTATAAACAATCCTTTTAACAACGTTCCCCTTCTCTCTGAGGTATCCATTGGAGGCTCTCATTGGGTGCATGTAGTTAGTAACCCCTTTTCCTCTCTTTCTGGAGTGCTCTATCAGCTGGAGACGCTCGTAATACACCTGGATTTTGAGGTTAGTATGTGTTGCTTCTTTTCATATATCAAGAAAATGATTTTGGCACTCCAATTTTTCATGCTGGCACTCCAAAATTTGTCTTCTAGTGTGGCTTGCTATGTATAATTTTTACACTAAAAGACAAGTTTCGGAGTGCCATCATAAAAAAGTGGAGTGCCAAAATCATTTATTGTCATTACCTTTTTTCCTTTTTTTTATCTTTCCAATTTTTTCAGTCTTTGTTGAGAAGTTGTTTCACCCGAACAACGTTTCCCGAATTTCGCAATCTCAAGAATTTGGAATTGCAAGTTTCTGCATATTCAGATCAAAGCATCCGCGGATCAAAAAAAAAAGATCAAAGCATCCTTTGCCTCACTTCCTTGATAGATGCTTCTCCTTGCTTGTACAAGCTTGTGCTGAAGGTGATCTCCTTTCCTAAAAGGGCTTTCCATTTAAGAAGATTGTAGTTCACATGGCATGCATGCAAATGGCAACATATTTTTTGTCCGAATCAGGACTTGCACCTGCTCTTGCATTCATTCACTAGTTAGAGATCATCCATCCAATTATGTCTTCTGATTATGTAGTTATTAAGTTGTAATGAGGTTAAGGGAAAATGTTACTCCCTAAAATCTGCCCCCAAGACACATACACCCCAACTACTTTTAAAACCTACGCACACCCGGGCCCCTACCCCATACTGCTGTGAAAAATGAAAATTAGCTCTCAGACCATCAAGATTAACATACCTCGATACCTTGTGTGGACTTCATTGTTGAGTTTTGCAACTAGTTTCCTAGACACCAAAATGTTATGTTGCTGGAGTAGAGCCGTAGTTTAACCTCCAGCGACCCTAGTTTTTGAGGTTGGGTTAAATTGGTTGCATTGTTTTGGGTTGAGAATGCCGAGAATCTACTCGACCTTTGGTGTGCTCGGTTCTTGGTGACCCACATACCCAACCCGACTGGTGCATGCTCATATAAAAGATAAGTTGAGACAAAGTGACGCAGCGAAATTTACGAGAGACTAGTTAGCGTACTAGTCCAAACGAGATAAACAACTCGTTGCAACGAGCAAATCTTGCGCACAAAAAATAAAAAGAGAATCTCTGCAATATTATTGATAAAAGCTTTAAAAGTTCAATAATTGAATAGGTTACAGCCCTTTTTATTAGACAATAACCCTAGAAATCCTACAGTAAAAGAAATAATAAATCATGCCAAAACAAGCGGCATTAAATAAAAGATATTTCCTAATTAATTAAAATAAAATCCTAATTCTTGTAGACCAAGAATCCTAATAAAGGTAAAAATCAAAATCAAACCGAATACGGAAAGTTAATAATTCTAACCTAAATGAAAATATTCCTAACCAAAATCTTATTCTAAAACAATAAAAATAAAATACAAAAACTCTCCATTTTTGTCCTACATCACAAAGTTTAGAATGAGAAATTAGATGAAGTCTCTCTGTTGGCGTACAACATTTTAGATTTACCCTTTTCCCTCGTTAATGCTCTATTATCTCCCACAACTAAACCCATGAAATGTGTGCTAGCATTGTTGGATGATTTAGACTCCCTGGTTTTTTCCATCGCATGAATCTTCCTCTCTTGCAACTTGGAAGCGTTTAGGGAAGTACCAACAGCTCTGTCTCTCTTCTTTCTTTCTCTTCTTCGTGGTATGTTGAACTGTTGTCAAACCAGTAGCCTTAGTGGTTTGTTGAATCAGTATGTGCTTTGTGATGCAAGCATAATGTCTGCTTATATCATTCACCATCTTGTTGCAGGCTTGGCCAAGTATTGTCGAAATTAAAGTGTAATCCACTTTTTGCTGAGAACCACATTCTTTGATTTGGAAAGGATAGCATGAACTTGAATTTTTGTAATTTGTTATAATGCTTGTTAGTTGTCCTCGTATCACATGCCTTGTTTTCAAATGTATAATCTATGTAGTCACTTTCCGCCCAAAGGACGTAATTTTAACTTGTACATCATTACTCACTTCCCATTATGAAGACGATCAATCAAAAACTGGGAGATCTTTCGACTCTAAATTCAAATTATTGCGAGTCAAGTGTGCGGGAACATGTTTTGGGACAAATAAATTATGCAGGGCTTGTTAGAGACTCAGGACTAATGATGCTTTGTGTTGGGGTTTACGGAGGTTATTGGAAGTTGGAAGGTTTAGGTTTAAGTATGAAAAAAATTGCAGGCTATGGGGTTTGAAAAAAGGTGTATTACTTGTGTAAAGTATGGGAGTTTGTTTAGATTTTCAACTAAATTTATCTGTGGTTTTGGGCTTGATTAGAATTTATTGAGAAAATCATGTCCTTAAATATGGTTGCTTCAAGCCCCTCGCTTTAATACTTATCATGGATAGAAGTTCGTATGTAGAACAAATGGTTAGCCAAGTGTTACGGCTTTCCCTTCACGAGAATCAAGTCCTGGGTTCGATTCTCATCATGGGATCTCATTCCCACCTCTTAGGTTAGATTAAATTTGGTTTGTTGCTGGTACTCAGAAAATAAAGAGTTATGCCTTTTGATGCAGACTTAGTTTTTTCTTGGATTAGGACTTTGAAATTGGAAAATAAGCTGTTCCGAAATTATTGAGTTAATAAACACCTCACAAAAGACCGACAATAGAACTCGAACTGTGATCCGAAATTATTTCCATGTCTTCTGGTTTTGTTTGCGATTTCCTTGTCTGCAGTCAAAGTAACAGTTCTATGGTGTGAAATGCTTTCTGTGGCAGGAAACCGAGGAATTCGCTGTTTGTTTGGCGAGGAGGAAAGCCAAGGGAGAAGGGTAGAAGCGGGAGACTTGAATGTCTTAAAGTGGTGGAAATTGCAGGGTGGGTTGGCAATACTAGTGATACTGAGTTCGCTCTAAATTTACTTGAGAATGCTGTATCACTTGACAAGGTATTTATCGATCCTAGTTACCAATCTTTCCAGCTGAATCCCGAGTCAAATGAGCTTGCTGGGGCAAGGGAACGTGCCAAACTGCTTGAGACAAAACTGCCCCCAGGGTCTGAATTAGTTATTGTATATGTTAATTATCTGAATTGTCGTCTATACACTTGAAACTGTTGTTAGCCAATGTTGTGAGACTATTTATGGTTAGTTTTAACTGTTTTTAGTCGTCTCCTTTCTTTTGTAATCCTGAAAATGAATACTTTTTATTGCAATCCACTATTTTTTATATTTTTTTGCTTTTTTTTTTTGGTTGGAAAGTGGTATTGGTCATTTAGTTAGCTGATTCATGTACTATTATGACCTTAAGCCAAAATCAAATGGGAAAAAGTCTTTGGCACGACATATCATATGCACACAAATGATTGCCTGTCATGGTGTATTGAAATTTGCATTTATATGGTGTTGGATAAATGGTTTTGAAGTCCTTACAAAACGACGTCGTTTTTTGCAGAAAATAAGACAGTTGATTGGAGTTGGCCAAAATGATGTCATTTTGGTCCTCTTATTTTCTTGTGAGACCCATCTTTCATCCACTTTCTTTTCTTTTGACCCATTATTAATCATAAGCAGAATTCATAATCTCAACCAATCATAGTCACGAAATTATGAAAAACAAAAACAAATGTCCAAAATTAACAAAACCCCAAATTTTAGTAAAAATAGGTTCGGTTATGCGGCATGGTTGCTGTGGCTTGTTCTGATTTGGAGATGGCAGTGGCCAGTGGGTTCGGTTTGATTGGGTGATGGATAGGGGTGATGTGTTAGGTCTAATTTGATGATATCAATGGACAGAGTCGGCCCTACAGCAAGGCCTTACGAGGGCCTCCAAATTTTGGCCAAAATAACGGCCCCATAAGGAATAGTTGAGTATTAGTAGTTAGCAAAATAAACGTTAGAAGAATTTGGTTCAGCGGTAAGACGAACTCAGTTCAACTCACGCCCAAACACATTCTTTATGTGTTCCTTTTGTCAAAAATACCAAATCCTTTGTTGGGACTTGTAGGTGTAGGTGCCGTGTATCGAACTTGCGTCCTAAAGAACACAGTGGGTACTAACATCCTAGCCACAAAAACCAAAGCCTGTTCTGTGTACAAAAGGGGCTGAAATTGATAAATACACAAACTAGCCATTATTTTTGTTAAATTTTGAAAAAAAATAGGGCCCCACCTAACAATTCGGCCTAGACCCCAGACACTTTGGGTCCGCCCTGGAAATGGATTTGGTCTTGATTTGGGTATGCTTTAAGCTATTGGACGCTGCTGATGAAAAAAGTTTATGCCTTGTTCGGTTTGGTTTTTGAAAAAAAAAATTCAACTCAAAAATAAGTCATTAATCCTATTTTCAATCATTACTCTCCACTCATTATACATATCTCCAATTAATATTCTCAGTTCTCTCTCTATCTCTCTCCACTCATTACCCATACTTCCAATCATTACTCTGTTTTTCTCTCCACTTATAACCCTAAAAACTTCGTAAAAAACTCATCCAAACACAACAGGCTCTAATGGCTATTGGTGGTGAGGGTGGAAGGGTGTTTGAAGTGTCAATGAACAACAATAATGCGTCATGTTGGTAAGCCGCTTGTTTAGGAAGCATGGGATCGTGAGTTCGATTCCCGTCAATTTTTTAACCAAAAAACAAAAGTGTCAATGATGGGTTTTCTAGTTTGCAATGGTGCTAGTGTACGAGGTGATACAGTGTTGTGATAGTCTTCCTTGTTTTGGAATGGAAGAGGACCTAACGACGTTGATTTTGTACATCTTATTTTCTACCCAAAATGACATCGTTTTGGAAGGCTGCACCCCTGTAGTGAGCTTAAGCGCTAGAGGGCCCCCGAATCTGTTGATTACAAAGTTTCTTTTGCTTTATTTATTGGGAATTGATAATGCCAAAACCATTTTTGTTCCTGTCAAAACTCAAGGGGTATTCTGTCATTACATGACTTAATTGTCCTCTACTACATCACTTGCTTTACGAAAATGCCCCTTGAAATCATCCATTTAGATTTGAGTCTAATGACTTCTGCACACTTGTGAGATTACTGTCCTTTCTGGTCAACATAATCTCTTCGTCTTCCAATTATTTTCACAACCTACCTACACTTACTCCAATCAACCAAAATTGACAATAGAATGGCTTGCCTCTCGAATCCTTGATCTCTCTCTCTCTCTTACTCACTGCAAGACTTAGCTTTCTCTCCTCTATCCTTCGACTCCCATCGTTCCAAACCACTGCCAAAAAATCCCTCTTTCACCCACAATCTGTACGTGGAGACAATAGGAAGATTACAACTAATAGCAACAGATTTTTGTCATTTAGATCAAAATGGAAGACAGTGACCCACTTTTGCCTTTGTATCTCTCCATATTCTATCTTGGCATGCTGTAAGTCATCCTTGTTTCTTGGATTAAACTAACATGATTTGGGTTGATGGTGAATTGGATTGATGAGTACGGTGGCATACTTGATCAAATATGAACAGCAGTTAGAGGAACAAAGGAAGTAGAAGCAAAAGGGCGCGTAACCCACTTTTGCCTTCAATCAAAGGAAGCAGGAGAAATAGGAGGAATTTGGAAGGGAGAGTAGAAAGAAGAGTAGATGAAGTAGAGGAACGAGATGAGAGAGAAGAGAGACGTGGGTGAGAGAAAAAAAAGATGAGAGAGAAAGGGGCATAGTTGTAGTGGAGGGCAATTAAGTCATGCAAACTTGAGTTTTGACAGGAACAAAAGGAGTTTTGGCAAAAACAAAAGGGGTTTTGGCATTATTAGCTCCCTATTTATTTCTCAAGGTTGTTGTGGACATATTTTACTGTCTGATATGTTGGACCAGTATGTAACTTGCTTTTTCGAAAATGAAATGGAGGATCAAGTAAGAAGCAAGAACTAGTGTCCTTTCTCACAGATGGGAAAAATTGTGGAAATAGTTCTAAGGTAGTTTGGATTTCAATGGTTCAAAGATGTCAATGGCTTGCATGGCACAGGAAATAAAAACATCACTCGTGACTGGAAGGACCAACCAAGTGTTGAAAAATCATCACCACCTCTCTTAAATCTTTCAGAGTCTTTCAGATCTCTCTGAAAACTTCGAAGACACATTCAGAACCATCTAGTCTACACTAGAATGCTCTAGATACTTCTAGAACCTGCTAGAGTCTTTTCGAATCGTTCGAAATGTTTTGGTGTATATTACAACAAGAACATATTAGAACCTTTCAAGTTCTACGGGAATCTTCCGAAATATGATAAAACCTAAGGGGTTTCTATAGAAGCTTCATGAAGTATTAAGTCTAGAATTGTGTTTAGAAGTGTTCCAATGGTTTTCTATAAATAGGGGAGGGGTCTCCTTAGGTGTGTATGTGAGAAATCAAGAGGCTCCAAGTGAGAGAGTTATTGTGAGGTGTCCAAAAAGTCTTTCAAGATTGTGTTGTTATATTTTGTTTGGAACTTGGGGAAAGGAATGGGAAAGAAGAAAAAAGTTCAAAAGTTTTCCCTTTCCTAGTTTGGTTTGGGAGAAAAGAGGAGAGACAATGGCAAAACAAGGTTCTACGAATAGTAATACTATGTTTGGTTTGAATTTTGAAGAAGGTTTTTAGGGTAATGAGAGGAGAAGGAGGTAGAAAAATGAGAGTAATAATTAGACAAAAAATTTATTAGGAACAGTGCGTGGAGGAAGGGATGCAACAAACAAGCCAAAAACAAAAAACAAAAAACAAAAACAAAAACCAACAACCAGTTTGAATTACAAGAAAATCAAATGCAACACGTATAGCAATTACATTTTTAAGGTTCAATGTGAAATATCAATTTCTGCATTATAGGAAAATGCAACACATCATTCCATATTCGAGGTTCCAAAATCAAGGGCATTCCATTAAACATTAAATTAAGTAGGGCAACCAGTATCTAATGCAACCATTACAGTGCATTGCCTGACGTTCATCTTTCCTTGCTCACAAGAAAAACAAAAATATACAGTATTAAAGAAGAGGTTAACGATGAACGACATCATGGAGAAAAGATTGGACTCGCAGCTATGGCATGCTTGCGCCGGAGGGATGGTCCAGATGCCGCCGTTAAACTTCAAGGTCTTCTACTTCCCACAAGGCCATGCCGAACATGCCCTCACCGCCGTCGATTTCCCCGAACGGCTCCCGGCCCCGACCCTCTGTGGGGTCGCCGCCGTGAGGTTCATGGCCGACTCCGACACCGATGAAGTCTACGCCAAGATCAAGTCTATCCCGATCAACGGCCAGGATCACGACGCCGATGACGACGGGAGTAACAACAACCTGTCACGCCCTCGATTTTCAACATAAATAAAGATAGCTTTTCATAAATAAAACCCCTCACATTATCTTACATAATACCCCAAAAGAGTTCACCAAGTCCTAATCATTAAATTACAGATCCAACTCCAAGAGTTTGAATATATTACATCATAAAATAAAAAAATAAAAATAAAATTTAGGTTCCATTACATTCCCAAAATGCGTTTTATCAAAATGTCCATAGGTCTCTTTTACCACCTCTTTCGAGAATATCACTTGAATGCATGCACTTCGCTCTACGTTACTGCTCCGGGTTCATACCTGAAAAATGATAGGTTGAGCTACACTAGCCCAGCAGAGAAATCTACACAACCATTATATGCAAATGGGATGACGGGTAGAATGAATAACGGAGACAAGGTAAGGTATCTCAAAGTAGAAACAAAACATGATTAGTGATTGTCCCAATATCGACGACATAAATGAAGTACCGTGACTATCCATCAAGACTATAGGCTAACCACAACACCCTATTCCGAATACTCTATCCGCTCTTCGACTTCACTTTAGTCATAACGTCACACGTTTAAAGAAAAGAACCTGTTGATACATGACTCTATGGTGTTGTTTCGACAATCAATCATTTCTCTCATACATTCATCAAACAAACCCTTACGTTTACTCACATACATCACTCTTGCAATCCCACATCACACGTCATAAGCCAGTGCTCTTTCCAGGCTGTTTATGGAGCCCCGCTACTCTTTACAAATACCTTCCTCACTAAAGGAACTAAATCACATCACGTAGTATAAGTCACCGCACCACAATTCCTCCAACACACCTCACAACTCAACCATTCATCTCAATCACATATAATGAATTCACAACAAAGACTTACTCACAAAGATGTGGTACGGACAACTTCATCTCAATCAAATCGCGATCATCACGTTATTAGTTTCTCATCACCATACGAGCACTCACATATCAAAAGATATTCTCTCACAACGATTCATAGATTTTCACCTTGCAACTCGTAAAATCGTATAAGTTACGCAAGAGGTTTACCACATATCAAACACAAAGAAATGTCTCGCGTGTCCACGCCTAGCGTTGTTTAACTCAAAAGAGTGTTCTACGTGTTCGTTTTTCACATCGTATGTCAACACATATAACCTTCGCCCACCTATATTCCTTATATCCTCTAAACCCTCGTTTCGGTGTCAAGCGACTCATACGGAACCCAATGACCACTACCAAGCGTTAAACATACCACTAGCCTCGTCAACTCATTCAACTAGTACTCAGGAGAACCTAAGAACACCCGTGCCTCACCCAAACGATTCTAAGGAAAAGGATTTTTGCAACATATACGAACATATCCATCTTATTTTGGCTACCAAATCTTATTCGTTAAGAATTAGGAGACGAGACCACCACCATTGGAAAGTAAATTTCCGGTATATGAATTTCGATATAAAATTTGCCCAAAACGGAGTTTGGATGAAAAAGTTATGCCCGTTCGAAGTTTTGCCAAAATGCTGAATTTTTCATTTCCGACCGGTAGGACACATTTTCCTACCGGTAGGAGACCACAATTTCACGAAAATGACTCTACTGGACAGCGTTTCTACCGGTAGGGCCAAAACTCCTACCGGTAGGACTTGGGTTTTCAGTGCACGATTTTCAGATTTCACCAGAACAATTCCAACAAAAAAACCAATGATCTAGGGTGCGATTCAAACATCAAATCAACACATAAACATATAATAGTTGTGAGAAATCCCTACCTCGAAGTCGAAGAACGAAATCCAAGCCCAACCAAGCAAGCCCTAGCTCCGAAAACTCCGAATCATCCGAATACTCTTCTCCGAGCTCAAACCCACGAATTTCCAAGCTCTATAACACTTGAATGCGAGAACTTTGCGGCGGATTGAGGTGGGTTCGAGGTATTTTAGGGTGTTAGAGTGTGAGAATTTAAGAGAGAGAGAGAGAACGAGAAGAGCTGAGAGAGAGAGATCGGGAGGAGAGAGAGAGAGGGTTGGGGATTTTGATCACCTACACCCTCACACACACACACATATATACTAGGACACACACACCAACCACACCTGCACTCCCTCCACTTTTAATCCTATCACATTGACCCCAAATCAAATAAATTCAACAAATTTCACATTTACTCGACAGTCTAACATTAATAAACCTTTAAACGATTTTTTTGAAAATACGGGTCTCTACATCCTACCCTCCTTAAAGAAATTTCGTCCCGAAATTTGCATAGAATAGATGAAAGCACACCATCAATGGATTTCTTGTCCTAAGGGCCGTGTTCACCACACAACGCTTCGTATCCGCCACTTCCGTGTCCAAAATGCAAGAAAAGTAGAAAACTCTATAATGCCACAACTAACTAGCTTAGCTTTTTACTAAACAATTGCCAAGTTCCGATGTTCATACACGTCAAATCACGAAGTTGTCGTATTCATACAAATCATAGTCATGTTACCATCTAATTCCAGTCTCACAAACCATATCCATTCTCATTACTTCCGACTAACCAATTCTGGTTCCATGGACCGCGTCCAAACACAAAAGAGAATTTCATAACGTTGTAATTCAACAACCTTGTCAAGCAATACAAAATCAAAAAGTTCTAAGATTAACTCATCCATCCCAAGATTTACTAGATTCTTCGCGCACGTTTACAGGGAAATCAACTTTCATACATTTCTCTTTTCACCTCATTTCTTTACTCCCCGACTTACTCAAATTATTAAGACTCACACAAGTAGAACTCTAATAGTTCTTAATACTAATTCAAGACAAATTCCCTCAAAAGACAAATGCCGAGTAGTTGTTAAAGTGTCCAACACGATGAAGTCTAAACTAAACAATGATCATGAATTTCCAACTTATATTTTCCAAAGCCATGGTGAAGTGTTAGTTTTGATGAAAATTTTGCCCCCTCCTTGAAAACTCTTGTTCAAGTAGTTGCCAAACCATTGAAACATGCCCATGTGTGACAAAATTCTATAGAATTTGAAAGGAAATGTTCATTTCGGAACGACATTATCAACAATTAATTACGAACAGCTCACTTGGTCATTTGAAAATAATGACAATTTTGTCAACATGGAAATGGACTATGATGTAGCCGACTCCGAGTCTATACCGTTATCATTTTTTGAAACCGTTATCATTTTTGAAAATGAACTATGCAAAGATTCAACTTTCACCAAGCATTATCCCTTTCAGAAAATTTTTGAGTTCAAAATGTGTACATCCGTAAGTGTAACAACTTTCTAAACCAAGACCCACCACTCCACACATTTCACTATATTTACGCGGCGCTCCAAGTAAAGAATTCAATTCATGTTCGGCATATGTCTACAACATCCTTGTAGTCTTACTTATTCAATATCTCACGAAGGATTAATTAGACTATTGAAAATCTGAATAAGACCATAATCTATAAAGTGAAAGGCATGCAAAGAAATCATCAAATCATAAGGTATAACAAAATAAGGAGTTAAGATTAGAGATTTCAATCATCACATAATGTTACATCTAACTACGAGATTTGGGTCACCCCATTCAAACACTTCCTATCGATCATCTATTTAACACGTAGCAAGTACCTATACGCACATCATCATCTATCCAGTATCGTGTTCCAAAAGCAAATTCCACACGCTAAGATTTCATTACAAGTCAAGCATGTAGATTAAAACTAAACAGCAACCAATTTCATACACAATTACCATAATAGACTAACCAGTTGCAAACCCACCGTACGAATTAATGGTTTACACATCATCGAACACATCTACGCATCAACGGGCTCACACAGTACCCAATACAACCACGGGCTCACATAGTGCCCAATACAATGGGTTCACACAGTACCCAATATAGTACGGGCTCACATAGTACCCAACACACTACGGGCTCACATAGTGCCCTATATGACAACAGGCTCACATAGTGCCCAAAATACCACAGGCTCACACAGTGCCCAGTATAGTACGGGCTCACATAGTACCCAGCACACTACGGGCTCACACAGTGCCCTATATGACAACAGGCTCACATAGTGCCCAAAATACCAGAGGCTCACACAGTGCCCAATACCATCACGGGTTCACACAGTACCCAATACAACCACGGGCTCACTTAGTGCCCAAACTTCATAACTCGTGGCTCTAAGAAGCCCAATAGTAATTTAGTTCATTTCAATCCCACAAGACCTTGCACGATTTCTATTCATTTTATCAATTTTGAGTATTTTCATCCCATTAGTCTAGTTGTCACAACACTTAGATTTTATCAGACAAGTTCATAGAGACAACTCTGCAATGCTATCCAACACTAGAATAGACCATACACTTCATAATAACAATCATTTGGCAATTAAGCACTTTGTATACGCATAAGTAATCTCAACATAACATATAAATTCACGTTACCTTGCAACGCGGTATGAGACGCATGACCCGACCCCGTGGGTCTTTGTACGCTCCCTCTGCTTGTCGATTGTGGACAATCTACCGCTAAGTGCCCCGGATGACGACATCGATAGCAAACCCGAGGTGGTCTCTGACCATGATATTCCTTCTCCTGAGGACAGTCTACTGCACGATGGCCCGACTGGCGGCACCGATAACACACAATTGTTGATCCCGACGGAACTCCTGACGTTCTGGAAAGATTAGGTGGTTCTGAACTATGTTGGCTCGAGGTGGACCAAAATTGATCTCTTTGTCTCTTCCTGCCTTGGCTCCCAGATGTTTCTATAGATATGTTCTTGCTAATGGTTTGTTTCCTCGACTCCCGCACTTTCGCCTCCTCTGGTATTTCCTCCGTATACTCAATACTTCTAGCACACTCGATAATGTCAGAAAACCTTTCAATTCGTTGACCTACCACAAACTTCTTGATAGACAGACATAACCCTTTCTCAAAACGCCTACATTTCCTACCATCGGTTGCAACTAACTCTGGCGCAAAACGGGACAAGGTTTGGAACCTAGTGGCATATTCTGAAACGGTCATGTCACCTTGATCTAACCTCTCGAATTGGTTTCTAAGCTGTTCGCAATACGACTCTGGAAAATATTGGTTTCAAAAAGTGTCTCAAATTCAGCCCAAGTCAAACTTTCCTCAACCGGCTCAATTTCCTGATTTGCAACTCCAGCCGCCCTCCTAGCGTCTCTCCTTACTCCTAAAACAGATTCCCACCACTTGTTCGCCTCACCGGTAAGTTGACAAGCTACTATACTCACCCATAGGTCGTCCTCCGTAATCTTAAGGGCATTGAAGATCTTACGAATTTGTGAAAGCCAATGGTCGGCCACAAGGGGGTCGCTACTCTCCCCATCAAACTGAGGTGGATTTCTACGGCTAAACTCTCTCATGGCTACTATGGCCCGACTGTCCGCGTTATCCCTAGGAGGTGGTTGCAAAAGATTAGCTGCCGCAAGTGCCGCTACAATATCCCTAGCAAGCTGATTCTGTCCTGCCCCCATTCTCGGATTCCCAATCCTACCCCGCCTATTCTCAGGTCTTGGAGGCATCTCACTACAAAGAAACAATGAAAAGATCATCAACAAAGGAATACACTGCGAATCTCCAACTCCACCAATCCCATCTAACAACTCTACGCCATTATACGGTAACATAAATGCAATGCCACATAGTTGGATACATATCAATCACTCAATAGCACATAAGTCATGTCACAATGCAATAATATTTTTTTTTGAACCCATGAGACTCAAAGTCTCCCCACGGTCTCGAGGTATTCTAAACTTATGCTTTGATACCAAGTTGTCACGCCCTCGATTTTCAACATAAATAAAGATAGCTTTTCATAAATAAAACCCCTCACATTATCTTACATAATACCCCAAAAGAGTTCACCAAGTCCTAATCATTAAATTACAGATCCAACTCCAAGAGTTTGAATATATTACATCATAAAATAAAAAAATAAAAATAAAATTTAGGTTCCATTACATTCCCAAAATGCGTTTTATCAAAATGTCCATAGGTCTCTTTTACCACCTCTTTCGAGAATATCACTTGAATGCATGCACTTCGCTCTACGTTACTGCTCCGGGTTCATACCTGAAAAATGATAGGTTGAGCTACACTAGCCCAGCAGAGAAATCTACACAACCATTATATGCAAATGGGATGACGGGTAGAATGAATAACGGAGACAAGGTAAGGTATCTCAAAGTAGAAACAAAACATGATTAGTGATTGTCCCAATATCGACGACATAAATGAAGTACCGTGACTATCCATCAAGACTATAGGCTAACCACAACACCCTATTCCGAATACTCTATCCGCTCTTCGACTTCACTTTAGTCATAACGTCACACGTTTAAAGAAAAGAACCTGTTGATACATGACTCTATGGTGTTGTTTCGACAATCAATCATTTCTCTCATACATTCATCAAACAAACCCTTACGTTTACTCACATACATCACTCTTGCAATCCCACATCACACGTCATAAGCCAGTGCTCTTTCCAGGCTGTTTATGGAGCCCCGCTACTCTTTACAAATACCTTCCTCACTAAAGGAACTAAATCACATCACGTAGTATAAGTCACCGCACCACAATTCCTCCAACACACCTCACAACTCAACCATTCATCTCAATCACATATAATGAATTCACAACAAAGACTTACTCACAAAGATGTGGTACGGACAACTTCATCTCAATCAAATCGCGATCATCACGTTATTAGTTTCTCATCACCATACGAGCACTCACATATCAAAAGATATTCTCTCACAACGATTCATAGATTTTCACCTTGCAACTCGTAAAATCGTATAAGTTACGCAAGAGGTTTACCACATATCAAACACAAAGAAATGTCTCGCGTGTCCACGCCTAGCGTTGTTTAACTCAAAAGAGTGTTCTACGTGTTCGTTTTTCACATCGTATGTCAACACATATAACCTTCGCCCACCTATATTCCTTATATCCTCTAAACCCTCGTTTCGGTGTCAAGCGACTCATACGGAACCCAATGACCACTACCAAGCGTTAAACATACCACTAGCCTCGTCAACTCATTCAACTAGTACTCAGGAGAACCTAAGAACACCCGTGCCTCACCCAAACGATTCTAAGGAAAAGGATTTTTGCAACATATACGAACATATCCATCTTATTTTGGCTACCAAATCTTATTCGTTAAGAATTAGGAGACGAGACCACCACCATTGGAAAGTAAATTTCCGGTATATGAATTTCGATATAAAATTTGCCCAAAACGGAGTTTGGATGAAAAAGTTATGCCCGTTCGAAGTTTTGCCAAAATGCTGAATTTTTCATTTCCTACCGGTAGGACACATTTTCCTACCGGTAGGAGACCACAATTTCACGAAAATGACTCTACTGGACAGCGTTTCTACCGGTAGGGCCAAAACTCCTACCGGTAGGACTTGGGTTTTCAGTGCACGATTTTCAGATTTCACCAGAACAATTCCAACAAAAAAACCAATGATCTAGGGTGCGATTCAAACACCAAATCAACACATAAACATATAATAGTTGTGAGAAATCCCTACCTCGAAGTCGAAGAACGAAATCCAAGCCCAACCAAGCAAGCCCTAGCTCCGAAAACTCCGAATCATCCGAATACTCTTCTCCGAGCTCAAACCCACGAATTTCCAAGCTCTATAACACTTGAATGCGAGAACTTTGCGGCGGATTGAGGTGGGTTCGAGGTATTTTAGGGTGTTAGAGTGTGAGAATTTAAGAGAGAGAGAGAGAACGAGAAGAGCTGAGAGAGAGAGATCGGGAGGAGAGAGAGAGAGGGTTGGGGATTTTGATCACCTACACCCTCACACACACACACATATATACTAGGACACACACACCAACCACACCTGCACTCCCTCCACTTTTAATCCTATCACATTGACCCCAAATCAAATAAATTCAACAAATTTCACATTTACTCGACAGTCTAACATTAATAAACCTTTAAACGATTTTTTTGAAAATACGGGTCTCTACACAACCTGTCCGAGTCATCGCCCGAGAAGCCCGCTTCCTTCGCGAAGACGCTGACTTAGTCTGATGCTAATAACGGGGCAGGTTCTTCGTCCCGAGGTACTACGCGAAGACGATTTTTCCTAAGTTAGATTACGCGACGAACCCGCAGGTCCAAACCGTGATCATGAAGGATGTGCACGGGGAGGTCTGGAAGTTTAGGCAAATTTATAGGGGCATGCCACGGCCGCATTTGCTAACAACGGGGTGGAGCACATTCGTGAACCAGAAGAAGCTGGTCCTGGGGGACTCGATCGTGTTCCTGCGGGCTGAGAACGGGGACCTCTGCGTAGGAGTTCGGAGAGCCAAGAAAGAGGCCGAGTCGCCGCCCTCTGGTGTTTTTCGAGGGAAGGTGAGAATTCTCATAAGCTAGTAAGGAATGGGAGTTGGGGGGAATTTGAGGGTGAGGGGGAAAGGGGTTGTGGAGGCGGCGGGGATGGCGGCGAGGGAGAGGCTTCTGAGGTGGTGTATTACCCGCGGGCAAGCACGCCGGAGTTTTGTGTGAGCACTGCAGCGGTTAGGGCCTCAATGAGGATTTAGTGGTGTTGTGGGATGAGGTTTAAGATGCCGTTTGAAACAGATGATTCGAGAATTAGCGACGGTGAACAAAATCGGGACTCAATTAATTATGTATAGACTTAATAGCAGAAACAAAGTTGTGGCATCGAAGTTAGAATTCTCTCTTGCATGAGATCATATAATTAGGATCATACAATTAGGCAAATGAATATTTTCTAAAATAAAAAATCAATCACATACTGAAATTAATGAGAACCATCCAGAATACCGTAACTCCGGGATGGGGGAACACGAGAGTTACTTATTCCTACTTGATCCATGAGGATATAACATTTGTGTAACTGACGATGTAAATCTTCTTGGGCTTGACTTGGTTATCATTGTAATTATTTGTTACGAAGAAGTATTATGGGGTAGCCCCAGTGGTAAGGGTGAACATGTGTCTGCAACATGGCAGGGTTCAATTCTCCCTGAAAGTAAATCATGATTTAAGTGGGGCACCATGGCGGTGGTTGTTGTGTTGGTCTTCTCGGAGGATTAGTCTTGATGCGCGTAAGCTAACCTGGACATCTCGATTATAACAACAACAAAAAAAAGTATTATTGGGTAAGTTATAGTTTTATCTTATATGTTGTTACCTTTTAGCTGAAAGGGACTCAATATTATTTCAAACTAAGTTACGGTATGGCATAAATCATTTCTTTTAGTACTACTCTAGATATGGGTTTCTAGGTGCAGATTTGTAATTTTCTTATCTCTCTTTATGTATCATTTTGCGTCAGCTGTTGTATCGATCGGAGAAAAAAATCGTTCGCGTTTCTGTTTCCAAATTGGCTTTGTTTGGTAAAATTGTCAATTTTTTGTTTTTCGTTTTTTGAAAATAAAGAAATGAGTTTTGGTTTGGTTTGGTTTATTAAAAAATAAATACAAATAGCATATTTGGTGATCATAATAGTTTTTATTTATTTATTTTTTGGGCTACCGAAAATGTTTTCAAAACAAATAAAAACACATTTTTTGTGTTTTTAGAATTTTCGTAAACTAGTGGAATTGATTTATGTATTTTCTAAACAGAAACAGTAACACAAACATGTTTATGGTGCTTGTTTCAAAAAATATCGAAAACGAAAACAAAAAACTGGAAATAAAAACTTTTCCAAACAGAGTCTAATCGTTTCTGTTTCCGACTTGTTAGTATTTTTCTTTCGGCAATCGTCTACGCAAATTAAACCGAAGAAAAAGCATAGAGAAAGAAATTATCAGATCCACCTTCAGGTCGGTGGAATATTCCAACAGATCCAAATTTCAATAGTGAACGTACCAGTGATTTTAGAAAGTGATGTCCGTTAGGATGTAAGCAATGGACACACTGAAAGGCAGAGACGTCTTAACATGTTTTCATGGATCAAAAATGTAAAAAAACAGTATAGAAAAATGTAAAAAATAAAATAAAAAAATGAAACCAGTTTAGGGCTTTTCAATTTTGTGAAAACGATACCAACCCATATCAAAATCAGTCAATTCGCGCCATACTTCTCTCTCTAAACTAGTTTGAGCTCTCCATTTTTTTTAACTCGAAGTGTCCTGGCCAATTTAGGTGCTCCTCAACAATATTCACGACGACTAATTCCATTGTCTACTAGCTAAGACCTCATTAAAGTCGAGGTGAAATCCCATATAAACTCACTCACAAGAGTTGGATAGGTTTTTTTTTCTTTTTTTTTAATAAACTCACTCACAAGAGTTGGATCGGTTTTTTTTTTTCTTTTTCTTTTTTTCTTTTAAGATTTCCAATCTGAGATCTAAGAGAGAGAAAAAAAAAAAAAAAAAACCTAATGTGCAAGCCTTGACCGATTTTGATTGTTAGGCCCTAAGGATCAAAATCAAACAGATAAACACCTAAAAAATACGACACAGTGACTTGTGTTGTTCCCCAAAGAAATGGATACATAGACGGGGTGATAAGTGCCAAAATGTACTCATTTGGGCCACCTCATGGACGGATGAGGCGGATACGTTGATATGGCACTTTTCTCGCTCAGGAAACTATACAGTTAGTTCAGGATACAAGGCGGCGGTGGATTTGGAAAATCAAGGTTTGGGGGCGGGTGAGAGAAGAGGAAATACAAGCACTGAGGAGGCGGAAGGGCAGCGGCGGAAACAATGTTGGAAGCTTTCCATTCCAAAGAAAATTCTGGTTTTTCAATGGAAATGTTCTCATGAAATCCTGCCCACTAAAGGAGAGCTTTGCAAAAAGAGGATTTCGGTGGATTCTTACTGTCCAGATTGTGGGTAGGGAGAGGAAACCATAATTCATCTTTTTTGTACGTGCACGCTCGCAAAACAAGTATGGGCTAAGTCAAATCTTACCGTGAATTTTGGAAACGCGCAGTTTAATTCTTGTTATGCTTTATGGGATGCACTAAGTATGCAGTGGCAAAATGCCCAAAATAGAAATTGGAATTTGTCTTTGGCTGTTGTTATAGTGTAGCAGCATATCTGGAAGAGCCGAAATGGGGCGGTGTTTGAGCAAAAAGTGCTTCGGCCTAATGTAATTAGTAATAGGGCTTTGGGGTGTTTGCAAGAGTACCAGGCGGCAAACCGGATAGGGCACGTGGAGAGGAAGGCGTTGACAATACTCTCTTTTTTAAAATGTAAGCATAGTTTGTACTTTTTAATTGTATATTAACAATTATTAACGCGGTTGAAGTATAAACTAAATTTAGTATTTTGGTACAAGAAAGTTAAGTTCAAACAAGTCCAATTGACAAAATCCAAAAATATATTATTGAAAAAGATATAAATATCTAGGTTTTAAAAGCTCTAAAATATCTAGGTCTAGAAGGCCTAGAATATCCTTGTGAAATATCAAGAAAGTTTTTGTGAGAATTAATCACATGTGTAATTCTAGAATTACCTCCAAGTTTATCTTCTATGAAAATATCTTTGTATTAGAGCCTTCTATAGAGTAATATAAATAGGGATGAGTTCTAGCTATTTTATACAAAGCCAAAAAAAGTTTGAGTCCAACTATGATCAAATACTCTCATCGTGTAAGATTGTCCATACGAGAGAAACAATCCGACAGGAGAGAAAGGAGAATTGAGTGTGATTGAGTGCGCGAGAGGAGACCGGAGAGATTGGTGCATTAAGTGCAAGAGGGGAGACAGGAGAGATTGGTGCAAAAGAGTAATGGATGTGCGCTCTTATTTTCCTAGATCCAGCGGAACGTGAAGCTAGCGAGGAAGGAAATCCAAGAGAAACAATCCGATCTCGACAAGGCTAAAACTATACTGGAAAGGGCTAAATCCAACTTGGAAAATGCTCAATCAAGAGTTGATAAGTGGAATTATTCAAGAGAACTCATCCAGACTGATTAAGGCAAAAATAGACTTCAATAAAACCTTGGTGGATGCCCAACTGGAGGCGTTGGCGTTGTTGAAGAGGTGGTTGTCTTGAAGGTGTTGAAGGACATGATTCAATGCTCGCTAGATATCATATGTGAGCCTAGACCAAACTCGGAGCAAATCGTGCAAAAATGCATAGAATACCACCTAGTCGACAAATATGTCGCCCCCTAGTGTGTTGTTACACTAGTTTGTGTTGGAGAATTTTTTATTCTCAGGAGTAGTGACAATTAGGAAAGAATTTTACCCGAACAAATGTCATGCTTCTCGTCAATGTCACAATTCTTTTTTGTTATTTGTAGTAACAATTAATTTTCTGTTACTAATTTGTGCTATCTATGCCGACTCACCACACCACATGCGGAGTCGTCTCGCCGGATCTCTCTCGGACACCCTATGGAGCGGAAAGACTACTATTGACAGTATACAAACTGACAGCAGAAAGTAGCTTCTTTTTGCAAATATGGCCCCGACCATAGAAATGATGTCAGAATTCACAACAAAAATAGTGCTGAATACTGAAAAGTACAAATGTAATCAATTTAGCCCTTCCACCGTAACAAAGAAAGTTTATTTGATCATGAATGCGTGCCAAGACTAGTCATTTAATTCTTGATATCTTGTTTTTGAAAGATTCCTCGGCATGATTGAGTTCAACGAATCTACTAGAAGCTTTCTTTTCCTATCTGCAGAGAGCCTCATCAAGGTAGCCAGAAAAATAAAAGCACCGGCACATGCTAACTCTTCTCTAGCTTTGTCCACTCGAACACTAACATCCGAATAGAACTTAAAGTTCAGACCTTTCAACATTGGTTTTAATCTTCGATGTTTTAGATAAAGCCCCAGCATAGGAGAACCTGTGGACGATCCAGAAATTAATAAATTAGAAGGGTCTCTTTCTTTTAGACACAGATAACATATTAATCAAGATAAGGCAGTGGTCTGACGTCCTAGGGGCCAAAAACACAACCCCAGATTCTGTGGATAATATCCATGGAACATTGACTAGAGCCCTGTCCAGCTTACTTTTGTCATCGCCTATGCCCCAACCCGATAGCCTTTCGGAGGAAGATCATCCGTTTCAGTCTCAATTAGAGACAGGTATTCATTAAACTACAAATCAGCTGTCCGCATACAAGCATACCTGAACTATACGATGACGTATCTTGCGATATAATAGCTATAATAGCATATACCGATTCGGAACGTATCCTACGATTTCTTATTGAGAAGAAATCATACCATATTTTAAGAATTGAAATACAAACGCATTCTGAATCGTTTGATCTAATTTTGACGGTAACATATTTCGATCATATATTGCATGACTCAAGCACCAGAAAGTCTCACTATGATAGACCCTACTTGGGAGACTTGAAAATTTTCATCCTAAAAGCCTATTTTTCATACATTAAACACTTATTTTCATATATCCAACTGATTTTTAGATTATAATTAAGTATAAATAGTATTTTTTACTATTATATTTGTTTTCGTATCTTACAATACACAATACATATTGTCACGGGGCTGTTTTTCGCCTAGAAATCTGCCCGTGATGGCACCAAGTTTGCCAACAACTTGGTCTCAGCCAACTAGTGTTTACACACACACCCGATATGTTTGAACGTCTAGGAACACACTCAAGAGTTATGGGAACCGTCCCAACCTTTATTAAGCACCAACTCACAAAGGATTACACTCAAGAGTACTAGACAGAACAACCCTCTGCCTTAGGCTACGAAAATGCTTGCCTAAATAGGCTTACAATCATAAAAACGTGGCCACTAAGTACATGAGATCATGGGGCCAACCCATGATCTTGCAGTTGACACCCCCAACTGCCCTAGGGCTGTGCTGGCACTGCCAGAATCTGCCAGCACACTGAACTGTGAAACTGCCCGGAGATAACTGCCGATAACTGCCCGTTTCTGCCTTGGACACCTGTCCCATGCTGCCAGCAATGCATGCAGCCCGTTTCTGCCTTGGACACCTGTCCCACGTTCCCAGCAACATGTGCAGAAATGTTGTTAACCGTCAATGACCGTTTTGCCCGAGCCAACTCAAGTCTGCCTCTGTTTTGCCCGAGCCAACTCAAGGCTGCCTGGCCAATTTCGTGATCCAACCCCAGCTCCCAATACTTAGCCGTTTTTCTCGATTGCCTTGTCTCACAAGCCTGCTTCCCGTTTAGCATCCCTGCCTCGATATCATCGGGCCATCATGTGCATCACGACTGCCACTTGCCTTAGGGACCAGTGCCGACACCAACCGACACCGTCGGGTCACCTTGTAAAGACATGCCTGCCTCATGCCTTTGTTTCCACCGGTTGGCTAGGGTGCAAGGTGCCACCGCTAGCCAAGCTTAGCAAGCCTTGGAACTCAAGGTGCTAACAAACCACCCCCACCAGAGGAAGCCGACGTCCTCGTCGGTAAGGCCCATAAGTACTCCAGCACTTGCTTCTCAGACTGCCACAAAGTCCCATCCGTTTCCCATGTAGCCTCCGAGTCTTGCCTATTTTCACACTTCGCCAAACAGGAGGTTCTCCCATTTGCCTCGCTCTGCCCTTTCGCCTTATCATCCAGAATCCCATACATCTGAACTGCGAGAGAAGCCCGTTGAGCTTGTTTTCTTCCAGCAACCACCAAGTCTGGAAAATTCTGCACTTGAATTGCCGATAGCCATCCACCCGTTCCTTCCCTTGCCCGCTTTCCCTTCTCTGCCTTGGAACACCGTGGTACGAAGCAGGGCCGTTTCTCATCAGCAATCAAAATCCCACCGAGATGTGGCATCACAGCCACTTTTGCAGCCACAAAGAACTCATTACCCAGTATAAGTTCGAAGTCATCAAGCGGATACACCATCAAATCCACTTGCCCGTTCCAGTCCCCGATCCTCAAAGCAACATTGCCCGTCATTCCATGCCCCACCTGTGCATTGGAATTTACTGTCTTGATCCGACTGAAACTTTCAACGACTTTTAAACCAAACGACTGCACCACCCGTTCTGAAACAAAGTTGTGTGTGGCCCCCGTGTCCACCATGGCCAACACTTCCATTCCACAAAGCAACACTTTGACATACATCAAACCCGATCTTTGCGAGGTTACTACCTTGTCTGCATGAATCACGTTGAGCAATTGCATAGGGCTGACCCGGACATGCACTTCCGAGTCTGAATCACCATCTTTCCCTTCATCCACGCAAATAGCATTTAGCTTTTCACGCTTTGGACAATCCTTTGCCCGATGAGGCCCATCGCAAATGAAACAACCCTTGCTGAAATTCCCTTTGCCTTGCCGTTTGTCCTCTGCAACCGATTCAGATTTCTGACCCTTGTCTTTCTGACTCTTATCCCATTTCTTTGAACCAGATTTTGACGTACTGGATTCGAAAGAATTGGATTCGCCCGTCAGTTTGAAATCTGCCAACCCGTCGGCAGCAGCAACAGCCGATGGCAAGTCCTTGATTCCCAGCCTTCGAAGTTCCAACTGTGCCCAATTCTGCAAACCCGACATAAAATTGAAAACCTTGTCCTCCTCCGACATGTTCTTGATATCCAGCATCAAAGAACTAAATTCCTTCACATAATCTCGCACTGAACTCGTGTGCTTCAATTGTTTCAGCGACTCCCTTGCAAGCCACGAAGAATTGCAAGGCAGGAATTGATCCTTCAATTCCTTCTTCAGTGTATCCCACTGCTCGATCTTTGGACGCCCGCTGTCCTCACATCGAGTTCTCCACCAGAGTTTCGCATCGCCCATGAGAAACATCGTGGTGATTGTCACACGATCTGCCTCTGGAACACGAGCAGCAGAGAAGTACTGCTCCATATCCCACAGAAAGTTTTCCAACTCCTTGGCATTTCGGGCACCACCGAAAGCCTTCAGTTCAGGGACCTTTACACGAGTCTCGAATCCGTCTGAGCGACCCAAGAAGGCCCTCTTCACAACCAGCAATTCTGACTCCAAGTTAGAAACCCGCTCCTTCATGACATCTGAGAGTTTGTTGAAGTCCGCCAACATCTCTGTAAACTTGGTTTCCGTCTGACCGGCGTGTGTTTCGTGAGCCTTTTTCTGTGACTCGACTGAAGCCAACACGACGTCCAGGCGTTCAACCAAGGTAACACCCTCATCAGAATCGTCATCACCAACGAGCTTTTCCAACTGTGTAACTCTGACCCGTACCGCCTCGAGTGCAGCATTTGCAGCCATAACTCCAACCCGAAGTTCTGCAACTTTTGCTCGCAACCTGAGCTGCTCTGATACCAACTGTCACGGGGCTGTTTTTCGCCTAGAAATCTGCCCGTGATGGCACCAAGTTTGCCAACAACTTGGTCTCAGCCAACTAGTGTTTACACACACACCCGATATGTTTGAACGTCTAGGAACACACTCAAGAGTTATGGGAACCGTCCCAACCTTTATTAAGCACCAACTCACAAAGGATTACACTCAAGAGTACTAGACAGAACAACCCTCTGCCTTAGGCTACGAAAATGCTTGCCTAAATAGGCTTACAATCATAAAAACGTGGCCACTAAGTACATGAGATCATGGGGCCAACCCATGATCTTGCAGTTGACACCCCCAACTGCCCTAGGGCTGTGCTGGCACTGCCAGAATCTGCCAGCACACTGAACTGTGAAACTGCCCGGAGATAACTGCCGATAACTGCCCGTTTCTGCCTTGGACACCTGTCCCATGCTGCCAGCAATGCATGCAGCCCGTTTCTGCCTTGGACACCTGTCCCACGTTCCCAGCAACATGTGCAGAAATGTTGTTAACCGTCAATGACCGTTTTGCCCGAGCCAACTCAAGTCTGCCTCTGTTTTGCCCGAGCCAACTCAAGGCTGCCTGGCCAATTTCGTGATCCAACCCCAGCTCCCAATACTTAGCCGTTTTTCTCGATTGCCTTGTCTCACAAGCCTGCTTCCCGTTTAGCATCCCTGCCTCGATATCATCGGGCCATCATGTGCATCACGACTGCCACTTGCCTTAGGGACCAGTGCCGACACCAACCGACACCGTCGGGTCACCTTGTAAAGACATGCCTGCCTCATGCCTTTGTTTCCACCGGTTGGCTAGGGTGCAAGGTGCCACCGCTAGCCAAGCTTAGCAAGCCTTGGAACTCAAGGTGCTAACACATATCCTGTACAATACATAAAATAAAATAAACGAAACACAATACGTATCCCGATTTGAAAACATTAGTCTTCTAGACAAAGTCGTGTCGTGTCCTACTCAGAACGTGAGGCTGGTACATGTTTCAGTGCTTATCTCATTACATTACGGATAAATCGTGTCTCACTCCATAACCTCCACCTATCTGCAATAGAAATACCTCCATACACCATTGATTGGTAAAAAAAATCTTTTGATTTTCCTAGCACAAAGCTGTAGCCGCCATCATCTGATCACTAGCATGTTTGAAGATTCCAAGCCACTACTATTCTGGCAACGACCACAACGCCTGCATTATTAGACGCCAACCAGTGACAAGGAAAGCTGTGGAACGCTGTAATAACCAAGTTTTCCCTTCTAACGTCAGTCTAACTCACCCCCATATCACTATGGTTGCGAGATTTCACAAAAACAAATGCCTCTTTTGCTTTAAGGGTCATTTAGACCCCTAATATTCCAGGCAACAATCTTAGTCATTTCTTCCGTTTACTGCCACCCCCACCCGGCCACCCCTCCCCTTAATAGGACCAAGGCCCTTCACCTCTGCCTTTACTCTTGCTGATCTTATCCGCTTGAGACTTGACCAATACATGAGGAAACCAGATCATGCACCGCACCATTCCCATCCACTGGGTGATCAAACGCTCCTTCATTATCCTTCCCGTTCGGTAGAATAGAATTCAAATGCTCCTTCATTATCCTTCCCATTCGGTAGAATAGAATTGGGGATGGCAAATGCATTCTGCTCTTTAACAGGCCTCTGAAGTTTTGGCCTTAAACCCTTAGCAGAGCCAAACATTTCTGACCTACAGCCAATATTTTCAAAAAACTTCAATTCGTCCCGGCCCAGATGTTTGCATTAGATCTGCAATAATATTCTCCCACCCACTCACTCCTCATTGCTATGCTGATAACTCTGGATCTCTATCAGCTGCACATCATTAAGCTGCACCCTGTATTATGAGCATTTCCACACTATGGTTTTGAGTTCCAATGCCATCACTTATTTTTTAGCTTCCTGCTTTCTCCACCCATCGAGTATTCTTGACTTCAAGACCGCCATAAGTAGCATATGCCCCCACACTCTACATTCTTTGCAGCTTGAGGGTCTCCAATAAGGTACCATGCTGGCGTGCCTACATGGTACCTGTAACCAATCACAGCTCAACAATCAAAAGATCATTTTTCGCAATTGTACAAGCTTCAAGCACATCAATCTACTTCAGTGAAGGAAATATCCTAGCACTAGTACGTTTCTCCTTAGAAGTATCAATGGAATGATAATTCACAATTCTACTATTCGAAAGAAGGGATTTTTTTTTAAACGGCAAAAAAAATTTATTAATCTTTGAGAAAGATACAAAGACTAATAGGAGCAAGGAGAAAGGCAATAAAGTGCCCAGTCCACAATGAACAGAAGTAATTATAGACTATGCAGTACTTAGCATTCAAAGCAGGGAAATTCGAGATTAGATCCTTGGAGAGCCTGAATTAAATGATCCAGAACCAGTAGCCAATCTGAGATTAGATCTTTAGCATTCAAAGGAGGGTAGAAACGGGAGACTTGAAAGTCTTAAATTAGTGGAAATTGCTGGGTGGGTTGGGAATACAAGTGACACTGAGCTTGGTTTGAATTTACTTGAGAACGAACGTTGTATGTCTTGACAAGATAATTATTCTTCCTAGTTGCCCCAGTCTTAATTTCGTGCCAAGTACGGTGTCTAAACTTCTGAATGCAAAGAGAAACGATGTTGCTGGGGCACGGGAACATGCCAAACAGTAAGAAAAGGGATGAAACATTAACATCTGAATTCTGAAACAATACTAACAAAGATTATATAAAATGCTTTTTTTCTTAGTGAAAGTCAACACCGTTAGTTGTAGTTAATGAGGTTTGGTCTTATGTGAAACGCATGGTAGTACAAGGTGCCTACCGCTTGGAACCCCTGTCAAACCTAATCTTTCTTTATAGGTTAGAAATCCTAGATGGCCTTTGCGTACAACAGCAATTGTGTTGTCTCTCTAAACACAAAAAATAAAAAACAACACCAGAGGAACAAGTAATGATCAACCAGTTATCCATCTCTTAAAACACATTTTCTGAGGTTTTATAACCCAGATCATATCTCACTTCATGTTTGGAAAACAGAGAAGTATCAGCACAATCGTCTTGTGATGGTATTCCTGTGTCACTTATCTATCCACAGTCCCAGGACTCGATGAGCTACCGGCAGAAGAAGAATTGTCCTCAATCATCACGGCCTCATCGCATGAGCTCAGAGCACGTCGAGAACTCTTACTATATCTGGCAAACAGATGAATAACGGAAACGGTTTTGTTGGGCTGCTCTTTTGAATCTGTCGTAATTACCTCCTTATCGGTAGAATTGCTTGCAGAATTGTAATTGGCATCCATCTCAATTATCTCCGCAGATGAGACAAGATCACGTTGAGAACCTTGTCTAAGCTTCACCAGTGTTGCCTCTACATCAAAGTAACGGTAACTTAATGTCACCCATTTTTGCATGATTAAGCAGATACTCTAGTGAAGTAATTGTGGAAAATCATAGTGCTTGCTTTCAACAGTTTTTTTTCTCGATAATGAACTTAAAGAACCATTCACAGCTATAGCCATCCAAGAACAACCGCTCAACTTAGTGCCCATTAATGGGCTGATGGGGAAGATGCAGATGGAATAAAGATGTAATCTATACCAATATGAATTGGACTTCCAAATTATCAACTTAGAATCAACTAACAAAGCCTCATTTCATGGAAACTGGCAAGTACATCTCAGGAGAAAATTAAAGTAGCTCGATTGATTAACCATTCCCCGACCAAAGAGAAAAGGACAGAGAACTTGCATAGATAAGTTTATGCCCAAATAGGAATAATGAACATACGGGACAAACATGAGACTATGGAATTGTCCTAAAAATTAAACTATTTTTAAGCCAGCCCTAAGGGAGCATGCAGCAGAGCTTTTCCAATGGCAGAGGCACAGGTAGGAGTTTCAGTGGACTGAGTTCCTGTCCCATCTGTTTGTTTTGAGGAGGTACCACTGCTTTCTTCTCTTCTAATACTATGCCAAAAATTTAAGGATGAGCAAGTGGCATCAAAATTCACAGCTTTGTATGGCCATAAGGTGGCAAAGCATTGTTCTCACATGGAGACAATCAAAACTGTTATTTTCCATTCATTTGCATTCGGTGAACCAAAAATTGATTACTTGTACTTATAAATTATTAAATTATAATGCATTAATTTGTATATACTGAAACATGGCAACTCTATCTGTATCACAGATGTGCATAATGGAACAAGCTTGTTCACTCATACAAGCATAAGGCATCTCTGTATTTCTCCAAATATAAAGACGACAACATATATTCCACATTTCTCTCCAAAGCAACAAGGAAAATGCCAATCATTTCAAGCTGAACTAGAGGGGTTCATCTCTGTGACTCCGTCACTATGGATATTGAAATTGGTACCAAGTTCCAACAATGTCTAAAAAAGGGAGTAAGAAGTCGTCACAACTATGAAGTGCATATTATTCAGTGATAATTTTGTTGCTGACCAGTTCGGACTCTAATAATTTTCTTCTCAAATCTAGCACTTGTCAGGCCCCACAAGTTGATACATAAAAAATAGTCCATCAAAGAGTGTCAGAAATCATATTTGTTACTGTGTTCTGCCAGTTAGAATAATGTAAAGTGCATGAGATGTCCTCTAAGACATGAAAATTACAAAAGCTTAGAGTCATCATATGCAAGTAATCATCAATTCGCTGTTCAAAAAACAAGTAATCATCAATTTAACTGGCAAAGTATGAGATGGTTGTTGAGCACATAAAATGAAAGCTAACATTACTGTTGATAAGGGGAATTCCAACAAACCTAAGGTATTGGCTAGCCAAGAGGAGACTTAAAAGGGTTCAAAACCAATTAATTCACCTTGTAAGGGAAAAATTTAGACCCTTTCCCGACCTTTCATTTTAGAATGCTAAATTCCCCTCTTCATTTCCGTCATCATCCATCCATAACATCAAGGTAAACCAAGTTCCAAGTAGTCTAACAGTAGCAGCCAAAGAGAGTTTTGTCCATGTTTGTCACCATTTTAAAGACAGGAAATTTTTATTCAAGTAAAGAGTCACATTACGACCTAGGCACCAAGAATAACCTGATATCGTTGAGAATTACATTTTGAAAAACGAAGTCTTAAAGGGAAACATAGCTATAGAGAACAAATTTCTACATTAATTTCTTCATCCACCTAGATTCATGGTCAGAGAGACCAAGCATCCCCGCGTTCCAAATCCAAGTCCCCAATGGGTAGGAGCTCCTGCCAAGAGATGATTACTGAGATTGCTCACTCACCCCCTCTACCCATTGCACACAAAAATAAATCTTTACAATCCTCATAATTTTTATTTTTTCTGTGTCAGCAATTTTCCAAGGACAAATGAATTTTTTTCCATAACTCAAAGTGTCTAGGCCAACTTACGCACACCCCAAGTAATCCCTGAAGACCGAATCCCATCATTTACTCTTGGGGAGTCCAATCAAAGCCGGGACAAAGTCCCGTGTGGACTGGCCCCAGAAGAGCTGACACCACCTTCAGCTTTTTAACCTGAGATATCTAAAGAGGGAACAAACTCCTAAGTCTTAGCCAACAGGTTAAGCCCTTGTGTTGGTTTCAAACTCAACAATGATAAAGTCAACCCCCACGAGAGAGAGAGAGAGAGAGAGAAAAAAAAAATTTGGTCACCTCCTACCTACGATCTAACTGGGGTTCGAATTGATAATGGAAATATGAGTTTAATTAGTCGCTTGTAAGTGAAAATGGAAAAGCGCTGTCTAGGCGAGTGAATTAATATCAGGAACAAAATGAAACAGAAATTCAAAAGTATCCGAGTTGGCAAATTCACGAGTTAAAGTAGAAGCACGTCCAAATTTCATTTCATCTTGAAATAATTCTGTAATTGGCAACTAATATCGGTCTTACCGAGTGTGTGTGTGTGTGTGTGTGTGAGAGAGAGAGAGAGAGAGAGAGAGAGAGAGAGAGAGAGAGAGAGAGAGAATACCATAGATGGAGAGAGAATCGTGTTTGACGACCTTCGGAGGTGACCTCTCTAGCTCCAAGCATTCCAGCGAGCTAGACGAAGGCCTCGTCCTCCCCAGCATCTTCCCTCCCTCCCTCCCTCTCTCTCTCTAGAATAACTTCCTCTGAAATCTTCTCTCTCTGTATGTATGATGTATGGAGAGGTTGATCTTTTGTGGGTTTGAAAATATTGGGGCCAACTGACGCGGCAAAAAATTGGAAGGAGCGGGAAGCCGTCTTTAGCAAAGAGAAGGCCCATCCATACTCCAAAATTTTGGCCCAATAGTTTTTTTTTTCTTTTTGGCTGTTCAAAAGAATGGAGTACTTTTTCTTTTTCTTTTTTTTTATCATCACAACAATACTATTGACGAAACCGTCGTAGTGAAAAGCTGGATTTTTTTGGGATTTTTGTTAAATATTTTCAAAAAAAAATTTGGATAAAGGTCAAAATTTATTTTTTCAATTTCTCTCTTCAAGACAAAATAATAATCCACAAAAATATACCACAAAATTAAGAAACGCAAAGAAGATAAGCTCATGAAAAGTGAACAGTTACAGATAAGCCCGGGATGGAATACCCTTTGAGGGGAGGTGGACCGTTTTCTTCGATCGTTTGTTTTACTACTATTTGTTAAGCTTTCTTCAACGGTTTGTTTGGCTCCAAATGAATGCAATCAATGGCTAACTGACCCAATCAACAGCCGTTGATCGATCTAAAGCTGTGGGAAGGTGGGCGGGCTACTTTTTTATGCATGGGGCACGCGGCAGGACCTGAGGCGATATAGTAGTTGCACATTTTTGGGCTCAAATCAGCTGGCCTTGGCCTATAAATACAAGGTGTTTTCGAGGAGTCTTTGAGGATCCAACATTCAGTTTACTTCCAATTTTTTGTCCAGCACCTTTGTTATGCATTTCCATTTCCATGTTTCCTTAGTTCGCTCAACCCGTTTTGACTTTAATTTCACTTTCATAGCCTAGCTTAAACTTTGTTTGAAGTCCTTTATTTTCGGTTGTAAGTGCAATCTCCATAGTTGTTCTCCTTGAGCCACTTAGTTTATTCCCATTTCTCACAATGGCTAGGAAATTCTAAGTACTCCTCATTCAGACAAAAACAAGAACCAGTTGTGGTCCAACCCCACCACACGCTTTTTCGTTTAGTTAGAAGTCAAATCAAGGCGCTGGCAGCTACTCAAAAGTCGGATCGCAGTCCGGTCCTCGCACGCCAGTAATAGCTGCTCACGTCTACAAGTGTTGCACATGCCTTCATTGCGAAAGAGGATAGCAATGTCACTACAATATCAAAGACAAACAACCGGTAAAATGAATAAAACTACTTTATATTGACGTTTTGGGGGTGTAAATTAGAAGTGTCCTTAAATTTAAGGTCATGACCACAAGGTTAATATGCAGATTTTAACAAATACAACAGCTAATAGCATAGTAACATGCTCGTAGGAAATGTAATATATAGCCAGACAGTTTTTTTAAAAACAAGTGGCCAAACAAAGTTTCATCAAAGAAAAAAAACAAAGTATAGAACATCGGTTCATGATAAAGTCAACAGGAAGACGAAAGAGTGTTGCTAATATCAAAACTATTTTTGTTTGTGCCAAAACTGTAGTGCATAAAAGCCTTGTACCTTGTGCTTGATTCAAAATACGGAGTCAAGCCCTTTTTTTTCAGATTCTTTGTATTGCTGCCTGTTTAAAGAGCAAACAAAGTGAACTAAAAAGATAATGTCGTGCTTCAAGTGATGGACATGAGGGAAATACTCAGGGAAACCTGGAAAAACTATCTTCGACGCGCCCTTGACCTATCTTACTGCTTCTGCTTCCCCATCAAAGGAAAGCCAACAGGCATAGAAAGGAGGTAAGGAGTGTGAGCGGGCGGGGAAGGCAGAAGTTGATCTGGTACATCGATTAGCAGTTTCAGCTACTGCTCATGATGATGATTATTTGGTTTCATTGGGAAGGTTTCTTGATCAATTACTTAATGTCAGAGATGCATGTAAAATTATGCTTAAGAGTATGATAGGCACATGCCGCAACAGATTACATATGCCATGATTGGAGAATTAAGAATTATGATAGAGATCCTTTGTGAATGTAATGGCACAACAACAATTGT
Source organism: Rhododendron vialii (assembly GCF_030253575.1). Lineage (NCBI taxonomy): Eukaryota > Viridiplantae > Streptophyta > Magnoliopsida > Ericales > Ericaceae > Rhododendron > Rhododendron vialii. The sequence goes on along the minus strand of NC_080564.1, from coordinate 29,440,316 downwards.
GTCCAGTAAATCAGTAGTGCACGAATAAAATGAACTAGTAATAGAAGCCACAAACTAACCCATGTTTCACACTCTTAAACAGGCAATAAGAATAATCACAAACTCAATAGAATTAGACAGCTCTCAAACTTTGACAAATAATAGTCAAAACACTCTTTTTCTCCCAAACTTTGACGAATAATTGTCAAAACACAACATAGTGGCTTAGAGATCTGTTCATAAGCTGAGTATGAAAAAGGAAGCAAAACATGGAAGCTATTCTATTACTTATTGACCAACCAACTCTAAGAAACTAACGCATTAGAAACATAAATACCTTTAATCAATATAGACTAAAGATGAACATTCAAAAAAGAATACCGACTCTAGAGCACACCTTGTAGAAAGAGTGTCACAGCAGCGTTGGCACTATCCAGATTGGAGGAGGCATGGGCACGGGCATGGGCAAACTCTTTAGTTTTCTTGTATTCATTTGGTAATGCCGGGCAAAATATCTCTTCTCAACGAAATAAATACCTGTGTCTTGAGGTCCAGAAAAAGTATAATCACAACACATGTGGGCGCAATTGTCAGTATAGTAAATGCAATTTGCCTGGCACCCAGGGAAATGTGAAGCCAAAATGCAGAGAGAGTAATTGTCACCCAAGAATAATGTCATTGCCCAAACTTGTGATTTCAACTTTCTTAATGATTTGTTGATCGTTGTTGCAGCCACTGTCGTCACTGCTGCTACCTAAGCCCAACAACTTAAAGATTTTAAAAGAAAAGGTCATCTCACACTTTAATGAATATTTGGTTTTTCAAAACCTCTGAACCAACAGCAAGTCTGCCCCAGATGATGATTCTACAATATATGACTTGTCCAAACGAGTGGGAATTCGAGGAGCGACCTCTATAACTTGAGCGTTGCTTTTGCTAACATCAAGGGAGAGTACACAAGAATCTATATCTACAACATAAAACTTTCCCCTATGATATATGGCATCCTCAAAACGATTGAAACCCCATAAGTAAGTCCAACGCTTCTGGCCTGGTTTGATGTAGGCCAATAATTTCGTAAGACCATAAATTGCCAAAACAACAAAATCATTTGGACTCGAACAAGGATCACATGACAAAACAACCTTAGCGACATCGAACTCATACTGCATTGTATGACGCCAGGCCGAATTGGAGATAGAACATCCAGTATTTACCCGAGGGAACCGGAGGGACTTACCAGAGAAGGGGTTCAGCAGTGTAATGCTCATGTCCTCCACTTCCAAGTTTGCTAACCATCCATGCGAAGAATCACAGTTTCTTCGAGGATAAGGAACTCGTAGCTCTGTGTTGAGAACCTTTTTTTGCGTAACGCTGTAAAGTCTCCTGCATTCGTCCTCCGCCTCCCTCGCCTCCGGACTCTGATTGGATGAAGGTATCAACAAAAACAGAACTACCTGCACGGGCAAGTTAATAGTGGAGAAGAAAAAAAAACAAATACACTTTCTACTAACTAACAAATTTTTAAAAAATAGTAGAATACAAAAAAAAAAAATTACACTTTAATGCCAAAACTATTTTTCTTTGTCAAAAATATTGTGCAACTAGTACCATGTACAAAGTACAAGACTCTTATGCACAACAATTTTAACATTGATAAAGACAATTATGGCATTATCATTTCCCGTACACTTTCTATTGAATTCAAATATTTACACTAAAAAAATGTTGCTAAGGAAAAAGGGTGGAGGAGAGGGCGACCCTTCCCTAGGCACCTGCGATGGCCCCGGAAAGGGACCAAAGAGCCATAGCAACTACCGCCGCGGTCAGGCTTCACACGGGGAGCAAGTTAGAAAGAGCATACGGGGAGCAAGTTAGAAAGAGCGTTGGTAGCACGATACACCTCCTGGCCACCCAAACCCGGTTGGAGTGAGCCATGAGCTACTAAGCTACCAACCTAGACTAACACACAGGTCACAGGGGAATACAAAAAATACACTTTCAATAAATTACTACGAGTAATATATTTAAAGTACCTGGTTGTGAGGTTCTCTGCAACGGCGATCCTTGTGATGGGCGGCAACCGAGAACCATGGCTTGCACACGGCCGAGAAACGGAGATAGTCGGAGAGTTGGATTAATCGGTTGAGGATTAAGTCCAGGATTCCCACTGGCAAGGATGCCCACTCTGACTACGAAACTAGTACCGGTACCGCTGAGCAAAATCAGGGGCGGAACTATCAAGGGGTGGGGGTGGCACGTGCCACCCCGTTTCAAAAATATTCACAAAAAAAATTTGAAATACACAAAAAACTTCAAATTAATCATATGAACAAGTTGGAATCTGTGGGGGTTTGAATTTCTATGGCACGTTACTCGACAGCAGAAACAATGTTGTTTTCCCCTCGACGAAAGTCAATAGTGTTATTTGTAGTTAGTGAGGTTTGAAGACCAGTTAAATATACTTGAAAGTACATGGTGTCTACAACTCCACTTACAAAACGTCGTAGCTTTGCACACCATTGGAAAGCAGAAATCAAGATATCATCAAATTCACCATAGGACTTGTCCACATTTCTTGTTGGGAGTACAGATATGCATACTAAGAAAACTGAACAGTTTGGAAAAGATGAACATATTCTGGGATCCACAGTGAAGCGAACAACTCCTTTGAAATGTTTCAAGATGCTTAAAGGAAGAAGCTACAAGGAATTGTGGTAATGAATGAGGAATGTAGTTCTGATATACAAAAAAAAAAAAGCGCACAACCCAGAAGAGCTAGCTTGTGTTAATTTATGAAAGAAATTACTCTTTTACTTGCAATTGCTTTTTCCTTCTATAAAACATACTGGTAGTTACGATCGCGAATTGGAATGATGATATCTTCGAGGTCGATTCAAGACTTGCACACATCTTCACAAACTAACCGCTCTCCCCAATAATCTTCCAAAGAGACCACGTCTACGTTGTTTAGTCTTTAGATCCTCGCCTGAAAATATAAAATGTTGTAGATATTATGGCCAGATTAACTGAAATGAAGTTTGAACAAAACAGCCATCGAATGTCGAATTGAGTTGAAGCAATTTAAGATATTCATACAAATAGATAGCACACGTATGCATCATTCTTATTATAGTCTTGACAATAGTTGATATCATAATAACGTGTCACACACATGGAAGTACTAATTCATGAGAGAGAGAGAGAGAGAGAGAGAGCAACAGAAAATTGGACAAATTTCACCAGTCATGCAGCAAGAGCACAAATGCATAATTTTACTTTTCACCTAACAAATAAGCTTCTCAGCCCACCTTTTAGTCTGCCAGCAAGATACAACGCTTCTTCTGCGATTGGTCTCCACTGCTCTGCGCATGAGTAGTTGATACCAAGACCAACACTAAGGCCTCTCAAAAGATGCACGGTACGTAGAACAGAAAAAAGTTCCTCCGGAAAAGCCTACCATTGTCATACAAAACAATAAGAAAATTTTAATTGTAAGACCAAGGAATGTAGGCATGAAGAATCCATGTTGAGGTTTCTAGATCGCCACCAGATGTGAACCAGTATTTTTGAGATATATTCACTCTGAACAAAACAATTTTCTCTTCATTTACAAATCAATCAGAGTTCAACTACCTAGACAACCACTTAACTGGAACGAATTAATTACGTCAAAATACATAGATGGTGGTATTAGGAAACAGGCATGAAGATAGAACTGAAACTTGGGGCAAGTACCACCGAAACAGAAGCGCATAAGCTATATTTTCACAGTTAAGAGAAATTGAACGGACATAGTTCATAGTAATCCGAAGCAATGGCATCTTTATGCAAAATATAAACTACTCCGAATGGAGCAACAACAGAGACTTGTTTTGAATACTCCGCAGAAACAATGGGTTCCTTTCCTTGTTGTATCCTAAGAGTTGGAAAAATCCACATGGTATAAACCATTGTTGTTATCGACTAATAAAAAGTCATATAAGCAATGATAATCATTTCACATTCTTCTAGTGGATCCAAGAACAAGAAACGAGAGATATTGACACCTTGTGTCGAATGAGTCCAAGCAATTGAATGCATACCTGAACGGAAATTTTCTTAATTGAAGATCCTTCGGAAAAAGGCTGCAACATTGTTATGCCAGGTGGCATCTTGGTATCAAACATTGTCTGTGCCAACTTAAGCATTTCCTTTTGTTCATCCTCACACTTGCTCAAGGTATCTATGCCCAGCTCCCTTAGGAATTAAATACAACGTTCACACCGTTCAGACCCGATAGAATCACCCATGATATCAAGAAGCGACAAAACATTGATTTCACTGAATTTGATAGCAGCATCACAAACACATGCAGACAAATAGAAGTCGCATCCCCTCAATTATTTATCGTTCCTTTCTTCTTTTTGTTCTTCCTGTTTGTTCTTTTTCCTTTTTTATTTGAACTCCCTGCTGTAAATGATAAACACTGGCAAATCCTCTGACCTTAGTTTTTTCCCTCTGAAATTGTATTACTAGCAAATTTGAAACTTACGGGCAAATTCATTACCTGTAGCTCTCTGATGCCCTTATCGGATCATTATCAGCAATAGCAAGAACCAGTTTAGCATATCCAAGCCTTAAGCTGTCTGGGAGGTCCTTCACTTGCCCATAGTCAAGCAACGCAACCTGATCAGGAGAACAAAATGGCAGATGCATGTTTATGATATTGGCATACGGATACACAGAAAAATTCCCTTGGTGTATGAAGCAATCAAATATTAATCAGTCTTTCTGGCAAGATTATCCATCATTAATGCAACATTCTATTAGGCAACATAACTTCGACTATGACCCACTTAATCAAGAGAATGTCGTGTAAACCATGTTTCAAGGAAGTAAATTTGGTTGTACTTGCCTCTGAACCTTTACAGATGAGAATATTTCCAGGATGGGGATCTGCATGGAAGAAACCACTCTTCAGTATCATTTGACCATATGCAAGAGTCAAACTTTTGAGGATGTTCCTGCATTTGAGATATTTAGTAAGAGAGTTCAGCTTTTCATCTGCACATGGCATTGTCCAAGAATAGCCCACAACACATATCTAAACTTCAAGAATCTGTGGAGATGCCTCCGAAGAAAAAAAAAAAAGGATTTCATACTCTCAGAGATAAAAAGAAGGGCTTACCGCTTTGCTGCTGTTGCCATCTTACCACCAGGATTTATGCCTCTTTTACATATTTCATCTTCAAGCTTCAGTATTGGGGTACCATCAATATATTCCATAACTAAAACTCTCCTACTCAACCAATCAAACACCTTAGTTAATAAAAGCTGAAGTCGCGGAATCACCAATGACACATTGCAGAGTTTGTAAAAACACAATGATCATTAGCTAAACATGTAGAGCATGTCCTGTTAGAGCACATAGGTTAATTACAACCTCCAAACTAGTATATGAGCCTAGGAAGCCTATCAACAGAAAACCAATTGGTAATGCGTGGAGAGGCTGCCCAGTGTCATATACTCCCTCCATTCCACATTTTGGACCCTTTTTGGGAATCCAACAATATACGTCTTGGTGAAATATCACAGAGCAAGCCATAGGAAACTGAAAAAAACAATAACATACCTAGTGACCATATCTCGGATCACCCTTGGCACCTTGACAGGAGCTTTTTTATTATTCTCATATAAAAAACGTCTAATTCTTTCCATGGCATCAGCTTCTCTCTTGAAGTCAAATTCATACCCAATCTAGAATGACAGAAACGTAAACTAGATTGTCAACCAAAAACATGATCTTTTAACACCTCACCCAAAGAAAAGTCTATATTCACTAGCAGCAGTAGACTCGAAGTCAGATTCACATATGCCAAGGGAGAGCCTATCCACCAATTTATAGTTATGAAATTCAATCAACAAATGGATTTGAAGGAGTTAATTAGCACTATGATTCGAGGTGGATGTATGAGCTCAAGGAAATATGGACAACTATAACATTCAAGATAACCAAGACCTCACTTTGAAAACTAAAGTAACAAATACAAACCGAACAGCCGATACACTCTGCAAGGACTAAGGAGTTGTATGGTTACTATTCCATACAAAAATGTCTCTGGTGGAAGGGAAGTTCTTTTGCCTTCACTTCTCAAAAGGAGGCAAATTAACCCCGAAATGCTAACCAGAATGTTCAGAGAAAGCAACAACAGCAGAAACTATGAGGAATTCGGGGCCAAGGAATCTGACATTTCGAATTCACTCAAATATCTGAGTCAGCGATCAGCTCTAAGCATTAGCTACTGTTAAAGAGCAAGTATAACAAGACATTTGACTCCTCCTGGAATGAGAAATAGTCACCAGACTCACCACCATATCCACCATGAATCTGATCTTATATTTAAAACACATTTTAGTTAATTAACAAGATTCCTTAATGACATTTGGAGAAGACAGAGTTTTGCAAACAGGCTCACAGTCTCACAGCCAGAACTAGCTAGACCCAGCTTCATGGCCACCAGTAAGAGTACAAGAGTCCACGTAGTACAGACACTTCTATATGGTTGTCCAATCGCCCTAAGACATATTGGGTAGTGGGTACATCTCAGACTAAGTTTATTGTCCATATGGGTAATGTAATGGTCTGTGAAGTTTGAGGAACTTTCCCAGAGTAGGTGTTTGTATTTGTAACTTTCCAGGATGCTATAATGAGTCGTGTGTGTAATAGTAAAGCGTGTCCATATATGTAATAGTGACTTTCTAGGAACCTTCCTAAATTCCAGGCTAGGCCTCTCCTTACTCTATAGAAGGAGGAAGCCACCAGCAATGTACTCTCAGACTTGGGCAATAATATTCTCCAGTGTTTGTGTATCTTTTTGATCCTCTCCCTTCTTTGTGATTGTACTCTCTCAGTGATTGCACTTGTGGTACAAAATGGAAGCAAACATTGTCGCTCGGGCCACTTGGCCGACACTTGGAGTATATTTGTTTTGGAAACATCATTTGATTAGTAACAAATAATCAACTAATGCACCAAGAACACTTGGAGCAAAACTCAGCAAACTACAAAAATTTACATTTAATTATGCTCGGTAAATTGTTCAGATATGTGAAATAGCTGAAAGTACCAACACTGAAAACAAACCTTGCACATAATAACAAACTTCATTATACTCCAACAATGTCCAGTTCTACTCAAGTGAAAGTTCAACTATAAACTTAAAGAGCTACATTATCCAATTCTCTCCAAACGCCAACTTTGCACTCATTGACTGGACAATTATCATGTCATCACTCAACGACACACATTATCAAAGTAGGATTTGAAAAAACTAATGCATCTTGTAGTTTAAAAATAGTTCATATTAGAATCCCTTACAGCATTTATCCTTCTTCATAATATTTTGTTTTTTTTATTCCTGTCTCTTTTAAGGGGCTATATGAACAACAAGCAGAAGCTATTTCCACTAAGGTTAATAGAAAATTCAAGGCATATTCCTATGCAAGGGCCAACAGAAAAAGATGTAATGCACCTGTTTCTCCATTTCTTTAGTCACAGAGAAGAGATCAAATTTGATATCTGTCTTTTGCATGTATAACGCAAAAGCTTGCAGGTTACGGATATCCGTCATCATCAAATCCCGTGTGCCAGGATGTTGCACCTTCGATTACCACTGAATTAGAACCCGGAAAATATTGAGGAGAAGCAAAGCGAACCTCAAAGTCCTTACCTTGACAACGACATCATCTTTAGCACCTTTTAATCGAGCTCGATGCACCTAATTGAACATGAAAAGTAGGCAGGGTGTAAGCATGGTTCCATATGCACTACTACAATTTTCCACCGCACCAGGAAAGCCAACCCCAGAGAGAATAAATGCAGAACAAAAAGAAAAAAGCAGATTGCAACAACTTCACGTCGTAAATAACAGTTAGTGGTGCATGTCAAAGGATTATGTCATTGAGTTAAACTTCAACCTGTGAAGATTTAGAATTCATTGATGGAAAATGTAAACGGTTCAGAATTACAATCAACATCAGTTGGGGTGCCTATTCTATTGACATATCATCGCTAAAAGCTATCCAAAACATAATAAACTCAAAATACACGCAAAATTTGCGAGGCAGTGCTCATCAATGAACGAGGTCTGCATAATCGAGCTGGATGTGATAAACTCTCAGTCAAGTCAACTGCACTCCTGTAACCAGATACATTTCAGTGACTAACAATCACTAAACCAACAGGAAGATTAACCGGTGAAACTCTAAAGAACTCCAGTCTAAAATCAAGGATCTAAGTTTCTGTTGGTACACAGTAACTTCCCTTTACCACAATGATGCCCTATCACCTCTGTTACATAGACTCGGGTGCAGGTGCAAGTCGAAGCTTCAGTCCTTCCTAAACTTAAATCTTATGAGTTAGGATACTGGGATATGTGTCCCCAAATTGGGTATGGGTACGGGGACACATCCTGAACATTTGTCTGTAGTATATATTGCATATTTTTTCAGATTTTTTACCGAAATTATATTTAGAAATGTATTTAACAAGAAAGGGTTAAGAAAAATACGTTTTTGTTATTCAAAATATCGCTTTTCTAGCTAATTTGATATTCCTTTTCGGTAAATATCACAACAATTAGAGGATCCAAGTGTCCAAAATGGATATGGGTGTCTGACTCATCGACATGGGTACTTGAGCCAAAATTAAGGATCCATGTAACAGAGCCTATCACAAATCCACAACTTAAGTACCAGCAAACTTTACTCCCCGCCACTAAGTTCTAAAACAATGACATTAATCTGCATCTTACTACTACTCTAATCCAACTTTAGGTAAGCAATTGGTCCACCAATATCAGCAAAAAAAAACTGACTGTTTCTAAGCTCCCCCATAATTGACATTAGTAGAGGTGTTCGGTTGCTGTTTTCATAATTAAATCTGCAGAATACTAGTCAGAAAATGCTTCGAAAACTAAGACGATCATCACTTCGAAAACACATTATTTTTTTGCCGAACAGTTCTCAAGAGTGCGTTTAAGACTCCAAAGTTTTTTCAAAAATAGGTTCTTTTAAAAAATCAAGTTTGAAGACGGTAAACCAAATAAGTTTCTGGGAAATGCTTTGATTGTTCTCCTCCAAAATCAAAATTTCAGAAATTGCTTCAAACCACATACCGTAACCACCAGGGTTATTGTCATCAACTCTATAAACAAATCAGGCACATAAGTTACCTGTGCAATTGAAGCAGAACCAATAGGATCAGCATCAAATCTTTCAAACAATTCATCAACATTTCGGCCCAACTCCTTCTCTAGCACAACTCGAACGACAAGATAGGGGGTTGTGGGGGCTTGATCACACAGTGTAACGAGTCTTTTAACCCATGCAGCCGGGGCCAAGTCAGGTTTGCCGATAATTTGAGCAATCTAAACCAAACCCACAAGCACAAACTAAATTAACATCCACCACACATATCATTTCAAGTGCACATTGAGTATAAAAGACTATCTTAAACTAGAAACCCAAATACAAAATCCAATCAATGGTGCACAATACGAAAACCCATTAGCAGTACATTATTAACAAACAAACAAAAAAGAACCCATTTGAGATTATTGCATTTCTTCTTAAAAATTACACTAACAAAAGAAAAAGTTAATTGAACATAACTTCACAAATAACCCATCCCAGAAAAGAAGCAGAAAAACGCAAAACCATGAAGAACCCACTTGAAGATTTTAATAGGAGAGAAGAAATTGATCGAATATACCTTGAGAAAAAACCCACCAAGATCAGAGCACATGTTATAAATCTTATCAGCTGCAATCTCATGCTGCCTTTCCCACATTGCTTCTTGCTTCTGCACATCTTTCTCGAATGTCACTCGTAGCTGAAACGCCTGATAGGACACAAACCCACCCCAACTATAGCATAAAAAACAAGAAATTGGGCATACATAAAGATAATATACACAGATATATATATATATATATATATATATATATATATATATATATATATGTAGAGAGAGAAAGAGAGGACCTTGTAACCGGAGTAGATATCGGCAGCTCGGACCCAGAACTGAAAGGAGCGTTGGAATGGCCTGAAGTGGGTGGTGAGCTTGTCTTGAAATTCTCTGAGATCAAGAGGAGGCGGCATAGTGAATTTGGGTTGATTTCTATTAGACTCGGTGCACCCCAATGGGGCGTTGCGCATTTTTCTGCTTCGGTCACACAGTCCCTCACTCTAACATGGATATTGGGTTGAGGGGGATATCATGTGAGAGTTGTGGCTGAGAAAGGAAAGAGAGAGTAATCTTGGAATTACTACTATACTGCAAGTGAAAAAGAATTAAGGCTTTGGACAAATAAAGGTAAACAGTGAACTTGTCAATAGTCCCTGGTTGGCAATGGCAAATCGTATAGCTTTTGGTTTTCCCATTTTTGGGTTTATCTTTTGGGTTTATCTTACGTTTTCTTTCTCCCTCTCTCTTCGATTTTTTGCTCTGACGCGTTTGGTACGGAAAATTTTTCAGTGCCGAGCGGATACCACGTGGTGCCCGCTCCCGCATCTAAGTCGTCCATTGCGTGTTTGAACGGTTTAGATTTGAAGAGAGAAAATGTTACGGGTGAGAGGAGATAAAGGGTTTCAATCCAAGCCGTTCAAAAATATATTGGACAGCTCGGATGCGCCGATCGAGTATCACATAAAATATACCCACTCGGCACTAAAAAATCACTCGGTTGGTACGAAGAACAAGCTTTTTTTTTTTTTTTTGATCCGGTACGAAGAACAAGCTGAAAAAGGAAATTTCCCATTTTGGAGTATATTTGATAACTGGGAGAAATTTTTCAGTCCCGGGTGGGCATGGTCCGTGGTGCCCGTGCGCGCACTGAAAAATTTCTCGATTACCGGATATGAAAGTAATTTGCTCGTACCTCAACTAATTTCAAGATCCAGTGGTGGCTCCAGAAATTTGTGATAGGATGTTCAACAATTACCTTAACTCTACTAACTGATTTATTTACCGATAATCTATGTACAAAATTTCATAAATTAGTATAAATAGTTCGTTAAAAAAATATAACTTATGTTCTAAAAAACTTAACTACGAGGCAAAACAAGAACTCAATATATATATATATATATATATATATATATAGAGGAATTTTCAAGTGAGAGATCTCTCATTTTGTTAAAATGAGGGACTTTCATTTCCCGATCAAATTTTGAAAATCCGAACCGTTCAATGTGTGCAGAACGTAATTTTAAGGGTCCCCGCGAGAAATCAGAAAAAAAAATAACCAGGAAGGGCGTCATCTGAGCAGTTTTTTTTGAACCGTTCAATGAAAACTGCTCGGATGAAGCCCTTCCCGGTCATTTTTTTTGCTGATTTCTCACAGGGACCCTTAAAATCACGTTCTGATCACTTTGAGCTGCTCGGATCATCAAAATTCAATCGGGAAGGGGAGTCCCGCATTTTAATAAAATGAGGGATCCCTCACCGGAACCTAACTCTATATATATATATACGGGGCGGTTCCGGGGACACCCAAAAAAATACCTAAAAAAACATTTCATAGTTCCCGATCAAATTTTTATGATCCAAGCCGCTCAATGTGATCAGAACGTGATTTTATGGGTACCCGTGAGAAATCGGAAAAAAAAAATGACCGGGAAGGGCTTGATCCGAACAGTTTTTTATTGAACGGTTCAAATAAAAACTGCTCAAATCAAGTCTTTCCCGGACATTTTTTTTGCTAATTTCTCACAAGCACCCTTAAAATCACATTCTGGACACATTGAACGGTTCGGATCATAAAAATTTGATCGAAAACTATGAGATTGAGATTTGGGGTGTTTTTTTAGGTGTTTTTTTGGGTGTCCCTTGAACCGGCCCGATATATATATATATATATATATATATATATATATATATATATATATATATATATATATATATATATAGAGAGAGAGAGAGAGAGAGAGAGAGAGAGAGAGAGAGAGAGAGAGAGAAATAATAGTTTTTTTTGAAAGTTGTCATATTGCTTACTAGACAGTGTTTCGAGAATGGATGGGGTAAAATTTTACAGTTGTTCTGGAAGAGTTCTCATATTTTGTGTCAACGTTTAACCAACGTATTATGTACTAAAGCCCTTTTGAAAGAAATTGTAGCGAGTATGTTGAGGTTGACCTTTTCAAAAAATATGTTGTTCTTTAGGACGACATGATGAGATTTTTTATCGTAGTCTTAAATTCGAAGGAATATTATTCAAGTTGACAGAATTTTGTAACGTAGTTGAATTTTTTTAAAGCTTTTCTCCGCAATTCTATAAGATAACTAAATGAAAAATAGTTATTGTCATGACTCATGAATGCGAAATTAACACATTTACCATCGATAACAAAGATGGAGAGAGAATGCAGAATATACTACTTGCCTCTGTAGATTTTTCTTTTTCTCTTTTTTCTTCTTTTTCTCTTTTTTTTTTCATTATGATTGTGAGGTGTATTTGGATTGTGATTAAATGTTTAATTGGTTTTGGGTTGAGTGTTCAATTCTTTTTGAGTTAGGTGTTCAAGGATATTACAACTGGGTGTTCATTGACATTTGAGTTGGGTGTTCAAAGTAAAGTTAGTCCAAATTTTTTACATGTATTCTTAAGCAAAAAATTTTGTTTTGGGTGTTCAGTTAACCATAGATTCCTTAATGTGGAGCCGCCTCTGTTTTGTTTTAGGTGTCCCTTAGCAACCGTTTAAACCCTTTAGTAGTTTCAAGGCTTGAAATGTTTGACTTCCGTAGGATTCAAAAATGCAACCTCATGGTAGCGTATTATTTTTTCATGTCCACTAAATGATGTCTCTATACTTTAGCCTTTCAAAAAAATATATATATGTCGATGCTGGAACACACTTGAGAAATTTTGGATCATTTCTCTCCCTCCCCACCCCACTTTTCATTCATCTTTTTCCTCGTGCCTTGTTGTATGAGTATTTGTAAAGTGACAATATAAAGAAATTTGGATCATATCTCTCCCTCCCCACTTTTCAACCGGACATAAGTTTCCAGATCAAATTCAAATTTGGAAAAGGAAAATTTGAACAAGTTCAAGTAATAGGATTCTGGAGAGATGCAAATTTTGACAAACATGGTTCATTTCGAATTAGGTTCGGTTCCCCTTTCAAATTAAATTAAATTAAAGTTGAAGTAAGGACATGAATTTCCTTTTGCAATGTCCTTGCAGGCCATTAGCGATTGTTTGACCGTACTAGTGATAGTTTCTGCTCTCTTTATTCGAGTCATATATTTATCTAAAAAGAAAACAAGGAGTACGCCAGTGGATAAACTATTGTCTACCTGCCTTAGACCTGATGTCCAAATCCATCATCAATGTAAGGAGGAAAAAATGAGTTGTTGCATTTAGGTTGTGTTCTTGTAAAGTCTGAAACTTATTTTAATATTTTATTTTATTTTTTTAATTTTTTGTCGTAATTTTTGGGATTAATCGTTAGTCTCAACAAGACGAATCAGAAATGCATAAAAATATGAACCGATACTGAAAAATTCAAATAATACGACACTTTAGATAAATAAGACAACCGTTTAATATCACTTTTTTCGTCTCTACTACTATAACTCAAGGGAGTACAATTTTTTCCACGTTGCTTTCCTGAAGTGGTCCAAAAGTAAAATGCCTTACCCCAATCTACTAAGCTAAAGCAATTAGTGTAACTCAAGGGAGTACCATTTTTTCCATGTTGCAGTTCCTAAAGTGGTCCAAAAGAAAATGCCTTGCCCCAAACTACAAAACTAAATTAATCTCACCGAGTTTGGCCGAGTGATCGAGCATGACGAAGCAATAAATATTTGTTTTTCATGAAGTTGCATATTCGATTTCCACGCCAACACATTTTAAACCTTGAGACCACTAAAAGTAGGGCTGTTACTTGAAACCGGAAAATCGATCGAAGGCGGAAAAACCGGACCGGATCGAATTTTTTAAACCGGTTGAATAATTTCGATCCGGTTTATAAAATTAAAAATAATTTTGATCCGGTTTATGTGTTTTAAAAACCGGTTGAAACCGGACCGGTTATATATATGTATAATATATACATATATATATATATATATATATATATAAACATAGGGGAGGGGTTGAATTATGGATTTTTGGTTGATATTTTGTGGTGTATATTGATCTAATAAATATATTTATTATATAAAAACTATTTTTATGGGCTTAATTATGTTTTTATGGTTTTTTTTTTTTATGTATTTGGCTCAAAATTGATCCTTTTTTGTTGGGCACAAAAAAAAGGGTTGAATATAGATTTTTGGTTGATATTTTATGGGTTGAATTGTGAATTTTTTGATGTATTGGGTCAATAATATGGCCCATGAATGAAAACCGAATAAACCGGGTAAACCGCACCGAAACCGGTTGAGCCGGTCAAAACCGGACCGGTTTATCTCAACCGGTTCCGGTTTCTAAAAATCTCAAATCGGATAACCGGTTTCGACCGAAAAATACACCCAAACCAGTCGAAACCGGACTGGTATCACCCCTAACTAAAAGATTTACGGTCATAAGTCATTAACTTCAAGACCTCGGAATTAGTTAAGATGCGCACGCGCTGGTTCGGACATCCGGTTATAAAAAAAAATACAAAAACAAAATTATTTCTATGCAAAACCAAATATCCAAACACGTCATTAGTTAACTCTCAATGCCCATGAAACCCACCAACCCAAGAAAGAAGACCACAAAACCCAATAAGAAAAAGGAAACTGATTTCTTTTGCTTGCTCAGTCAACTTACTTCCAAATTCAAGAATGCGTTTAAGCATCATGCGAATGCTACTCCGAAAGTGACAGGATACATTCGTGGAGCAAGTTTGCATCCACGACCACATCTCTATCCTCATGGCATGTTTGGCAAAATGATGGGTTTTCCTTTTGATGCCAGCACACAGCCTTCCATATATTATACTATCCCAAAGGGAAACAACAACCCCACTTCACCATAATATTGTCTAAAATCTTTAAATTACACGCAAACTTAACACAAGATGATGATGAAAGATTTCGTGGTTGAAGTTCTTACTTCTTACTAAGATAACCCAAGAAAATGAACTTCTGACTGAAACAAAGAGAAATCTGCGAGATTGGCAAAGAACAAAACCCAAACAAAAACTCCAAACAAAGACATTGGGCATCCACCGAGACTCTTCAAACACGGCGCAATAAAAGTTCAATACCTCCTTGATCCTTGCGTAATAGGAGTTCAACAACTTTGACAATTTCAAAGAACAGTTTAGAATACAATAAAATCAGAGATGCTGAATGCTGCACGAAGCAGCAAGAAATCTAGGGCCGCAATGTTTCCAACATGACAAATCCTTACCTAAATTCAAAGATCAATTACACGAGAAAGCTTTTGAATCCGGTTCAGTAGGAAGTCCCCTTGCTTGATAGTTGCTTGGTAAAGAGCATTCTTTGCATCTGGGCGGTTCGTTTCCAAAACACCGGCAACTTTGTCAATCTTGCAGTGAAGCTTCCCTGCAGCGATAAATCGCGACAACTCCCTAGAGACAATTTATAAAAACTCAATTGAACACATCACTAAGAAAAAAGAAGAATGTTAAGGAGAAGGCAAACGGCATCAAGTAGAGGAATATAGGACAACAGAATACTTACAAATCAATGAATTCCACCGTTACTCCAAAAGCTTTTGCCATTGCTTCAATGGTGACACTTTTATACGACTCCAAGAACTGGGAATACACAACGGTCCTGACCTCCCTCATGTAATACCGGAAGTGAGGATGCAAATACCGATCCAACTTTATTTGCTCCGTCAGGCCAGCTGGAAGTCAGAACAGAGAAATTACAATTGGAAGGACCAAGGCATAAAATATACAGATTCAAATCCAGAATAAGACTGGGTCGATGAGTAGACAGTATCAACTATTAAGTACCATTGCCGAGCAAAAAAAGGCTATTAAGTACCATCAAACTAGCTATACGCACATTACGTACTTGTCAAGTCAACATACCACAAGGCTTATGATCCCCATTTATTAACTAGACCTCAAGTACTCAACTGATCACTATTGGAATTCTTTTCTTCCACTTACTATGCATTCGATTTTTTATAAGCATCATGATACGACTATTTAAACACTCAGTTTCAAGTTTATTCTTTGGGCAGTGGACAGAGGCATACTACTTGAATCAATTCATGCAAACTTAACAACTTAAATCTTCAAATCGGGGCTTCATTTTCATAATTGGAGGGGAAAATAGAAAATAATCCCCAGTTTCCCAGTAAGAAATTACATCCAGTTTTTTATTTTTGACAAATCAAACCTAATGTTTCAATACCAACTCTCTCCATCCATACCAATAGGTATATGATGCTGGCTTGTCTCTAAAGCAGGTGGCCAGACGAATAAAATCTAAAACGTGAATCAAACATTACGACCAACTTAGAATTGGCCAAAATTGTAAACCTCGCAGAGATCACTAATCAGTCATGTAAACAAAGTAAAAACATGGGCCTGAAAGTTATCAAAGCCTTCTAGAGGCATTCCATCAAGTAACATCCTAGATCAGCAAATGTGCTTACTTATTTGGTTCTAAGGACCAGCCAGCTCAAAAACTTAAGAGGAAAGGAAGAAGAAAAGACTACAGTTGCTATGTAATAACTGGAGATCTTAAAGAAAATTAACAGGCCCCAGCGTTTGTGTAGTAACCAAACCTTGTATAGTCGTATTTAAATGGAAGATACTGGACACTATATGTGCAAGACAAAGTATTCATGGTATCAGAAATTTCCCCCCAAAGCTAGAAAAAGATGAAACGCAGTTCTATCCACTGATATAGGTCCCTTATAGGAAGCTTTCCGTCCATCGAGTTCCACCTTCATAGCCCCATATCACTGATTTGAGTGCTCATGGTCAGCGTAAAAGCAATAATCTTCATGCAAGAGCGAGAGAAGAAAAGATTCAGAAAGAGCAAGAAGAGAGGAAGGATTGACATGGGTCACACAGCAAGTGCTATTAAACGATATAGACTAAAGGATTCAGTCGAGTGACACGAAGTCCAGAGATCTGGATTTATGTAAACCAATTAAAAAATCAGGTTTAATCTGTTTCAAGTTAAAGGGTAAAACCTTGCGACCATTTTTTCTGTAATTTACTCTTTATTTAATCTCAGAACCAATTGAAATTTTGCTCACTTTGGAGAGCCAACTCCATAGTTAACATATTGGAAACATTCAGAGCCCAACATGTGGACAACTTACAAATTTGAAACTTACTTAGTTACTTACCAAGAAATGTTGACTTCAAATAATTAACTCAAAAATATGTGAACTTAAAATATCTTAAATGATATATGAATGCTATCCCCTCAGTGAGGCTTACACTTTTAGTCACCTAAAAAGTAAAAAGCCTTTAAAAAATCCTACGAGCCAAGAACTAAAAATGAAAAGGCCATATAACAGAGTCATGACAAAAACATGCCAGTGACCAAGGTTCAAATGAGAAGCTTTATCGTAGTGTTGAATGAATCATTTAGTTCACGCAATACACTGATGTACATTATTTAACCCATCGATGTATGACTTGTGCAAATAAATATAAACAAGTCAACAAACATAACCAGGAATACCCCAAATAAAAGGAAGAAACCTGAAACAGAAGCATGCTTACCAAATGCGGAGAAAAATGACTTGTATTGACAATCATAAAGAGAGTTTAAAAATTCGGACAGATGTGGAATTTTCCCAATCACAGTCAAGATCTCTGGAGCATCAACTACCTGCCACACAGAAAGTAAATATTATAACAATAATTAAACGCACTCCAATGCGGGCATATATATATATATATATATATATAGAGAGAGAGAGAGAGAGAGAGAGAGAGAGAGAGAGAGAAGGAAGCAAGCAATACAACATGCCTACCTTCTGTTTCAAGGAAACTCTATCCAATGATATGATGCTGGTAAGGACTGTGTAAAATATGAAGGTGTCGTACGGGAAGATTTCATAAGTTGTGAAAGTTGAGATAGAATCAAGAAACAGATCAGTGGCCTGCTTGAAATTTCGAGTAGACATGAAATACAAGCCTTCATACACCTTCAGACGGTTCTTCCTCTCCCAATCACCTCCCTCCTCAAACAACCTGCCATCAGCATGTCATTTGCTAAATAACCAAAGGCTTCAATATATATGTTGAATAACAGAAGCTGAAGAAGTGAGTAAGGAACAGTAAAAATTTCAGGGCATATCCTTACTTTTTTGCTTTCTCAATGCTCTTGGAAATAAGATCGAAATCCATGTAGAAAAAACCAAGCTGCAGTGTATAGAAAACCAAGTCCATCTTTTGCCCAACTGCAACTGTCTTGCTTTCTGTTACCTTGAGTTGTTCCAGAGCCTTCTCCTGAGCATACCATGACGACGAGTTACGTGATGACAGTTCACGGAAATGGATAGGAGAAAGCAGACAACCAGAGAACTGGAACTCATGTTGTTAGCCATTAAATACCTTGTCGGCAATCCGTATGTAAAACAAGGACTTAGCTAAATGAGCTTCTCTAACTTCACTCTCTCCTAAGTTTTCTTCAGCATCGGCAATCCTAATCAAATTGAAACCAGTTAAAGTGAAAAGAGTTCAATTACCATACATCGTAAACACCAAGATCAAACACTAAAAGAATGCAAATTGATCTTGCAGTTAAGTCTTGGAAATGAATCGTTCTGACTAAGATTTGTCTATCATGTTAAACATACAACAACAGACCCTTTTGAGAAGGGATTCAGTACCCATTACGTACAATATGTAACAGAAAGTAACAGTCGCAGACACAATCACAGACTAAACCTATCAAAATTTAAAATGGTTAAGAAGGCTACACAAGGCGTAAGATTGGGGTTGATAATCATTAAAAATGGTAATCCAACATATCAACATGATCCTTATAAAACCAAGGACACTACTTAAGAAAAATATTATCAGTTCTCCAAGAAGATAGAGGGCAATGCCCCATCAATTCTTAGCAAGGAGCCTGAAGCGAAAAGATAATGCTTGATCCTTATCAGGTCTGCACTCTCAGTGTCAAATTTACAGGCAAATTCAGTGGAAAAATAGTTGGATGATACAAATTACCTTTGAAAGATCAGACTGTCAAGAAAGAAAACCGTAGTAGAAACAAATCCAACCTGGAGTTAACTAATCATGTTCGTTTTATGCCCCTCAGTGAAGGCCAAGTGAAAAAGATCCATCTACGGCCAATTCAAGAACTTACTCCAAGGTCTAGTAATAACTGGAATTCATTTCTTTCCTCCATATGCACATATTCCAAGTACATACGCCCCAAGATTCCGAGGCACATAAACTTGTTAGAGCGAAACAAAACATATGTATTCCAATTGTTAAGGTAACACCTAAACAATAGCACAACAGAGGACAGAATTGAACCATCATAAAATTGAATGAATTGTCATAATCCTTTTGCAACTCGAAGTAAGTGATTATCTCAGGCATGGTAAGTGAATTCATGAATAGAACATCAGCTCTACTTCACAACACACTTAAAAAACTATTACATCCCTATCTGAGACAATGACAGCCGTTGTGATTCCACTGATCAGCCTTTGGCCTCACAACATCTCGACATCTGATACAAACTCCATCTATTACTATTCCCTAGAAGCAATTACAACTCTGGAACTCCTTTACAGCACAAAAACCTCTTAATCAACCCAATTCAAGGTTGAAAAGTTCAACAAGCTGCTCAACCTTCTAATTTTCAAAACAACAGAACAATGACGCCTAAAAAGTACTACGTACAAGACTAAACCAAATGGGGATCAACCAATCATACCCAAACTACAGTCCAAAAGTTTTTGAAGCAACTATGATTCATAGCTGCACAATGTCAACTAGTTCATCTAGGAGACACAATAAACCAGTCCAAGTCGGTGGGATGAAGCCAAACCTCCTGAGGTTTTATCATTTAAAATTCAATCTCCTCTAGCTCACCACATTTTCCAATAATATACAGACTAATCCAGTATAACACGACCATAAACGTTCATCATAGGTACCCAAAAGTGCCGGAAGGATTTGAACTTACTAAATCTAAGGCCCTGGACAAAGCTCAATGGAAAAATAAGATTCATGTATCAACTCAATTGCTTGTCAAATACACTGTACTGAGGAGTTTGATTGGAGTACAGTATTAGTATGAAGCCAATTACATGAGATGCTCTTACTGGTTATAATAGTTAGTATTGTGGTCTAGGGTTTTAATTGTGAGTGCAGTTGAAAGGGATATTTACCCACCGACCGGTCGGTTGCCTTCTGTCCATATAATGCATACATTAAACCTTTTTCCCTAGATTTTTCTTCTTTCTTTCTTTCTTTCTTTCCTTTTTTTTTTTTCACAGCATAGAAGGCTAGTTTGTGGGTGGGGGGTTGGATGGTGATGAATCATGGCATTGAGTAAGAAGTGCTAAATGAATGGTGGGTTTGTGTTGCTTAAACAAATTTTAGTATTGTAATACGATATAGGAATGTAATGTGATACCTTCTTTTTGTTGTGATGGAAATACAACTACTGTTATGTTCTTGTTCCTCTCTTGTCAGTGCTTATGGCTTACTCTGGTGTGCTGAGTTTGTTGCTCGTGGCTGGTATTTGGTGTGCTGCGTATGCTTTTGTTGCAGTTCTTGAGGTTATTAAGTTATTCAACTGAGGCCTAAATGGGTTACGCACAGCTAGTTATTGGCCCAGCAGGCAGTGGCAAGGTGATTTTTTGGATTTTACATCTCTTGATTGTTTTATCCACTTGACTTTTGATTTATTTCTTTGCTATAAGATATTCAGCTTTATTAGACTTGTTTGTCTGGGTTTGCAGATGGCCATTTAACTAGAATGTCCTTTTATCAGTCGTTTCCCATGTTGTTTCTGCGATTTACTGTACTGACTATCTGCATAATTATTGCTTCTCCAGTCTACATACTGCTCTAGTTTGTTTCAACACTGTGAAACGATGAGGCGAACAATCCATATCGTGAACTTAGATCCTGCTGCCGAAAATTTCGATTATCCCATAGCCATGGGTAAAGAGGGTTCACTCTTTTATCCCCATATGATTCCATTGAAAGTTTGATTGTTTCAGCTCCTCCTTTGGTTTTAGACCAATCAAGTGTTTGTTTTATTGCAGATATCAGGGAACTCATTTCTTTGGATGATGTTATGGAAGAGCTTGGATTGGGTCCAAACGGTGGCCTTATGTATTGCATGGAGTATCCTTTGTGTTTTGGTTTCCAAATCATTTACTTTTCTCATCTGTTTGTGTTGTCAATTGGGAGAGGCATAAATTGTTAGCGTACTTTGTAAAATAACTTTTTTCTTGTCCATCCAATAGTGGGAATCCAAGTTTACCTTAAATCTCGACATTAGGCACCTTGAAGAAAATCTGGATGATTGGCTTACAGAGGAATTGGACAACTACTTGGACGATGATTACTTGATTTTTGACTGCCCAGGTATTTTACCTCAGCTATGTTATTCATTTTCTATGTCAAAATGAAATTGACGATGGTGAGAAGGGAATTAGTGTCTGTAGTTGTCCATTACAACATGGAAGGCCCTAATTTAGATTCATTTACTAGTTGAGTTACGTTAGTAGGTGAGAGCTACACAGTTGAAAGCCCATCCAAGGACTTCTACACGTGCACATGAACATGATGGGTTCTGATGCCTTGGTCCTTCTAGTT